>NW_023458555.1:107100469-107104163 GCF_013731165.1 Rhagoletis pomonella | reverse complement strand
ACGGCCTCGAGCTCAATATAAATTGTTTAATATAATTGTTATAAGGCCAAAAAAAGAACAAAAACAACTAAATTAATTAAGGAAACAAGTATTAACTTACATTTTTAATTTAAAAATCGCTCCAGTTTGTAAATTTTCAAATTTAACGATCTTGTTTATTCAAATTATTGTCGACAAAAAATCCAACCATGTGCCAAAATCATGTTTTTCCTAATTGCAAATTCTTGCTGGCAAAATTTTTTTCCGTTTCGAATTTATAACTTCTCTCCAAGAAATAGTCCTCTTACTCGTGATTTATTTAAATAAAACATGTGAAATTTAGTTGAAACATTTTAGCCGTTTTTAGCCGGTTTTATTTGCCAATTTGGCCGGTTCGTCAAAAAAGTTCTGGCAACACTGACAACGAGGTTGATATCTAGACTAGGTTGAGGTCTAGAATTTGCCATAAATAGCTTTGCAACATTAATAGTAGGTGCATTCTTTTGCAACCGAGCTACAAAAGTACACTCGCTTAAATGACGAAATACACGTAAAGCAACAACACAAACTCGGCTATTTATCCAAGCTCAGCCAGGTCGGTTAAAAAATACGCGACCTGAAGGCTAGTGTTGGTAAGTGAAAAAACTGCTCTATAGTGAATTTTTATGGGAAAGTGGAGAGGGAAATGTTTGCTTCCTTTTATACGTGACTTATATTTTAAAAGAGTATATGTATTAAGCAAATACCTCGCATAACTACTCATTTAAATTGGTAAAACTAATCACATTTTTTTGCCAGCTACCAACAGGGTTGCTTAAGTAGCTAAAAGGAAATTTTACCCGAGTTAAGCGTTCTTTTGTCGCTCGCTTACAAAAAAATGCCGCTGGTATAAATGGTCCAGACCACATACAACATTCAAAGCGGTCTGGACATACAACATTGCAAGTTGATAAAAGCGTTGGAAAAAATAATATATCTCAGTCCCATAGAATTTGTTTTTGATTTTGAAATTTTAGCAAAAGTCATTATAAACAATTTATGAGATTGAAAACGAAAAACGTGGTGCGCATGCAATACAAAGCATTAGATTTAATTGACAATATTCAAACTACATACAAAACATTGACCTAAAATTTCTACAGCGAAAGTACAAATTACATATATATATATATATATTACTCTTCAATTTCAAATCAGGCCTATTACATGCGCCCCACGCTTTTCATTTTCAATCTCATAGATTGTTGATAATGACTTTTGCTAAAATTTCAAAATCAAAAGTAATCAAAACAAGTTATATGGGACTAAGGAATATTATTTGCAAATTTTAGTCCATTCATAAAAGCCTGGTACATTAAAAAGTTTTTTTTTTAAATTTATTTTATACTTTTTAGTCTTGTCTGTATAAAATTTTACAATAGATACTAAAATAATTCAACTTGCAGTGAAAAGAGAACAGAAGACTATGCAAGCAAAATGTTGTTTTCTCACATTTAGTATATGCTTACATATGTACATACATACATATAGCAGCAATTAATCTATCTCTAGAGTTTTTCTAATTGTATGTCTTTGATATGATACCTACGACGAGGTTGATATCTGGACTAGGTTTGCCATAAATACCTTTATTATATTTATAGTATATGGTGGTCTGGACATACAACATCGCAAGTTGATAAAAGCGTTGTAATAAAAAAAACTGCATTTTCGCAATAACATATACGATTCAGAAGAGCTGCGAAAGTAGAACAAACCAAAGATAAACTTCAACTACAAAAGCTATGTACATACATATATAGGATTTCTGTTGAACAATGATACGCACCCATTTTGAAATTTCCACCAATTATAAGTAAAGATTCTAGGGCAGATTTACTATAGATCCGGATCATTGTTGCCGCCAGGGAACTTCTTCATGAACATAAAACTTTTGTTAGGTTATTTAAGGCGGCAAACGACCACCACAAGATTATCTTAGCCGACGGATGTGCCAGTGGAAATCGTAAACGTGGACTAAACATCTAATTTTGGGCGGGACGAAGACCGCCGGGTCTGCTAGTTATCTATAAGGCTTGGTGTTTGTTAAAGCGTCGACAATATTTTTGTAGAAAAAAAAAATTTTACTTGAAATACATTGTGAATATTAAAAAAAAACAACATGTGAACACTTGTTTGAGTCACTTTAAGTATATATGTAAGTATATACTTATGGCCTTATTCATAAAAAATAAAGTAGGTTTAAATAGCTTTATAAATTGATGTTTTCATACATGTTTCAATTTGTAAACCTTTTGTAAAGCCACTTAATTTTTTATGAATAAGGCTATTAGATTTACGAAAAAATATATACCACTTACTGTGTTAACAATGAAAATACCCCGTCCACGACTAGAGGCAGCTGGCTTTACTATCCAAGGCCCGCGGTTTTTATTATGAGCTGAGACTAACTCCTTGTATTCAACTGGAAGTATAAACGACTGAGGCACTATGTCAAAATGCTTTGTACCTCGAAAATGTTGCATCCTTTCAATATTTTTGTACAAACGGTCTTTACGGGTTAATTCATAAGACCTATAAAATGTTAAATTAATTAATAACGACAATGGCAAAATAAGCTTTTATACCTTGGAAAGTGATTAACACGTTGATAAGGCGCAAGGTTTCTCAATATGTCAGGCTTTATATGTATTCCCGTCCAAAGAATACTGAAATTTTCATCGTCCCTTGCTTCTGACAAACCATGGCGATTAAAGATTTTTCTCAAAAGTTTTGTTTCGGTTTGAATAAATTTAAACTTTATTCTCATTTTAAAAGCTGGCATATTAGGTGTATATACAACATCTTTCTTATCATCTTCCTCACTTAAATTACTTTCTTCTTCGCAACCGACATTAACATCGATGCGTTCGGTGTTAGATTTGTCAGCAATTAAGCTCATTTGGTTGTTACTTATTTTAACTTCATCACTAGTAGAGATTGAATTGTGACGTAATAAAGAACTGTCTAAATGCCTCTTTGGTTTGCAATATTCTTTTTGAATAAATTTTGAATGGCTCTGGAATGATAATTTCTCCCCCATATTTTCCTTTATGGATACAAGAACTTTGTCAAAATTTGGTGTTTTGGTTACTAATTGGTCTGGTAATTTTGTTTTCAACAGTGGTGTAGACTGCGATAGTATATTAAAGGGAGGATCGTGTTCCTTATCAAAATGTTCTCTAAGACTTTCCATTTCCGAGGGAATATTTGAAGGTTCGCCTTTTGTTAATAGTGGTTTAGTTATAGATTTCTGCTTCAAAGGAGTGGAGCGAAAGACAAGTACAGCATCTCGAGATCCAAAACTCCCACTAGTGATCCATTTACTGTCCATTGACAACTGTGTTTTTAAACCTGTTTGGAATAAAAAATATATGCGTGCATTAGAGTAGGGCGAAATTCATTTAAGTCTAACAAGAGCCCGCGCAGAAGGTTGCCATATGTAGGGTTGCCAGATTTTTTATGTACGAAATCAGTATGTTAGACTTTTTCATGCTAAAAAAATCAGTACTTTTCAGTACATTTTTATTCAAAGCAAAATTATGAATGTAAGTAACATATAATCAGAGCAGCAACAGCTCTTTTATTACAACGCTTTTATCAACTTGCAATGTTGTGTGTCTAGAAATTTTCAATGTTGTGGATCCAGAAACTTTCAATGTTGTGTGTCCGACAC
>NW_023458555.1:107098846-107100369 GCF_013731165.1 Rhagoletis pomonella | reverse complement strand
CAATTTCGTTGCATCAAATGTTAAAGCTGTTTTGGATAGACTTTTTTTATGCTGATTACGAATCCGTAAGTATACAGTCTCCATCAGCTCTAGATTTGGAAAAAACGAGGTCAAAGTGTCAAAAAATCACGTTTTTTACAATATTTTAGAAGTCATAGCAAAGAACGTAAAGGTGATAAATTAAAGTTAGAAGTCTCGATTACTATATCTGAAAATACCATCCTTGTACGTTGAATTGATGGTCAATTATAGTAATCAGCATAAAAAAGTCTACCAAAAACAGCTTTAACATTTGATGCAACAAAATCACTGCTCCCTTGTGTTATTATTATTTTTAAAAGAACCTAAACAATTTGTTTTAACAAGTCGTTTCTTAAAATGTACCTACCCTACGAGATGGATTTTTCGTATAGTACATATTAGAAAAAAACATGGAAAATTTGCTAAGTCCAACAAAAAAATTTTAAGAAAAAAGTGGAAAATTTGCTAAGTCACAAAAATATCTACAAAATTTGTAAAAAAGCAGACTTTGTTTTTATTTTTTTTAATAAAGGATAAATGAAAAACGCGAAACATTGCATTCAAAGTTACTTTGGAACGTTTTTTGTGTATCCAGTACAATTGAAAAAAAATGGACTTAGCTACTTTGTACTCTAAGCTAGCGATATGTATTTTTTTAAACAAACTTTTTTGCTGAGAACTTATTTAAATTCCAAAAACCGAATGCCAACTTGAATGAAAGGAGCCAACACTGAAGTGAGTCAAAATCAAAATAAAAGAGCACAAATTTCTATGTAAAGCAAAACTCTCTGGGAATACTACGAGACATCTGCCGGTCATCTAAATGGGAGATCTGCAGTCTTTTGGCATCATATTTTACATCAGTGACCAGTTCTTTTGTGTAACTGTAATTTTACATCCCTTGTCAATATATGGCCTCGGTTGATTAACTTAAGGTCGTTGTTTTACTGCCTTAAAATTGAATGGAAATTTTTACAGCGTTTTTTATGTGTATTGGTTTCTATTTGAGTGTATTGAGAATCGGTCAGTCTGAAAAGGCCTCGTAGGGAAGACAATAGGTTTGTTCGTCGAAAACCCAGCGAGAATTATCACTCAAAGTATCAGATAGTAAGAAAAAATGCTCCCATATTTTCTCTCATGTAGAGAAACTTGCAACTTTCTGTACGAACGCAAATTTGCAAGATTTTCTGCCAGCTAGTGTCCACGGTTGCATTTCAAACAAAAGAAATTTGTATACAATTTTTAAAATTCTTTCAGAGGGGCAAAAAACAGGATCTACGTGTATATATCTTGTCAGTCCGACTTTCTTCAACATATGTTTCAATTTCTTTGTCGGGTTTACTATATCGACTCTGGTTGAGATTGCATTCCGATTAAGAATACAGTTTTTTTTTTGCCGAGTACCTTTCAAATCATTGGAATTAACTAAATTAATTAAATTCAACAATTTATATCGAGCTCGAGGCCGTTTTTTATATGAAAATTTATTGTGGAAAAGCAAC
>NW_023458555.1:107095526-107098746 GCF_013731165.1 Rhagoletis pomonella | reverse complement strand
ATGCACTATGCTTTTTTATAGGAACTTTTCAAAGCAAAGGTTTTATGGTGTCGGACACACAACATTGAAAGTTTCTGGATCCACAACATTGAAAGTTTCTGGACACACAACATTGCAAGTTGATAAAAGCCTTGTAAAATCATCAATTTTATGCTATTATGTTTTCATTGAATTTTTCCTTGTTGGGGAATGTGGCTTATAATTTTGCAATTCTACATTCACTCAAAGTATATACGATTGCACACATTAACATATTCAAAGAAAGATTGAAAAAATTGAATGACGAAACATCAACTTTTAACACTGAATACGTATTCAGATGAATGCAGCTTTTGCTATGTGTGCACACATTCATTCAGTACCAATCAATCGGTATAAATATTCTCAACACACAAAACCCACTGAAAAGTACGCAAGGTTGAATTTTATTAAACAGATTTCAAAATTTCAACACAAAAAATTGTTTATAGAACGTTATCATTAGTTTTTTTCACTTAAATTTGTATAAGTATTTATAAGAATAAAAAATATTAATTGGAGAAATATTTTTTAGTAAACGTGTCGTTAGAATGTCGTTATGAAAAATATAAATTATTTATGATTTTAACATCTGTGTTTAGAAAATTGTCAGCTTTCCAAATAAGTGTTACCAATGTACCATTAATAATGTATTCTGCATAAATTAGTACATACATATATGTATAAGTTAATATAAACTAACAAATTTAAGAGCTTCTGGTTCTAACATTAGACATACATATACGTTTCATTACTTAATTATAAACATTTTTGACACAAATTTCTTCGTATTTTTTTCTTCGTTATTGGGTCAAGCAGTTAATGGAAAATCGAATTTGTGGGTTAATGGAGGTTTTTTTATTTACAATAAGTCACAAATTATCAACAATTTCCAAATAAAAATATTTAACAAAATTCGTTGGTCTATATTTTCATTAACACTCTTTTCTGTAAGTGCAATATTTAAGAACGCATACCCATTTCATTGCAGAAGGTTTGGCACGCTTTTTAACCCAAGTTTCGGTTTGTTTGTTAACATAAAAACTACATATCGACACCTAAGTGAAAGATCCACCTATATCAGCAGCCAGTTCAAAAACTCCCTATCTCAAAAAACTTTTCAAGAACACCATATTTCAGAAGTTTGTTGAAGAACGCCAGGACCAGGTTATTTATTGTTTAATTTTTGTATTTTCAATACACTGCTGCCCTGCATAAAGGGAAACCCCCGTGCCGAATTTTCTTCAGATATCTAAACTTTTGCTAGAGTTATCGTGTACACAAAAAAACGGACAGGCAGACAGACCGACATGGACTAATCAACTTTTCTTTTCATTCTGGGCATTTTCGGTATATACATACATATGTACATAAATGTAGTATATATCTATCTCGATTTTGGTTGTTCCAAATATCCGTTACGTGAAAAAAGTTATGGTACCCTCCTGCAGAAGTGCGTAGTAAATATGTTTAAAAAGCAAACTTTTAAATTAATAATTAGTTAAAAACAATTTCATTGTAATGGAACTCCTCAACCCCTTTTTAATGAAAACAAGAACCCTTATGAAATTTCGTTTTGAAAGTTTTCAAATTTAAAAACTCAAGAAAAAAATTATTAGAAAAAAAAATTGTGATAAATTACATTTTATATTCTGCGAGAAAATGTCTAAAATCAATGAAGACCTATGCTGCGAAGGCAGCGAAGTATCAAAAGAAGATTTTGACGACCTTTTTGAAGTGATCAGTGAGTATGTTTTCGAAGACGAAGACCCAACACCTCAGTCATCCAGTGAATATGTACTCGAAGACGAAGGCCCAACACCACAGCCAACGAGAGAATATCTAGATGTGGAAGATTCACATTCATATAACGACACATCTGTTTTTTACGACAGACGTGGGGAAAACGATTTAGCTGAGGAACCATGTGCGCAGGAAACATTATTTGGAAAATATTTCGAAATTTTGGAGAAGGTAGATATCAAATGCAATGACCGCTTTTTTTATTAAAATAGAGCACTAATGCAGTGAGCACTTTTAACAATACTTGCTCATGTGTGCTGGCCAAGTTTGTGGTTGCTTTCACATACAACATTTTTTCAGGCAAGGAGAGCCGACCTTTCGCCAATAGAGAAATAGTGAATCAAAAACGACAATAGAAACCCCATCTCATTTTTTAATTAGTAATTCGGGTGTGTCCCGCAAATATTCGATCTCCAAATTTTAGAGGTTTGAGACTTTGATGAAGCTCAATATTGCCTCCCTCTCCATATGAAGGCTAAAAAGGGGCAACGCACAAACTATATTGCATTTCCTTTATTATTTCCATCTACATGCATATGTATGTAGATTAGACTGTTTAAAAAAAAGTTTTCGGATTTCCGATGAGCCGTGAGATTTCATATAGTTGATACAAAAGAAGGCGCCTGCTCCAAGAAGAACTTGAAAAATTTAGAGGTCGCTACCTGCTCTTGAAACTTTAATTTTTCACGAATTTCGAAATTTATCGATAACTATGGTCATTATTTTTGCAGAAAAATTATATATACATATATAATTAAATATGTAGTTGGTTTTTCTTAAAAAATTACTGGGGCGTAAATATGAAATACGACTAGGAACGAATGCTACTCATACGCCATGTATGAACTATTACACAATGCAACACTGATTTTGGTGCGGCAAATGTTAAAGCTGTCCGTAAGTATAAAGTTTCCATCAGCTCCAGATTTTGAGACAAAGGAGGTCAAGGTGTCAAAAAATTTAGTTTTTTGCAATATTTGATAAGCTCTAGCTTAAAGTAAAGCTAGAACTCTCGACTACCTTCCCTGAAAATACCATCCCTGCATCTTGACCTTATGGCTACTTTTAGTCATTTATTGAATAATAAAAAAGTACTGGAAAATTGTGCTGTTGAATTGCTACTTGACTAATTTAAGCCGGCCAAAATAAGCAAAAAATAACTATTTAATTTAGTTAACAAGAAACTTATCGACTTTTCGTTTTTAATATATAGCTTGATAGCACTGATTACCATAAGCAACGTGGGGGTATTCTCGTGCACTGCCGCATTTGTAAAGCCAAATTGCAGGGATCTGTACAAGTTACTTCTAACTTTATACGCCATTTGCGCATGAAACATCCACGACAGTTCATAGAGTATGATGAATATAAAGCTTCGAGACCGAGAAAAACACAACAT
>NW_023458555.1:107068346-107095426 GCF_013731165.1 Rhagoletis pomonella | reverse complement strand
AAAAATACGCAACCCACGGATTCTCATGGCAGTTCATCCCACCATATGCTCCTCACATGGGCGGGCTATGGGAAGCTGCTGTAAAAAGCTTCAAAATTCATTTTACGAAGGTCGCAGGAAATCACAAGTTCACCTTCGAAGAATTCACCACCCTCCTTATCCGAATTGAAGCGGTGTTGAATTCAAGGCCGCTCTCCTCAATGTCTCAGGATCCCACTGATCTGTTGGCGTTAACGCCAGGACATTTCTTACGTGGTGCCCCACTACTCTCTTTGCCTGAAACCCACTCGGAAACCCTCTCATTGACGAACAAATGGCAAAAATTGAAGGTTATTCATCAGCAATTCAGTAATCGCTGGAAAAATGAATATCTAAAAGAACTCCACAAACGGCATAAGTGGAAGCGACAAGAACCTAACATTAAGGAAGGAGACCTCGTTGTAGTCAAGGACGACCTTCTACCCCCCTAACGAGTGGAGACTCGGGCGCGTTGTGAAACTTCACCCAGGTCAAGATGCAAATGTTCGCGTAGCGGATATTCACACCCAAGCCGGAACCATCACGCGCAATATTGCAAAGCTATGTCTATTGCCCACTCTGTAGAATCTCTCTATCCGCCCTTCATGCTGTCACCCACTCTAGTTCCCATATATGCACCCCCAGTTCGCTCTAAAAATGACGTGACTAATTCATTTTTTCGACGGTTTCTCCACAGATGGACAGACGTGAGATGGAAGTCAACCAATGCCGCTTGTGCTACCACCCGCTTAGATTTTGTCACGCGTTCCGCGCTATGACGCCCGATGAGCGGTATGAATCCGCGCGGATACACAAATATTGTGTTAATTGTTTGGCCACCTCGCATACCACAGGCGCATGTAGCTCAGCTGACAGCTGCCACCGGTGTGGGATGGCACACCACACCATGCTGCATCGTCCAACGGCATCGCCACCGGAACGCCATCGCCGCGCCAAGTCACGTACACAAGTCCCCCGCGGACCATCCACACTCGCCAGCCGTGTGGTCAAATCGCCAGCAAGTCGGGCCCCAGGTGGCCGCAACCAAGTTCAACGGCGCATTCGGGACTTATTCGACCGGGCCAGGGTGACGCTCGAGAAGTTGCAGGAGTTGCTGCACGTTGCACCGGTGCAGGCGGGCCGGCATGTCGAGGACATGAGCGCCAATTTAATAGAATTTGACTGATCCTTATATGTTTTCTCATTTTTCATATTATGCGTGCGGCCGGCAACTTTGTCATTTATATTATTGTGAATTAATTTTGGAATTTGGAAAGTTGGATTGCCTTGTTGTAAGCGGTGTCATGGGGTGACCTGTGCCCGCAATTAAGAAAGTTAAGTACTTCGTATTCAACTACCGCCGCGACCGCATCGCACTTGTTTTATCGAATTACCTTTTTTGATTAAGCCACTTGGGCAACATTGAATTCATTTCTTCAAGTAATATTGTATTGCTTCAATCTCTCTAATAAACAATTGTATCTATATATTTGAATTAAATCCAACATCCAATAGACTTTTCTTTGTTTATTACTCCCTCAATAAGCAACACATATAAAATCTATAAAATACACCAATAAAAACTTGGTCCTTTTTCACATTCAAAACTCACAACAATAATGCATTTTGTTCGATGCTTCCTGTTTTTCTTGCCGAGTTCGTCTTGCTCTCTCAGTCTGGTATTTGTTGACGTCACGCCCGGTTGCTCTCAGCTCGATTGGCGCAATCTTGTATTCTATCATTCTTGCTATAATCCTTTATAACATGTCCCCACCAAAAAGTTAACCATCTCAAATCGAACTTAACCACATCACTAACTATTGCTGTCCACACTGCGGTTTGAGGTTTATAAAGCAGTCCAAATGTTGAGAACAGTGTTCGGACCTACAAAACTCGATTCAGGACTAAAAATCTGAACAAAAACAAATTTTCCGTACTAGACTGAATTTTTTATTTTCGTTTCTGACATTAATTGTTTGACTTAAATATTTTCTATTCATGCAAAAATAAGAACGCGAGGCAATGTAACGATAATATGTTACATATTTAGGTAATATTTAACATTATCTATAAAGTAGAAAGTTTCTAACACTTAATTTTTTAAAGAGCAATAGGACCCAAACCTTTTCTACTTTATATAAATTTTATTGTACATATATTTTTTAACAACTTAAGTATAGTTCTGCTTCCGCCAATTTCTACAGCCATACATAAAAAATAACGAAGTTACTTTATTGACGCATTGCTATGAAAGAGTTACTTTTTAACAGTGAGATTTGGCTAACTTTCAATTTTCTTACTGAAACCGGTGGTGAACACTTAAAAAACGGCCCTAAGAGTGGCATAACATGAATGAAAAAAGGGACTAGTCAAGCGGAGTAGAGGAGTAGATTTCAAATTTTTTCAAAAACCGGCGTAAATTTAATCTGATCTTAGTGAAGTCCAAACACTAGTAGAAAACGAATATTTTATATTTTAACGCTAATGACCCACATATGGCGGGGAAACACAGGGTTGTATCAGACTTTCGACGTGGTTTCGAGTTGGTTAGCTTTTAACCATCTCAGTGAAATGGTTAAGTGCTGTCATTTTTATATAGTGAAACTACGCTAAATGAAGTGGGTTGTCGGGATAACCTAGTCAACAGCCATAACTACGTGGTTAGCTCCGGAGGGGACATGGTATTAGGGTCAGCAGGAGTCTGTGGTCCACCTATTGCGCAAAACGCAATGCTTTTCTTATCAAACTAAACAGGTTTACACAGGCCACTGGGCCGTGGGAATCCAAACTGCAAGACTAGGACTGGAACACAACACTTCTTGTCGTAGCTGTAATTCACCAAATGCAGAAGAAACGGCGGAGCCTCTGCTCTGCGATTGCCCAGCTTCTAGGCAAAACTTGCTTCTGGCGGTTTAACAGACATAAGTGATAATAAAACACTGCAACTTCTTAAGTTCTTTAACTCGATATACTGGGTTTGAGATAAATAACCGACTTCTGCTGGTTTCTTTTCGTTTTTTTTCAGTTTGAATTGCGAGTAATTTAAAACGGCCCGCATCAGTGCTAATTGGAGTTGTTAAACTCGCCACTTCAATCAACCAACCAACCGCTCCTCTTCTTCGAGAAAGAAGAATTCTGCGTAATAAGGGTTAAGGTCCCTTTGGCCGCATACGCAGAAAGTAGTTTTGCCCAAAAATCATCACCCCCTCCCCATTTGGAATCTTCATATGCCCAAGAAATGTTATATAAAAATCGAGTAATTACAAACAGAATTACATAAGGAAATGGAATAGTGAATGTGATCATTCTTATATACCGCAAATATAAACCAAAGAACGTAAATGTAAAAGAAGAGACAACACGTTATAATTGTAGCGAGTGTGAATATCAGGAGCGTGCCTTCACTTTTGCCCAAATACGTTTTTTGATTGGATGAAAAGTGAAGGCACGCTCCTGATATTTACACCCGCGACAATTATAACGTGTTGTCTCTTCTTATAGATTTCTATTCTTTGTATAAACGCAATCTTAATTTAGTTTCTTCCTTGTAATATATTGGCAACACGAAGAATCTCTATTTTTTCTATTACAACTAGTTGCAACTAGCGGAATGAAGGAGACGCCGGTTATTTGTACGTTGTGTTCGCCTTATTATTTAATGAAGTCATTAAGTTTCGCGATTTTTTGTTACAAATTCAGTTAAAGTAAACTATAGTGATAATCTAGATACCAATATGCGTCCATTTCGTACTTTTAACAATGATATTTTAGTATTAATAAAGTTGATCTGAATGAAACGATTTTTTTTGCATATAAAAAATCTGATTCGGCCATTATACTAGGTTCACATATAAGTAGATTATCCTCATTTTCGAGCTTAACTTCCTAATCTGTAATTAGAAAAAGAGATTAGCCATATAAAATTCGTCCCTTGTTAATCTGTTATTATAAAATAATCTCAGATTTAACCGATAACTTTTCGGTGTCCATCCTAGTTTTATCGATTGTTGTTGCGAAAGAGAGGAGAAATGCCAAATGTAAAAGTAAACAAAAATGTACGCTAGCAAGTAAAAGAGGTTTGTAAAGGTATTTTTAATAAAATGTTAAGTTAAAATATATTTATATTGCTTAATATAGCAGAATACGTGATCACGGTGGCACAGAGAAGAAACATAACTTTTCCTTGAGATGTGAGAATAACAATCACAACAAATTGGACGGCTAATAATCTGAGATTTGCCTGTGCAAACAGGGTGATTAAAAAACGATTTTTGTTTGAGATAATATTGATATGTGAACATAGTTTAATACTCGTCGTTTGATACTAATTTCGATAATTTTGCATCAATTCTCGGTGGGGACTATGAAGTGCACAATTACCGATAACTTTTCCGCATGATATAAAATTGAAAGCTCGCATGAGATAGGGCTGTTTCACACTAGAATGACAGAACAATTATCCTCACGATTTCATACTGGATGAAAACTATCAGAAGAACAGCAGAATTTAATGTGTATACGTATAGGACGTTTGAATGTATTTGTAACTTTTGCGGCTGAAAGTTGCGTAGCGACATTTTCGTAGTTACGCAATAGCTGGTACGCTGGAGCAGAACTGCCACTTTAATGCGGGGTAGAAGCTGAAACAACTTTTTGAGAAACTTTACCTCACCGCACTACCTCTCTTGCCTACAACTTGTTCAGTAAACAATTTCGGCGAGAGCGTAAAAGCAAAATAGAGCGTGAAACTGAGAAAAAGAGAAAACTAGCACAAGAAGTTATTGAACACAAAACTAGTAAAAACTTGGAAGTGTATAGTTGTTGCACTGTTTTGACATTCTGCTGTAATCATTTTACTATTTATAAATCAGTTTTAAACTCTTTGCTTTACACACAAACATTTACACAGTCCAGTATATCATTAATGTTTTGCTTTCCATTCATTATACTTGTGTTTATGCTTAAGAAATTCAACAAACGGCGGCTTTTGACATTTATTCTTCTTCTTCTGCTAGTAAATATTTCCCTTGTTATTGAGCTCTCGATTCAGTGCTCTCATGCAAATTTTTTGGGTTATTGTCATATATGTTAAACTGGCTACACACGACGAACATCTGCGCGCACATATGCGCCAACATGCTCGCTGTCGTTTGCTACGGACGGCGAGCGGCTCATAAGTGATTTTGTACTCAAAGCGTAAACATGGAAAGGAAAGACGCGGATGATGTAATTGCAATGCTTTCAACTTAACTTTTTTATGTATGTGTTACTTAAATTTATTTATACTTGTATGTACGTACATACATATACTTATAGTAATTTAGCCTCATTTATCAAAAATTCAATTAAAAAACATGGCTTGGATGCATTTATCCGCCAATGTGCACACTTCAAGCATCAACACAAAATGAGATTGTTGTTTTTGTTTCCAATGCGATGCTCGCAAACCACGCTACAACCGACGAGCATGCTCGCTGAAAATCAAAATTTTTTGATTTTTGGCGAGTATGCTCGCAAACCGCCCTACAAACGACGAACATGACCCGCAAGCCGCGCATGTGCGCGGATATGTTCGTCGTGTGTAGCCACTGTAATACTCCTATACTGGCAGTAAGAGCTAGTACCGTCCGAAAACACTACAGTACAGATATATCAATAAACACGTACGAAAGAAAAGGAACACATACGTTTATAAATAAACATGTACACAACACATATACAAAAACGGGACTCAAATACACAATGCATTGACAAAAACGGTACTAGACTGTCTCGCTTTGATTTCGGAATGTTTACACATTGAGAAGTTAGCTTACTGCCAATATAGAAGTATTACATATATGGTTATTGTACACTTTTCCAGTAAAAATTTGCAGGTTCCAGTAAAAATTAGTACTGACTATTTGTTAATTTACACACCTAATATAACCAAAAATAAACCTTGGGTGAATTATATGCCAGGCATGATATTAATGGTACATAAGCCTTCCAAGCACGCAGGGTTGGGTTTGAAAAACAAATAATAATTAACACAAAATACCAAAGCTTACTCACACCAGTGGTGAAGTCTTCAGATGCTCTTTCCACTTCTTTCGCTTATGTACGTTCACAAGCTGCCGAATCTCCATATTGGGATCCCTGATTCGGGATTTACGGGATCGGCCTGACGATCGGCTAGAACAGCCGTTTCAACAGGAAAGTTTGGACGGTGGTACGTTATACATATTGCTGGTACGAAGCGAGCTGCAGAAGCAGTGACAACCTTGCGGGACTTACGTTCACCTAAGTGAACGTCGGGTGGTATGGGGAGGGCAGCGAAGGTGCTTTCAGTAAATTTCGCGAAGCGTTTTCAATCTAGGGTTGCCAGATTTTTTATGCGCGAAATCAGTACGTTAGACTTTTTCATGCTAAAAAAAATCAGGACTTTTCAGTACATTTTTATTCAAACGCCAGAGTTCTTCTATTTAACAATATTTTAGTATATAAATAAAATATAGTACATAAAAAATAAAAGTGTTGTTCATTTTAACATGAGTGTACACATCATTATACACAGGAGCCAATAAATTATTTTATATTTATGACATTTTTGAATAGCAATAACGAGATCATTCCCATTTTCAGTGTAGAAATAGTCAAAGAATTTTATACTTTTCATTTTAAAATTACTTTTAATTTGAAGTTCACTTTAAGTTAGGCTAGGTTGTCGCGGTCGTCTATAAGACACACTTAGGCTCAGGGCCCATTGTGATGCCGCATGTTGGGTCAGCAACTCCCGATCCCTCCTAAAACCATTTTGAATTTTGAATGAATTTTAGAAGATCCATGATATCGACGCATCTAAGGTACACCAAGGTTGTCGTAGAATTGCCTACCGAGAGTGGAGAGTCTTCGCCTAGAGAGAGCAGGGTATTGGCACAACAGGTGCAGAATCGTTTCCTCCTCCTCATCATCTTGACAACTTCTACAGAAGTCATGTAAACGAAGGCCAAGTCGATAGGCGTGCTTGCCAATTAGACAGTGTCCTGTTATGACGGATACTAATAATCCAATATTGGGTTTATTTAGACTCGGTAGTAGGCCAGTGCGTTTGGCGCTGAGCACCGGTCATAATTGTTTGGGCAGTTTTGCAGGTGATTTCGTCCTGCCACCTTTCGTTCCCTACTTTAGTGAGCCTCTCGGAGATAAGTAGCTTACACGTTTGCAAGGGTATTCCTATTTCGTCGTTTATATCCTCAAAAGGAAGTTTCGTGCCAAGTCGCGCCAGTTCGTTGGCCTCACTATTCCCCTCTATGCCGCAGTGTCCCGGAACCCATATTACCTTTGGGCGAAATGACTCAGCCATCTCGTTAAGAGATGCGCGGCATTTCATGGCTACCATGGAGGTTGTCGACTGCTTCGTGAGGAACTTTATTGCCTCCTGGCTGTCAGTGAAGATATAGATATCAACTTGGGGTATCATATCACACTTTACCAGTTTCGCCCTATCGATTGCCATCAGTTCAGCCTGAAAAACGCTACAGTGGTCCGGGAGACGAAAGCTGAGGGAGATTCCCATGTGATGGGAGTATACACCTCCTCCAGCCCTTCCCTCGAGATTTGAGCCATATGTGTATACATGGATGGACTCTCCACTACTTACAACGTTATGCTTCCACTATTCCCTTGAGGGTAGGAGGGTCGCGAACGCTGTAGCGGGTGCAGGTTCCGGAAATGCTTCGTCCACGTCCGTAAGCTACGATTGCCACAACTGAAGTGAGGGGGGAGTAATATCACCGCTCCTGTGGAACATAGCAGTAGACAGCCTTCTTCGGGAACTTGAAGATATTGGCGGTCAGATAATTGCATACGCCGACGATATTGTAGTAGCTATCTCGGGTAAACATCTCTCAACATTGACAGATCGGATCCAAAAATCCCTCAACAAACTATCCCAGTGGTGTAACAGGCGAGGGCTGGGAGGGAATCCTAAAAAAACAGACCTTGTGCTGTTCACCAGGAAGCACAAGATACCTGATCTCGAGAACATAACTCTAGAGGGAAACACCCTCGCAATAAAGGAAGAGACCAAATATCTAGGTCTCATAGTAGACACGAAACTAAACTGGGGGCCCAACGTTGCAGATAGAGTGCGCAAAGCAACAGTGGCACTATATTCCTGTAGCAGAGCAATAGGGAAAAAATGGGGGATGGAACCCCCACACTGGAAATAATACACTGGCTATACACGGCGGTGGTTAAGCCAATTCTCTATCACGGTATAGTGGTATGGTGGAACACCCTTGGGAAAGGGGGAAACTTAAAAAAAAAATGGACAAGGTTCAAAGGCTTGCGTCCACACTCATAACTGGTGCGATGAGAACAACACCATCCAAGGCACTGTATGCCCTACTGAATTTTCTTCCAGTGGACCTACATGACAAACAACTCGCAAGTGGCGCAGCAATTCGAATGAACATTCTAAATAAGTGGTCAAATACCAGTCATGGTCACGGTAGAATACTAACGGAGTTTCCGGGGCTTCCCGGATTGGTGGACGAAGCATTTCCGGAACCTGCACCCGCTAAGTCGGTTGAAATTAGGAATAGTTTTCCGTGAGCCCGCAGCTATTTGCCCAAGAACCCAATTTCCATAGAGCTCTTTGAAGCATTTCGCTTATGACATTTATGCACAATCCGGATAACATAATCACTACATCAACTGCATACGCGACAACTTTGACCCCTTCCCTGTTGAGTCTTACGAGGTCCTCCGTTTTGGATGACTGATGGCTTCTCTGTTGCCTATTGCATGGTAGAGATGCAGTTTACTAGGAAGTTCTCAAGCCCCAGGTTTCTGAGTGACCGCTATATTGCCTCTAGGCTAATGTTTTTGAACTCTATGTCCAGTAAGGCCGCTAACGTATATTGTTTGTTTTCCAGTAGGTAAGCGCAGTGTTGCCAGGTTATTGGAGTAGTTTACCCCCAGGAGCATGCCATTTTCTCTTTCGTCTATTTGTTTGGAATTTATTGTAATTTTAATTTGTCAGTGTTCGCGCGGCTTAGGAGTTAATAAAACATGATTATATTTTCTGTTAGATGGCAATCCTCTTGTACCGTAAATTGTATGTAAAATTTTGTGTTATTGGCAACACCGGGCCAAAACTTTGTAAACGATATGACATTATGTCCAAAGAAAAATAGCGGCATTCGTGGCTGGCATATAGGAGAGTTCGCGCAAAAGTGTAAGTACCAGTTCTAAATTATATTAATGTTTACTAATTTAAAATTTTTACTAAAGGAAATAAAACATTCTACGCACTAAGAATGAGAAAAAACCGTGGTGTTCTTATTTGGCCTCCGGCCACGAATCGCCAAAGACATGTTTTATTTCACTTTTGCCATGAAAAGTATTCTTAAGCAGAGATCATCATATTTATAAGCAGCGTTTTTGTAAGCATTGGTGGAGCACCCGCAAGTAAAAGAACACCGATAATTCCGGCAAGTACTAGTTAGTGTTTTGGATATCA
Organism: Rhagoletis pomonella; assembly: GCF_013731165.1. Taxonomy (NCBI): domain Eukaryota; kingdom Metazoa; phylum Arthropoda; class Insecta; order Diptera; family Tephritidae; genus Rhagoletis; species Rhagoletis pomonella. The sequence continues at coordinate 107,085,900 of NW_023458555.1, read as the reverse complement.
GGTGAGTACCTCTGTGAAAATGTATGGGGGTTGGTTTGCTAGTGTATTTTAACGTGCATATACATAACGGAAACAATGAGGCATAACGGCACCATAAAACAGTTACCTGTAACGCGCAAGATAGCGTGTATGAAGGGTAGAATGGGCCCGAAAAATTGCGCCTCTATAATAAAGGCATATATGTATGCGACTACAAAGTAAATGCGAATACTGAATAAAACCGAAAAACCGTAAGTTCTTTGAGCCACGATAATTGACGGGCGAATTTAAGCATTCTTTTTTCCTAGCAAAATACAAAATATTTTATGAGTTTGCCAAACCATTACTTACGTTTTTTAACTACGATTGTTGCGATTTTGTATTTTTTACGAACCTACGTCGTTCAGTTTACCATTAGTGTGCGCAGTGAGAATACTGCTCTGCATCTTATCTTTTACATTTTGTCTTTTTGCGAGCTGGAGAAGTGCTTCAAGCGGCGACGTCGAATGGTTAGACGACTTAATTACGACAATCCAGCAACAACCAGTGCAAGTGGGCGAAATGCAGCAAGCGGCATGGGGGGCGAAACTCAACACGATTCTGCAGCAAATGCAAGAGCTACAAGCTGAGTTAAGGCAGAGTCAACAACAACACCACGAGATGTTAGCAGCAACCCACTGCAGAAGGCCATTAAAGGTAAGGCAAGAGAGGGGTTGAATACCTACTTATTCATAACAGCAACGTGCCGCGCGTAATTAGTACCCTTGATGACCGCTTTGGTAGGCCAGAGCAGCTGGTGAAAAGCCAAATTGCAAAGATACAGGATGTAGCTCCTATAGTGGAAAATCGCATTAAACAAATTGTGCCGTTTGCTATCAAGGTACAGAATTTATCCTCGTTCTTACAATCTTCCAACTGCGATCACCACTTATGTAACCCGAAACTCATGGATGAACTGCTGTCGAAGTTACCAGTACAAAACAGGATCGACTGGGCTAGGCATTCCTTGACAATAGTACCGAGGCGGTACATATGTCACTTCAGCGACTGGCTGCAAGAGCTTTCGAGGTTAGTGGCGAGTGCTTGCGTCAATACGAACACGGATCCAGTGGCAATCGTGATGCAAGCATATGTGTTGTATGTGAAAGCAGACACATAATAAGCCGATGCAAAAGGTTCCTTGATATACAGTGGGGTCAGCGGTGGCGTCTAGTCTGACAAAAGAATTGTCTTTCAGTTGCTTGCGAAGTGGTCACAGGAGCAACGATTTCACTGAACAACACAGATGCAATATAGGCCGGTGCACGCGGAAGCTACTTCACGCCCACCAGCATGGCGAGCAAAGAAAAAATGAAACAACAGATAGACGACTCAAATGAAAGCTGCGACACGGCAACAAGTCCTCACCAGTGCCATTATTTCAAATCCGAGCTCGAGATTGCTGTACAAAATATTGCCAGTGCGGTTGTACGCCAACGGGCATGTCATAAACAGTTTCGTCGATGATGGTTCGGCAATATCAATGATGAATAGTGACTTGGCTGGACGCCTCGGGCTCAAAGTGCAGAAGGAAAATTTGACGTTGCAATGGTTCGGCGACACCACGGTAACAGAGCAGTTAAGTAGGGTCGACGTACACATATCCGCAGTTGGTAGGTTCAATCGAAAGTTTTTGTTGCGGAATGTCAGAACAGTCAACAATTTTAACTGCCTGCACAAACACTCCAGCTGTCAGAGGTGTCGTCACTTGGCGATCAATAGATGAGATTGAGGGGTTTCTGAACTGTTGATTGGGTTAGACAACGCATACTTGAGCATCTCAAGGAAGACTGCTGATGATGGAGTGAATGGCTACTCGGTGACACTTACGAAGGTCCGCTGGATTGTATACGGCGGCATGAAGAGAGGCGTTGGAGAACGGCGGAACTACGTCCACTTTGCTCAAGTGGATGAGAACGGTCTGGAGAGGCTTGAGCCTATATTGAACGATTACATAATCAATGAAGATCTCGGGGTGCGTGAGGCGGTAGAGGCCATCAAGGCTGCAGATACGGTTAAATCCAAAGAGTTGTTAGAAAGCACTTTTAGACTGGCCTGCTTTGGAGGCAGGAGAATGTGGAACTACCAGATAGTCGAAAAATTGCAGAAAACAGGTTAGCCTTGGAAAATAAATTCAAGCACGATGATAAATTTAAGTCAGCATACGTTCAAGTAATGAAGGAATATGAGGCTAAAGGATATTCGAGGAAACTGACGGGGATGAGATCCTTACAGGAGGGAAGTGTAGCTAGTACCTACCACACTTTGGAGTTTGGAGCGCGAACAAACCTGGAAAGATGACACTTGTCTTTGCCGCTGCTGTGAATAGATAGATAGTTAGGTGTAACCCTGCGAACGGTAGGTCTATTGTGCTCTTAGCTCATCGCAACACCTCCACCAGCCCCACAGACTAAACATTTCATAATAAGATCCCGGGGATAGTGAGTGTACGTGCTCCTCTCTTGGGCACAGGTGCCCTATGCTCCTATTCCTCCTGCAACGGCCTCACACTGCATAAGAAGAGGTAATGAAGTCTCCTTGGCCGCGACACAGGTCACTGGACCAGTTTATATAGGTGCCCTCTAAGCCTGCAATGGCTCATCAAAAACTCTGTTATTATTCTTAGTTTCTCCTTGGGGAGATCCGTGACTAACCTATATCTTGTCAGATTGTATCCTCCTTATATGCTTTTTGCCTGACGTAGGCCATGGAGTTACGCCAGTGCAGTTCCCCGAATTTGTTATTTCCTTTCTGAGCATTTCGCTTACTGCGTTGGGCCCCACTCCAAGGAAGGGCTCGGGTCCTATCGGGTTCGAGGCAGTGGCCATTCTGGTCAGATGATCTGTTTCATCATTACCTGCGACCCGCCTGTACCCTGGTACCCACATCAGTTGAATCTCATTGGCCTTTTCCAGAGTATTAAGCCTCTCTACATACTTCAGAACCAAGGAGGACTTGATCTCGAATGATGAGAGGGCCATAATTGCCGCCTGACTATTGCTTAATGTAAGTATCCTTTCGTTCTTATACTTTCTACGAATGTTAACCTCAGCGCACAAACTAATGGCGTAGACCTCCGCTTGAAAGATGCTAGGGAAGGTTACCAAGGTCACCGAAAGCTTAAGTCTGGGACCGTACACACCAGCTCCAATTCCTTCAGGTGTTTTAGAGCCATAAGTGTACTAATGTAGTGTGCTCGCCTGAATGTGACTCTCCATAATAGAGGTACTCCAGGTCGCCTTGTTGTAAGTGCAGATCTTGAAGTTTCTTTTGATGACGTCCACAACTTAGCTCCACAATAGAGGCTCCATTGCCTATAACATAAAGGAGGTGAGACTTATAGGCCTGAATGACTTGGCAAGAGAGTAATCTCTCTTACCATCCTTCGGGATAAGGATAACCCTGGCCCTCTGCCACACCTTGGGAATGTGGGCCAGTGCAAAAATGTCCCTCATAGTATCCACAAACTGTGGAAGTAAGATCTCCACGCCCAGCTTCAGCAGCACTGGACAGACGCCATCTACCCCAGCGGCCTTGTACCTTTGGAAGGAGTCCAAGACCCACCGCACTTTCCTCCGGTTTATAAGGCTTTTCCTTCCAGTCAGATAAGGATAGCCTAAACGCGCGGAACAACGTTTCCCCGTAGGTAGGAATGGCGTCCGGAAAGTGGGCCGACAGCAGGGCGATAGCCCTTTCCTGTTGAGTCTACGCCGCCGCTGCTGGTACTTGGCTTCTTCTTCTCAGACTTGTTCAATGAGGAGGGCAGCCTCCTCCTCGGTTAGGCTTTCAAAGAAGCTACCCCTGAGCCTCGTGCCCTTACCACCGCCCAGCATGTTACGGCCGAGCATGGCCGTTGCTGCGTTTGGTGACACTGTTGTTGCTGATTTCGCAGCTGTTGCTACTGTTGTAGTGATTGTTGGAGTTGTATCTGTTGCTGATATTGCTGGTTATCTCGCGTTAGTTTTCGCGCTTTCTTTTGATGTTTTTGTAGTTTTTTGTTTAGTTGGGATCATCTTGTTTGTACGACTGCCTGCTCGACGAGGCGAGATCAGCAGTCCAAATAGGGTAGGGGATCTCATCTGGTCCGCCGCGCCAGCGCCCCATATCGCAGTAAGGCCACCGTTACCTCTCGATGCGACCCGGTGTCGAAGAAGCACCGTTATAATACAGCTGGTTTATTCCCTCCTGGCGGGAAACCGTCCAATGGACATGGTATCGCGTCACACACTGCATTAGCAGGTTCTTGGTCACCGTTCGCTGGCAGCCCAAATCTGGAGAAAAGGCAGACCAGAGAGCAGCTGGTTGGCGATTCAGCTAAGCCCCGGCACCAATTGCAAGGTGTCTGCCCTAGCGAGGGCTGCGAAAGTTAACAATGTATACATATGTACGTATAGTCAACAACCACTACGTCGACGATTTTGTCTACTGTTTCTTCACCGTGGACGAGGCAATCCGAATAACTGTGCAGATAGTATGGGTTCATAAACAGGGAGGTTTTTTAATTAAAGCGCTTTTTATCTAACTCTGAACCGCTTACTAAAAAAATGAATAATAAAGAAGAACGCCAGTCTTGTTTGAATCTCGATAGTGATAATGCTGGCATTTTTCAGAAAGTTCTCGGGTTACATTGGGATACGATTAATGATGTTTTCAAATTTGTGCTTTCGTTTGCGAAGGTGGATTCAGTAGTGCTTACTGGCTAAAGGAGAGCAACAAAGGGAGAAGCATTGAGCGTCACCATGTCGGTATTTGATTCGTCCGGAATGGCGGCCGAGTACACTATGGAAGCGAACCTTCTCTTACTGTCAACTTGGCGTGTGAGTACCGGCTGGGATGAATATATCTCGGAAGTATTGCATGAAGCATGGTTAAGGTGGTTGAAAGTGATCAAGCGTTTGGAATAAAAAATCGTGCCGCCATGCTACGGATTACAGTTCGAGTAGTTACCAGTTAAACTACACGTATTTTCCGGCGCAAGCGTAGTAGTCTATGCAGCAGCAGCATACTGGAGGTCACCAGAGGAAGCAAGTACTACCAATCCCATATTCAACTCAGAAAAGACCAAATGCGCACCATTAAAGCTTACATCTATTCCCCGTCTCGAGCTGTAGGCTGCGGTGTTGGCTACGCGACTTCGGAAGAGTATCTTTCAATTTTACGGCAAGATCCCTAAGAGAGTGGTGATATGGACTGACTCCAAAACAGTGCTAGCTTGGGTAAAATCTGATAACCGGCGCTATAAACCATACGTGGCTCATCGCGTGAACGAGATCTTGGAGACCAGCAACGTTGATGAGTGGCGATGGATTCCAGGCGCGTTGAATACGGCTTATTGCGGAACACGTCCGTGGGCAGATAAAAGAAATTCGACCTGGATCGGTGGGCCGAAGTTCCTAGCACAAGATGAACGCCTGTTACTGCCGGACGAGGTGAGTCCGGAACATCGAGCAAAGTTCTAAGTTTTGACCGTTAAAATCAGCACTTTCATGTTTACGAAATTCTAGACGCTGATCCGCATGACTAGAGTAGTAGGTTGGATTCTGTGATTCCGAAACAACTGTAGAAAAGACGTAAGCAAGAGAATCTGCGGAGGCTCAGCGCTACGGAAGTAAGAAGAACTGAAATAGCGATAATTCGTTCAGTAGAACAGGAGTTTTGATGAAGAATATTACGCGCTGATGGCGGGAAAGAATTTGGGACAGAGCAGCTCACTGAGAACCGTCACACCGGCGTTAGATGAAGTAGGACGTCATCACGTCACCGAGCTCGTGATAGATTACTATCACAAAATCTGGAAGGAAGCATCAAAAAGAAAGCACGATATTCGCGGAGATATGGCGGCGATATTGGATTCCACAACTCAGAGCAGAGAGCGTAGTGCTGCGGGAAGATGTCAAATTTGCGTACGGAAAAGAACCAAGCCGAATCCTCCACAAATGGGCCAACTTCCAGTAGACTTACACCCTTCGTAAGGCCATTTATATATGTACGTCGGTCTGGACTACACGGGTCCGTTTACAGTCGCGATTGGCAGAAGAAGCGAGAAGCGTTGGATTGCGCTATTTACTTGCCTTTCTATCCGCGCAGTACATTTAGAACTGGCCAAGGATTTTTCAAGGGATACCTTTCTCTTGTGCTTATGCACTTTATGAACCGCCGAGGATCACTAGTGCGCATCCGATCCGATAATGAAACAAACTTCATCGGAGCTGACAAGGAGTTGAGACGTCATAAGATCGATTTCGAGAATGGCAAAATATCTAATGCACTGGCGAACAAGCACATCGAATGGGTTTTCAATTGCCCCTGAATCCCCATGCTGGTGGCTGCTGGGAGCGACTTGTCCATAGCGTAAAACGTGCAATGCCACATGCGCTGAACGACGAAAACCTTCAAAGGCACTGTTTGTACAGTTTCTTGTGCGAAACAGAAAACATAGTTAATGCACGACCGTTGACGCACATACCACTAGACTAGGGATGGCCAAATCAGCACATATGTGTCGCGGGCGACTACGCGTGCAAAGCTTTGCACAGCGGTGCTGGGCAAGCGCGGAAGCAAAAAGTTATCGGAAGGGGAAAACGAAGTCAACAGAATAGTGAGATTGTATGTGTGACAGTGATGGAAAATGAGTGTGCATTGTGCCATTTGCGGCCCTTTCGGAAGCAGCCGGCACCTTCAGCACAATCGATTGATTTTCGGCACAATTTTTGCGTAACTCAATGCAACTAATAAATATTTCTTTCGGATCCGCAATTAAAAATATTTTTTTACATTTAATCGTATGTGCTTAAACTGATAAATGATATAAACATAGAAACGCAAGCAGAAGAATCTCGCTTCCACATTCTGCATATGCGGTTAACATTTTTGTTTAAACAAATTTGTCGAAATTTCATCTCTAAAGCAAATATTAAATATCATTTAATATATACTTTAGATTTAAATAATCATTTGTAGTGGTGGGCGAGTCCGAGATGTTTAAATGATCGAGATAGTACATTCAGTTCGCGTAGATTTTTGAGAACTTTTTTCATTGAAGGTGTTGCACTTTTTTTCCATACTGAAGTTTGTGTACATCATTTATCATTGTCTAAGAAAAACTATAAAATAAAGCTTAATTTAAAATATTGGAATAAAAAACAAGAACGCTACAGGCGCAATCATCCATATAACATAAAATGCGAACGTTCGTTATATGGAAGAAAGTGCGCAACACCGCAAACAGAAAAATTAAAAAAATCAATGGTATTTTCTAGACACTTCAAACTTGCACCTTATTATACTAGAATGAATGGGCTACAAAAATGTTGTACCCAAAACATGTCTGAACAAAAACTGAAAATTTGATGAAACTTTGTTGATTTTTTTCATTCTTTCAAGTTTCGATTTATTTGCAAGATTTTTGTTTGATAATGAGCTACAATTTTATAAAAAAAATAATTAAAATTATTTAAAAAAGTAAAATCAATACCGGGTGACCGTGTAATTTTCTCAAAGATGAAGAAAATTATGACAAAACATTAATACACTATATAGGTCAGTTCATATTAATGAACATAAAATGAGATCACTATCGATAAAATGGAAATCCTCAAGGGAAATTTATAATTTCAACGCATGGAATTTACATAAATTTTTTTACTTTCAACCCCCGAATTGCTCAATTACTTCTATTTCTGCAGGATCGCCATTAGGTAAATTGCATTTCCAAAGATTTTTTCAAAATAAATAGAGATGAAGGATATTTCACCCGCCGGTGATAAGAAATCGCAATCACCATAACGCACATCACTAATATTACTGTTCACAATCACGTTTACATTCAAAATTACAATCCATAATTTCGTTTTGTAGCAAATATGAAATATATAAGGTATATCCATTTACTTAAATCTAAACGGATTAAGAATCAAAGTGCTAGAAGAGATTTGAGCGTTTGGTACAAAAAGTATTTTTGATGTTGAAATTGTACTTAAAATCGGCAAATTGTACTTTTGTACATTTTAAAATTAATTGTACTGAAAAAAGTATAATTGTACTTAAATTATCAACACTGCTTCACTGGCGCTGTACTTGCTGCAGCGATGCCAGATTTGAGCGTACCCAATTTTTTACTGATAATAACTCATGGGAGGGTTTTGGGTATTGGGCATTTTACAAGCTTATTAGGAAGTATACATATCTGTGTTCGTATAGAATAGTAGCTTATGTCGGAAGACTGGCTTTAGTATAATGAACCATTCGCAGCATACGATTGCGAAAGACTCACTGGCGCCGAGTCGTTGAAGAAGTCTTGGAAAATAAACGTAAAAGACGGTGATGTTAATGGCGATGCTAGCAAGTCAATATTCGTATAAAGTTTCATAAAAAAATTCCTTGTGGTTTAAAGAATATAGGAAATGGTACATTTTACTAAAGCCGGCCTCCCGACATAAGCTACTATTTAATACGAACACAAATATATTCGTCTACAAATAATGTTGATTATTTTAATTAAGTCCTAAGATAAGTTTGTGAATCTTATCAGTGTTCTATGTAAGAACCAAAAATCAATCCCCTCGCCAATTAGAACTTTTGCTTTAAAAGAAAAATATACATAACGCATTTACTCAATACTTGGTCTGGCATCACTGTTTGAGCATTGATGTGCTCAGCTCACTGTTGCCAAGGTCGTGCATTTAGCACTAAATTTAGTGCTTTTGGGAAACCAAAATAATTGGAATTCAATGCTTGGTGCGGTATTTAGTGATGCTTTTTTAATTTAAGCACACCGAATGCATACACTATACACTAATATTCTACATTAAGATGGAATTCATTTACTGAATAAAATGTGAGGAATAGGTAAATTAAATATGTTTTGCGTTGTTATAAATGTATTGAAATTAATTTATTAATAAAAACGTGAGGAAATAGATATCTGTATACACTTTTTACTGAATGAAAAAAATTATTAAACATGATAATAAAAACTTGGCGCTTTTGTTTTGGAAAAATTGGCTTTTTCTGGTGGCCTGATGCCACACTGGCTCAGTTGTCGCAAAAGTACACATACATACGCGCATTTTTACTTGAAAATAAGTGTGTAGTGGTTAATATGTATACGATGCCATCTCCGTACAGCTCACTTCACCTCGCCTAGCACGCTCGCGTAGAATACACTATCGAAGAAGCTTGCAATTTGGGATAAAATCGCTTTTTTGTTGTTTTCGAAGACGGCGATGATTCGTTGTAGCTGAACACGAAGTTATCGCTCGATGGTAACCATTTCAACCCAAGTGTTTTAATGTAGTCTACGTCACCGAGTTGTACGACTTCTTCACGGGGAATGTCAGAGATGATGGAGTTTCCATTAGTGGCGAATTTTCGCAGTGGAGAGCTCCCATTTTTAAGCAACTCAACATCTTGATGTTTAATTTGAACGACTTCTTCATCACCTGTCATGAGATTATCGACGTAAAAATATCTGAGCATAACAACTGAACCAATTGGTAGCGATTCTGCGTCGCCCTTTGCCAACTGTTGTAGAGCCTGTGTGGCGAGATATGGCGCGCTGCTTGCACCATATGTGACGGTCTGCAGCTTGTACACTTGCACAGAAGTGTTCGGCGATTCTCGCCACAAAATGCACTGCCAAGAAGAGTCAGCTCAGTTCATTTGTACCTGGCGGTACATTTTAGCAATATTAGCCAGTAACACGTATTTGTAAGCACTAAAGCGAAGCAGAATTGTGAAAATATCATCCTGTAGCGTCGTACCGACGAGCAATATGTCGTTGACTTCCTATTCGAAGTTCGGCACGAGGCATCGAAGACCACACGGAGCTTTGTGGTGCTGCTGTCCGCCTTTGTGACGCAGTGGTGAGGAATAAAATTACGAGGCTCTTCGGGGTTATAACTCTCAAACAAAAGTGTAACCATTCCGTCTCTGCAATTAAAAAGTTTTCACGGAGAAAAAGGCTTAAGGCCAGTATGCAGCTCTCAAGAAAAGCAAAAAAATCCATATAAAATGACGCACAAGAAATGGCAGTACGCAGTTCTTAAGAAATTTGCTACGCTTTCTACTACGGTTTTCTAATTTTTTTTTGTGAAAAAATAGCACAAGGCAACCCATGCTTGTAACAGTAATATATGCCCGTTCCATTATTTCTTGAGGAAAGAGCGAGGCAACAGGCTGGTGAAGTATCAGTTGTCAAAATTCCTTGGACAAACGCACGAATAATGGCAAATTTTTTCTTGACTGTTTTCTTGAGAGCTGCATATCAGCCTTTAGCCGACACTGCGTGCACAAAAATATGTAAACAGAGTACAATAAGGCACTTAAGCCAAAATTGCTTTCGCTATAACTTTGTTACGGTACTTCGTAGGACTTTGAAATTTTTAGCTTGTGCGTAAGGTGGTAGGTTATCGAAAATTTTGTCGCTTACGCCCTTTTGGCGGTTAGGGCTCGATATGTGCATTTGCGAATGTAAGAAAAACACTAATTTTTAAGATGCTTTTGAGCTCAGCGACTTTAAGTTTACTTATACATGAAAAATTTTGGAATTCCTCTCCCTTCATGCTCACTCTTTATATAGTTTCAAAGTACTGTATAGCTGATGCCAGATAAAACTTTGTGGCTTTGCGTGACATTTATAACTTTGCCAGCAAAGCACCAGACGCAAAAGGTATGCCACAATGAACGCCAAGAAAACAATTTTGTTCTGCTTATTTACTCGTCAAAATTGCTGTGGATTTTATATATTTAACTTTAAAAATATCAGCAATGTAATTAAATGTTATGTTTCTGCATGAAAACTCGAATTTGGACGAAACAAAATAAATATTAAACCGGCTGATTGTCACCGCGCGCAAAAAGATGGGACTTTGCCATCTTTGCGCTTCGCGCTGCAGCTGCTATGATCTATGTGGCATGCCTTGTGCATTTTCATACAATTCATCTCATCTGTCAAAGCGAATCTGTCACGCAAAGCGAAGCAAGCGTTTTTTCTGGCATCAGCTTATGTCCCCACACTCCTTTCTGTCAGCCATCATGCAATCATGGGCTATCAAGGCACTCGTGGTATTACATGCAATATGACCTTTACGATATTGTTGATTAAATTTTCTGAGTCACGATGAGTGCAAATGGTTTCTTTTGTGGATAAAATTCTTGTAAAAAAAATTGTTGCATTAGGGGATTCAGGACAATAACTTCTAAATTCTATAATAGCACACTTTTCATTAAATATGTATAAAAAAATATTGTCAATTACTCCTTGTTACAGATGGGCAGAATAAATTGACGACGAAGTCGAACATGCTGTATGATGATAGTTCCAGGGATGGATAAAGAAGATGAAGATAAAGATAAATATGAAGATGAAGATAATTAAGATGAAGATGAAGATGAAGGTGAAGATCTAGATGAAGAAGAAGAAGAAGATGAATGATAAAGATGAAGATAAAGATAAGTAGACAGTTGTGACCGACCTGTAATTCTCGCACGAGATTTCAACGTCAACTTTCCGCTGGGCGAATCTGATGAACTGACATTTTTTAAAGAAAAATTTTCAATGGAAATGGTTAATTCAGAGATTATCCAACAACCAAAAGAGCGACTACCATTGATGCAGTTTTTTAAATAAATATTAATAATATTGAAATAAAACATTTCATATCTTACTTTAGTTACCACAATCTACTAGTTAATATTGTAGATATCCATGTTTTCTCAGCCCTAAATAATAATTAAAGGGCCTGTTCGAGGCACGTATTAAAAGCGGCATTACTGCTGTACTGATGAAAATTTGCAACACTGTTGCAACTGCCCAACTGACAATACGTTGCTAGCACAGTATACAGTAAACCAGCAATTGACAATATGCTTATTTGAAAATTAATACATGAAATATTGTGCATGTATAGGATTATTTTGTCATTAACCCATAGGCAATGACTGGTGCAAAAGTACCCCCAAATGTTTGTTGATATATTTGAAATGTAAATTTTAACAGCGAAATTCGTAAAAAAAAATAATAAAACAAAAATAATGTTGATTACTACATGGGAGGTGGTCGTGGTTATAGACAGATTTCACCAAAATTTAATACTAACCTAAATTATACGAAAGGCAACTTCGGCACCGACTTTCGTTAAAATATCTAAATTTTGTTCGAGTTAGCGTGTTTACAAACAGACACGACTGAACCAATTCATTTCGTCATTCGGAATATTTTGATCAATATGTATTTAAGAATATGTGTATATACATTTTATACCATTGAAAAACGGCCTTGCTTATCTGCATAAACCTTTCCTGCATTAGTTCGAGCGTCGATATATAACTTTGGGTACATATTTCCTAAAAACTTTGGAGGTCTCCTCTATAAGAGTGGTATATTTTTAAATTAGAGAGTTCTACCTTTAAGCTAAGTAATACTTGTTTTACCCCCTAATTTATGGGTCCATTTTCCAAAATCAGCCCACCATTATTCACTCAAAGTTGTGTTTGGAACCAGATATGACTTATGTAGGAACTGCATCCGGTTATAATCGCTTACGCTGCAAGCCTGATTTGCTAGGAATTTTGTTTTTCTCGTTGTTCTATTTTATGTGACTTGAAAATATTTTCCACTATAAGAAAATATTGAAATTGGATTTCATATGGGTTAAAGAAAACGACAACTGTGATAAAATATCAACCAATACATTCAAATAAATTGTCAAATAAGCATATTTACATTTTTTGTTTTGCCTATCTGGATTACTGTATACTGTGGTTGCTAGAAATTCACACCGAACGTGATACTCTAATAATTCGCGCAACACTGCGGTTATGATTGTAACTCGAACAAGCGCAAACTTTGCAGTCGGTTATAAAAAATAAAAAATTAAATGTTTAAATGTATTTTTTGTATATTATAAAATATTTACATGTGTATGTATAAAGCACATTTCTTTCTTTCTGGAATTTCCTCTATTAAATTTCACTTCTTCCGCGCGTAGGGACTACACGCACTAAGTTTTTTTTTACATTTTTGGAAGCCTGTAGATCCTCCACCCACCGTTTAAAAGAAAAACATCACAAGTTCGAGAAAATTCCGGTTTAGCATTGTGGGCTCCCCTACAATTAAATGTGCTTATTTATTGAAGCTTAAAAGAGAGTGTCTTAATGCCCGCTTAGCTATCCGTGAAGATATCCAGATGAATATTTGGGAAAATAATTATAGATAATTTTTTTTATCAAGAGAGCTATTAACTCGAGTTTATGGGCCATTTTAGAGTTTAACACGTCCGTAAACCTAGCTGACCCAAGGTCGCCAAAAATCTATAAAAATTATCGAGGAATTGGGTGTGAATTAGGGCCTCCAAAATTAATTTAGGTGCTCCAGTGGTTTCCGAGAAATTCGCAAAAATGTGTTGGTCTGCTATGTTTAAGTTTTGGTTTTAAATTTTCCAAATATGTGCTGAAATTAGGTGTCTTTTAGGTGTTCTTCAACGCCACCAAAACTAATATAGTTAGCGCTGTTAACCTAGCTGACCAATCTTTAAGTTTTTGTTTTAATTTTCGAAATACCAATATGCAGAAATTGGGTGTATTTTGGGTGTTCCTCAACGCCACCAATACTAATTTAGGAGCTCCATAGGTTTCCGAGAAAATCGCTAAACTGTGTTGGTAAGCTAGGTTTACGTAAACCTAGGTGACCCATCTTTAAATTTTGGTTTTAAATTTTCCAAATATATGAAGGAATTAGGTGTTCTTGAACGCCACCAAAACTAATTTAGGAGCTCCATTGGTTTCCGAGAAATTCGGAAAAATGTGTTTTTCAGCTAGCTTAGCGCTGTTAACCTAGCTTGCCAATCTTTAAATTTTTGTTTTTAATTTTCGAAATACATATATGCAGGAATTAGGTGTCTTTTAGGTGTTCTTTAACGCCACCAAAACTAATTTAAGAGCTCCATTGGTTTTCAAGTAATTCGGAAAAATGTGTTTTTAGCTAGCTGTTAACCTAGCTGACCAATCTTTAAATTTTTTTTCTAATTTTCGAAATACATATATGCAGGAACTAGGTGTCTTTTGGGTGTTCTTCAACGCCCCCAAAACTAATTTACGAGCTCCATTGGTTTCCGAGAAATCAGCAAAAATGTGTTGGTCAGCATCTTTAAATTTTGGTTTTAAATTTCCCAAATAGATGCTGGAATTAGGTGTCTTTTAGGTGTTCTTCAACGCCACCAAATTTAAGTAATATAGTAGCTCCATTGGTTTCCGAAAAATTCGCAAAAATGTGTTGGTCAGCTAGGCTTACGTAAACCAAATATATGCTGGAATTAGGTGTTCCTCAACGCCACAAAAACTAATTTAGGAGCCCCATTGATTCCCGAGAAATTCGCAAAAATGTTTTTTCCAGCTAGCTTAGCGCTGTTAACCTAGCTGACCAATCTTTAAATTTTTGTTTTTAATTTTCGAAATACATATATGAGCCATTCTTTTTTAAGTCGGACGGATTTCGTAAAAAAAACTTATGCCATCTCTAGGATTCGCTTAAAATTTTATTTATGGGTTCTATACATGAAATAAGGTAACACGTGTGCGAGAATTTTTTATCTTCGGTGATATGACCTGTGAATGTTAGAATTTTATCGTGACTCTGACTAATATGAACTTCTTCAAACCGTTATATCTCGGGTTCTGCGCATCGTAGAGACTTCATCTTAACGTCGTTTTAAAGCCACATAAACGGGCTTAACATTTCTATATATAAGATGGTCAAGATTGTCCTAAAACTAACTTAGCTATTAACAGGTGAACTTTTTGAAGTTGATTTGCATTGTGAAGACCAGTAAATTAGAGATTTGAAATTATACCATCGTAATCCTTGTTTAGTTCTCTATAAAAACATGTTTCAAAAAATTTTGCGTTTTTCAAAAACTATTTTAAAAATACTCAACAATTTATATTGAGCTCGAGGCCGATTTAAACGAAAATTTATTGTGGAAAAGCAACAATAATTTGAAAAAATGGTAGAAGTGATAGCTATTTCGGAAATCACCACATTTCCTCATCAGACTTCTTTCAGTACGATTCGAACCGACGATCCCACTGACTCAGCCAGTTGCCTATGCACCGTGCTAAGTACGCCTTGTAAATTATCTTTTGCTTTTTTCCAATATTTTCATTTTTGTTATGCCAACACAATCAAGCGCAGCTATTCCGCTGCAATTCACTTGATCATGTAGTTGTTGGTACTGTTGGTTTTTGCTAATAATTCTATTTTTAGAATTTTTAACTATTAGGTGTGCTCGTCCTTAAGTTATTTGTTTTTGTTATTTTTTTTTTGCCTTTTATAACAATTATATTCAACAATTTATATTGAGCTCGAGGCCGTTTTTAAACGAAAATTTATTGTGGAAAAGCAACAATAATTTGAAAAAATGGTAGAAGTGATAGCTATTTCGGAGATCACCACATTTCCTCATCAGACTTCTTTTAGAAGGTTCGAACCGACGATCCCACTGACTCAGCCAGTTGCCTATGCACCGTGCTAAGTACGCCTTGTAAATTATCGTTTGCTTTTTTCCACTATTTTCATTTTTGTTATGCCAACAAAATCAAGCCCAGCTATTCCGCTGCAATTCACTTGATCATGTGGTTGTTGGTACTGTTGGTTTTTGCTAATAATTCTAGTTTTAGAATGTTTAACTTTTTGGAGTGCAATGGGGTATAGTCATTGCGCTGGGTATGCAGTTACAGGTGCATGGCTATACTCAATCCCGACTCTTGCGTCCTCGTTCGCGCACTCTGGGCAACGTGAGCAACCCATGTGCGAGATGCGGTAACCAATCCGAGTGGAGCCTTGGGTCACGGCAGAAAGAGAGGGAGCTTCGGTGGAGCCCCTCTGACTTATTCGGTTTAAGGGCTCACTGAAGTCTGCAGCTTCTGTTCACCGAAACCACCCCCGTCCCAGCAATGGGTTGTGTGCTGCGCTTGGGACCCGCCACGTAAACACCACTTCCAGTGAAGAAGCAAGGCAAAGCCTCGGATGAGACCCCCCCTTATGATGACGACCACGGCAAACGTTTAAAGGACTATGATTTGAGGGCATGCACCTGGAATGTCGGGACCCTTTATGGGGAAGGTGCCTCTGCCCGGCTGGTTGATGTCCTCGTAAGGACAAAAGCTGACATGACCGCCATCCAAGAAATGCGTTGGACGGGGCAAGGCAAACAATGTATGGGGCCTTGCGTCGTCTACTACATCTGCCATGTAAAGGAGCGCAGATTCGGAGTTGGATTTGTGTTGGGAGAGAGACTCCGTCGCCGAGTACCTTCGTTCACCCCGGTGGACGAGCGTCTAGCCACAATCCGCATCAAAGCGAGATTCTTCAACATCTCGCTCATCTGCGCCCATGCCCCGACGGAAGAGAAGGATGAGGCATCCAAGGATCTCTTCTATGGGCGCTTGGAGCGCACGTACGAGCGCTGCCCCCGTCATGATATCGAAATCGTGCTTGGCGACTTCAATGCCAGGGTGGGCAAGGATGGGATCTTTGGAACCACCGTCGGAAAATTCAACCTCCACGACGAAACGTCCGACAACGGATTGAGGCTGATCGACTTCGCCGGGGCCCGAGACATGGTAGTATGCAGTACTAGGTTCAAGCATAAAAAGATCCATCAAGCTACCTGGCTGTCTCCGGATCGAAAAACGAGAAACCAAATCGATCATGTTGTGATAGACGGAAGGCACGTTTCCAGTGTTTTAGACGTACGCACACTCCGAGGCCCAAACATCGACTCGGACCACTATCTTGTTGCAGCCAAAATACGCACCCGCCTCTGTGCAGCAAAAATTGTGCGCCCAAATATGCGAGGAAAGCTTAACCTCGAAAAGCTGCAATCACAACAGACAGCCAAGGCATTCGCTACTCGACTCTCACCTGGTCTCAGAGAGCACTCTTCAACAAACCGACATATGCGAGCAGTGGAACCACATTTCCCGCTCATTAAGTACCGCCGCCGAAGAAGTAGTCGGATTTCAGCTAGCCCGAAAGAACAACTGATACGATGAGGAGTGTCAGGAAGCTGCAGAGAAAAAATATTCCGCCGTCAGGGCCACGCTGCGATCGGACGCAACGCGCGCTGTGTGGAACCGCTATAGGGATCTGAAGAGGGAAGTGAGTGATCGTCCCGATCAGACACACTTGCTGCTCCAAACGTTGCTAGTCTTTCATCTTGGTTCTCGGTCTCCCAGCTGTCTGGATTCGATGCACTGCGTCCTTCAGCCGTTTGTCAATCCTTTACGGACCTTTCCAGTTACGATGTTGTTCGGAGGTGAAGCCTTTCTTCGGCTGCGGCATGTGCAACAACACCAAATCGCCTTCCTGTACCTCCTCTCGGCTCGATGCATTACTGGATATTGCTTCCAGCTTATCTCCGGTGGTGCACCATCTCACATGGTCGTGCTTCTGCCGGCCACTGGTGGTGACCAGACCATGTCTCCTCTCATGGGCACCCTTTTTGCCGGATTTATGCCGCATCCTCTGTCCATGACA
>NW_023458555.1:107046948-107063346 GCF_013731165.1 Rhagoletis pomonella | reverse complement strand
GACCAGGGACCGATCTATTCGAAACAATCTTTTTATGGTCCGATTTGCTTAAAATTTTGTATGTAAGTAGCTTTTTAGCATATATTAGCATATATGATCCATGTTTTCCGAGAAGTGGACCAGGGACCGATATATTCGAAGAAATCGTATTTATGGTCCGATTTGCTTAAAATTCGGTACGTAGGTAGCTTTTTGCCTGGATAAGCTTATAGATTCCTGTTTTCCAATTTTCATGCAATTTCGAATATAAATAGCTTCGAGCAACGACCATATCAAGGGGCGAATTCGTCACTAGGCAAGATTTTTTTGCGCCAATCAGAAACAACGGATACTGTCAAAATATAAATATAATATATCTCAACTAATATATATTTTGAAAGCCGTTTTTTTAGTTTTCGCAAGGCTCGAGAGCGGTTGAACCGATTTTTTTTAAACTGCCACCTGCCGCACGTGTCCCAAAGATGGTTTTAGGCTAAAAAAATCTATATGTAAAGGGGGCGTGGCACTTCCGAATATTCGAAATCAATCGCATACCCTTAGAGAAAAATTTAAGCTATTGTAAAAAGGGGTGTGGCATCTCCCATACAATCGAATTTTTCATACCGCATATCTCTGGAAATTTTTTGGTAGAGGTCTGGAACTTTGTATGGAGATGAACGAAATAAATCGCATACTCTTGGAGAAAAATTCGAACTATTGGAAAAGGGGGCGTGGCATCTCCCATACAAACCAAATTTTTCATATTGCATATCTCTGGAAGTGTTCATGGTATTTTTCTGGAACTTGGTACGGAGATATACGCAATCAACTCTTGAGGAAAAATTGGAACTATTGGAAAAGGGGGCGTGGCATCTTCCATACAAACCGAATTTTTCATACTGCCTATCTTTGGAAGTGTTCATGGTAGAGTTCTGGAACTTGGTATGGAGATATACGAAATCAATCGCATACTCATGAAGAAAGAGGGCAGCTGTTGGAAAGGGGGGCGTGGCACCTCCCATATAAATCGAATTTTTATACTGCATATCTCTGAAAGTATTCATGGTACAGTACTGGAACTTCGTATGGAGATATGTATGTAGTTGAAATCAAGCCCATACTCATGGAGACAATGTGGCTATTTGAAAAAGGGGTGTGAGGCCTGCAAACGTACCGACCTTTAGCTATCTTTGAATGTATTTTTTAATTCTTCTGTAGGTGTGTTTGTGAGTGAAATCCTCCTAAATGGTTCTAGGGATTTTAACGAAGAGGAAAAAATTTATTTCGCTTTGCGAATAACCATGCTATGAGATGCCGCACAACTGGAGAGTTTCAAGAACTTCTTCACGGATATAACACTTTCCTTAGGTTATTTAAAGCGGCAAATGACCACCAAACCATAATCTTAACAGACGAATTGTTAGTGAAAATGTTGGACCAAAAAGTTTCAATAAAATACATAAAAATTTTGGGCGGGACGAAGTTCGCCGGGTCTGCTAGTTTTCTATATTATTAAAACGATTTTGCATGCCCTGCTGTAGTGCTTGCTGTAACGAATGAAGTTTTCTACTTTGTGGTAAAGATTTGTCCAAACAGTTTTGAATAAGATTATTTAAAAGTATAACTTTTGATAAGGTAACATTTTTTTCTGACGATATTTCCACAGTAGCCTCGTAAAATGGTTTAAGCAATAGCAGAGCCCCTTCTATGGTATCCCAATCACTGCTATCCAGGATGAGATCTGAGCGCAAAATCGCAATTGTGCTTATAACAGCATCTTTTGTTTTCACAAGGCGCAGCAACATGTCGTATACAGAGTTTCATCTTGTGGGTACACTTGAGCTTGAGCTTCAAAACCGGCATCTTTCAAACAATTACACAAATTTGCTCCCGTATGGCTTTCATCAAACTCTTTACAGCACAAAAGAGCCGAACGTAGCTCTGTTTTTTCATTAATGAAAAGACATACTGCGAATGCTTGTTTCAACTGTGCTCTTATATCTGCTTCTATTTCACTGCAAATACTGGGTATAAGTTTTTCCGATATTAGTTGCGTTCGATAACAAAATTAGCCAACACTAGCCAACAATCAAAATCAAGAGAGTAAGCGAAAATGCTCTCCCGAAGAGATGAAAGAGCAAATAAGTAAACGAACAGGAAATTAGCCATTACTTGCAAAAACCGGAAGAAGAAGACACACCAGCTGACTTTGTTTATGTTTTATTTGTAAACAAACTGAAATTCATGTTGCCTCCATAGAAGACAAAAAGAAAGTGAACGTTCAATGTTCGCCAGGAACATTTCTAGAAGTAAAAACTAGTTGACGCTATCATAAAGTCACATAGCAGGCAGCCAAAAAGCATATAAATACCAAAACTCGGAAAATGCAATTTTGTTTGTTTACAAAAATTGCAACCATATGTTTTGTGATCATATGTTTTTGTGTTGGATAATTTTTGCTGACTAAAATTTTGCCAGTACAAAATGAACGCTTCTCTTGCATAAAAATGAACGCTTGCTCTCTCAATTTTTGTGTGTTGGATAATTTTTTGTCGTTATCGAACGCCATCCAGTAAAAATTTGGTAAAACTATTAAAAATTTTTGACTTGTCGAACGCACCTATTGTTTTTCGGCTGGGCATTTTGTATTAGAGCTCTGTGACACCATTTCGATAAGCTTTATCATTTCGGGCTCCTCTACTATTCGCAGCGCATGAGGCCTTTTGCAATCATTTTCACAAGTTGTTTGTTAATTTTTTGTTCAACTCTGCTGGTTGTATGCCTCTTGACAAAGTTTGTTATCGGTAGCTGCTCACTATTATCACAACGCTCTGTTTGTTGCTCTTGCGGAAGTTGTTGCTGCTCCGATGGATGCACATCCGGATCCTGCAACTGTTGCTGATCCTGCACCTGTAGCTGATCCTGTACCTGTTGCTGATCCTGCGTCGGCTTAGCACCCTGCGTTGGTCGTTCTTTGTTGTCTCTGGTCAGAAAAGGATGTCTCAGCATAATGTGGCGATTGAGGTTTCCAATGGATCCACCATTGTAGCTTATTTTGTTTTGGCATTGTTTGCAGGTGGCACGCTTTCCATCCCACTTCTTAAAATACTACCAAACATTGCTTCGTTTCCCGGGCATATGAAAAATATAATTTACATTTGTTTAGCTGAAGTATATATTTACTAAAAAATGCTTGGGTACGGTTTAGTTATTTGCCCAATGATTTCACGCTTTGTGTCCGAACGGGTGACCCGATCCAAAAGATTTTGACACACACTTGTAGTCAAGGGTTTAAATTTTATTTTAATTTTGTAATTTTCAGTCAGTCAGTTTTGAAATATGCACTTTTTTGGCATTTTCGAGGTGGGTTCTGCGCAAAAATACTGTGGATGGCGTAGCCGGAGTTGTATGCACAAGAAATTTTGTATACCTTTGACAAAATAAGTGGGGCTTCCGCCTTACTTCTCCGGCAGTACAGAAAGGAGAATTCTACTTAGTAAGGGGTAGAAACCCCAGCGGGGCCGAAGGCCGCATACGCAGAAAGGTGTTCTGCACAAAAATACTGTTTACCGAGCTTACATTTTCTGTGTCAAAATGCTATCTTTACCCCATTTTCAAATGGTTCCCTGTGGTACATGGAAAGGCTTAAGGGGCCAAGTATGACTTTTTACGGAGTTTAAACTGTCCTCTTTCTAGTGGGTGGGGTATTAAGAGCTACGGCCCATCCCCCACCGCCAACTAACCCAAAAACTGTGGGCAAATAACTAAACATTCCCCAAATACTTACCTTTCGTGCTGAACAACCAAAGCTTTTTTATTGGAAATATACCATGCATTAATTTATATCGAAACGAACAATGTAGAATTAGCGCAAATTGGTTGAATTGTAGTATAAATTGGTATAGCAAAAAGCTATGCTTTTTTTGTTGTGACAAACTGAGTTTTATTGCTAGAAAGGATCCTTTTTGTAGGTCCTTAAAACGCAGGCACAATGATTGCAGGTAATTCACATAGAACCAAAGCAAGATTAACGCGCCAATCGACTACAAATGGCGCAATAAAAACAGAGCTACCACAATTCTCCCTTTAGTCATTTTTAAGAAAAGTCACACGAGTATTGTTGCTTCTAAAGATATTCGCAGTTTGGCAACACCTAAACTAAAGTGTCAAAGAGCTGGCAAATTTGAGTGAGAATCAAGGCTGAAAAAATAGTTCATTTTTAGTTCATTCTAAATTTCGAACTAGGTCGTTCACTCTTCTTGTTGAACTAGTTCAACTAACGAACTAGTTCGAGAACTACCCAACTCTACTCGCAATAGGGGTGTATATCTGGATAGGTATTCCATCGGAATCCGCAATAAAATTTAAATTCTTGCAAATACCCGCTGTTTAACACCTTGCTAACTTAGCCCCTATTGCGAGTGTCGACTGGCAGTAGAATATAAATTTGTCGATCGAGACGATCATCTTTTATTTTGCTATTGTGTAACTTGATCGATAAAACGTCCCGTTTCTGCCTTATAGCCCGAACACAATGAAAACGACGAGCTACAAACCACAGCTGTCAAATTATTTTAACACGTACTCTTACCCTGCAATAATCGTTGGACCATGTAGTCTATTTGTGGTAAATTGGAGTACTTACAAAAGTGTTCCTCTGTCATGCTGTAGCGGACCAACTCGTGTCTCTGCGCCAGCTTATTGTTTGTTATCCGATCACTGCTCGTGTTTTAACGAAACGTGATTGAAGTTGAGCATTTGAAAGCACATTTGCATGTCTGGCTGTAGCTGAACGTGTAGAGATGCTCGCTGTTAGTTCTTAGCTCCCAGCATGTTCGGGTTCGAATACCGTCAGAGGCAACATGTAATTTTTAATTTTTGTCTTGGTTTTTATTAATTTCGAAAAAGCATTTGAGAAGTGAAGAACAAAAGCGTGTACAAACGAAAAAATATAACAACAATGCCATTGTTAATATGTTGGAGTAGTTTTGTGCTACTCTGATGTAATGCAGGGATGGAGTATATGGTCCTGCCGTAGGACATCGCAATGTTAATTGGACCATATTTTTTATATGAATTGTGGTTAATTTTGGAGTACTCTTTGGTCCTTAGGGAGTACTCTTTACACGCATGCATGGAGTAGTCGCGATTTTTGCAGGGTATGTAGATAATTATTTTGGCGACGACCGGGCTACGCGACGGCTGTGGTTGTGGCCAGATTAGATCTATTTCTATTTTTCTGGCGCCAGATAAGGTTCTTCCTCTTCTTTTATGTCAAACTCATACAAATTCATGATGTCGCTGCCGCGTTCAAAGAAATCATGTCGCCATCGACAAAGCGTTTAGATAATGAAGATAACAAATTGGAAGCTGTGGTCTGTAGCTCGTCGTTTTCAATGTGTTCAGAACTTTAACCTCGTATCTGCAATAGAGGTATTTTACAGAGTGTAAGAAAAAATTCATAAGTTCTTCTCCTAGGATACAATAAATGCATTTTTTTACTTAATATTTCTGGTTCCACTAACAGTAGTGAACACCCTCATTAAGCCTTTGTTCTATTTTCAAATAGTGTGAATATTAAACAGCGGTTATAAGTGGTAATATCAGTTTTCCAAAAAATTGTAGATACGTGCTTAAGGCAGAAACGGGACGAAAAATTTGTACTATTGTGAATGGTTGACTGAATTGTAAACAGATGTTTGTTTGTTTACATTTGCTTATTTAGTGTTTCATTTACATCATTTTAAAAATAATTGTTTTATTATAAAATTTAAAAAATGGATACAGTTGAAATAGGGTTTAGTAATGAGGAAGATGATGTGGAAGCTAATAGATTAGTAGAGTTGGCTAAAGCAAGTTGGAAGATGAAGTGTATATACATATGTGAATTTTATGAATAGAAGTTTCGTCTCAGATGCTTCACGGTTTGTAGGTTTTGCAGGAAAAGCTATTTTCCTCATTAATAAACTTTATGAAGTTTAAGAAATCGGTACGGTTTAGTTATTTGTACAGTGATGTTGGGTATTTGTGTACAGAAGCGTGACCCGAGTCTAAAAACTTCGACATACAAGTGTAGCGAAAGAATTAAACTTTAATTTAAAATAAAGACTTAAAATTTCCGAGCGCTATTTAATAAATTATGCAGTTTTTTGTAAACTTTGATGTTGGTTCTGCTCAAAAATACTGTGGATGGCGTAGCCGGAGTATATGCACAAGAAATATTGTATATCTTTTACAACAGAAGCGGAGACCCTACTCTTTCCGAAAAGTCCTTTGCCTATGTCCCCATTCTCCCGCATCAGCTCGACCAACCGCGCAAGTTGACTTTTGTTGCTTACAATTTTTGATCTGTAATTCAGACACATACATACATATGTATATTTCACAATTTTTTACAACTTCCAGTACAATTGACTTACTTTTTATCCATTATAGTACCACTTTCTTATGTAAATTTTATAAACGCATAAAGCATAGTTCACTCAAAATTGGTACGCATGAAATGGGTTATATCTTTTTAATAGGCTTTCAGAAAATAATATTTAATATGTTGAAATAAAGGGAAAACATTCCGTTATAGATACATGTTAGCGAAAGTTTCATATTTTGCTTGGATAAATAAATTAGAGACAATTTCTTTGATAATGATAACACAACAGAAGCGAAGACCCAACTCTTTCCGAAAATTCCTTTGCCTATGTCCCCATTCTCCTGTATCAGCTCGACCAACCGCGCAAGTTGCCTTTTGTTGCTTACAATTTTTGATCTGCAATTCAGGCACATACATACTTATTGTGGCAAATACTGCGGCAACGCGAAGCGTACAACGAGAAATAGGCAGAATGTTCGAGGAATGACGTAGAATGTTCCACAAAGAGCAACGTCAGTTGGATGAACACTGCGAACAGCGAGAGAAAGAGAATGAGCGATGAACTTCAGAACGTTCGAGAGTTGCCTTAAGTGCCAGCCCAGGTATATAAGGGCGCCGCCACAGCGAGGTGAGTTAGTTACAAGACAGCGAGCTACAAGTAAAGTGAGCAGAGAAGTGAGTTGCGAATAAGCAAGCTATAAGTTTAATTGTGTTAACAAGTTTAGTAAAGCGTTGTTATTGCTTTAACAAGTATTGTAAAGTGTTTTTACTGTATTAGCGAGTATTGTAAATTGTTTGTTGTACAATAAAGTTAATTGTACTACAATTTGGTCATCGATTGCATTTATTTAACAATCCAGCGATACGAACCGAGAGATCCAGGGGAAATCCGGACGAGGTTTCGAGGATAATCGTAACAATTGGTGCCAGAAGTGGGATTGTTAAATAAATCCCGAAGGATAAACTACTGAGAATGGCGAAAATTCAGGACTTAAAGATTGAGGAGCTGAAACAAGAGTTGGAAAAGCGTAATTTGGCCACCTCCGGAAGAAAAGTGGAATTGTTATCCCGGTTGCGGGAGGCTATGGAAGCTGAAGGCATCGACGTGGACAAATACGACTTCCAGGGTAAACCCGACGATGCATCCGCAAAGGACGAACAGAAGGATGAAGCTGCTTGTTCGTCGAAGGATGTGCAGCAGACATCCGGGAAGGTTGAAGAACAGGAAACGGCTCTTAGTTCATCAACAGCTATAGACATGAAAACGTTATTGGCTGCCATGTCACAGATGTCATCACAGCTGTCGTCACAGATGTCATCACAGCTTTCGTTACAGATGCAAGCACAGGATACACGCATGTCACAGATGTCATCACAGCTGTCATCCCAGATGCAAGCGCTGGAGACACGTATATCTTCAGAGGTATCAGGTGTCATCCCGGCTAGAAACTCAGCTACTGGCATAAGAGACACGTATATCATCCCAGCTGGAAGCACAGGATTGCACAAATACAGGACAAAATCGAAGAGAGACAGGAGAAAGTCGAGACAAAGGTAGAGGAGTTGGAAGGTTGTCTTCGTGATTTACAGTTGAATCGTCCAGCTACTTCGACGAGCGCACCCAAGATAAAAACCCCATCCTTTGACGGCACGATTCTTTTCCAGGTCTTTAAGCTCCAGTTCGAAAAAACGGCTGCAGCAAATCATTGGAGCATGGAGGATAAATCCGCTGCACTATTCGTTGCATTGAAAGGACCTGCGGCAGAAATCTTGCAGACTATTCCCGACTGTGAAAGGAACAATTACGATGCGTTAATGGGTGCAGTGGAAAGACGTTATGGTAGCGAGCACAGGAGACAGATTTACCAGATGAAGCTGGAGAATCGCTGCCAGAAATCCAACGAAACTTTACAGGAATTCGCCTCTGAGATTGAAAGGTTGGCTCATTTGGCAATTGGAGACGCATCTGGTGAGCACCTTGAAAGGGTAAAAATCCAGAGGTTCATCAACGGAATGCGGGACATGTATACCAAGCGAGAGACGTACGCGAATCCAAAGGCAATATTTTCTGAAACCGTCTCGTATGCTCAGACACGTGAAACGGCAGCGCTCCTAAGTAGACCAGACTACAAAGCACATCGCGTGGAAGTGGAGACACCGGACGAGGCAAATGAAATGCAGAAGAAGATTATCCAACTGCTGGGCGAGAAAAAGAATGGCTCTGGCAGATATTTTAAATATGGAAAGCTAGGCCACTTCGCCCGCGATTGCAGCGCAAGTTCCAGTGTGCTCAACAATTCAGAAGGACGCAAACGCAGGGCTGAAAGAGACGAAGCCAACTCCAATCAGTCGTTAAACTGAAACGAGCCAGCAGAAAGGGCCGCGTGCTGGCTCCAGAAGTTGAAGGGCTCATAATCTCCGTCTCACAAATTGGCCGGAAAGCATGCAACTTCACTGTTGGTGGATGCGTGAATGGGCAGAAGAGAGTACTGACAGTGGATACTGGAGCGATACATTCCATTATTCGACCGGATTTCGCGACTTTTTATGTAAAGCCACTACCTGGAGCAAAACTGCAGACTGCAACTGGTGAACGCACCCAAGTGTTAGGAGAAGTACCATGCGAGGTAATAGTCGACGATGTGGCCTCGTACACTAAGTTTATAGTGGCAGACATTGTGGATGAAGTCATCATCGGCGTGGATTTCTTACTTGGCCAAGGCATGAAGATTGACCTCCAGAGAATGATCCTGACAGATCGTCACAGGAAAGTGCCACTTAGGGTTGGTTACGACAGCCAGTGCTGCAGCAGACGGTTAGTCTTAGAGGAAGTGTCGAAGATTCCACCAGAAACGGAAGCGATTAGTTGGGCGGAGGTTGGCAGTGATGGAGACGGAGTGGTTTCGTCTGGAGAAGGAAGCGGTTCACCGACACAGGAAAAGCGTGACTGTTCCGCCAGCTCAGTGAAGAAGAGGTCGCAACAAGGAAGTGGTCATAGCGAGCCAGGCAGTGTTTCCGGCAGGAGGAAAGCAACTGAACCACGTTGCAATGGTGATACGCCGGTGGCCAGAAATGGAAGCGGCTGTGAAAGCAGTAGGCGCGCTTTGAAGTGTCCCGGAAAAGGGGGTCGGAAAAGGCGAGCAGTTAAGCCGGAAGCCAAGGTTGAGATTATACATGTCCGGGCAATGATGTTAGCATCGACGGAAGAGCGAGATACGAAACGACGGCGGAAGCTTCAGCGTAAGGATCCGGATATAGCAAGATGTGCTAAAGGCAGTGCAGCACGAAGGCGGGAGTCTGGGTGTTATGGACAGATGATGCGGCATAGATCTGACGAAAAGGGTGCCCACGAGAAGAGACATGGTCTGGTCACCACCAGGGGCCGGCAGAAGCACGACCATGTGAGATGGTGTACTCCCGGAGATAAGCCGGAAGCAATGTCCAGTAACGCACTGTGGTTGTACATGTCGCAGCAGAAGAAAAGCTTTACCTCCAAGCAAAGACTTGACTGGAAAGATCCGTTTAAGATTGACAAACGGCTGAAAGACGCAGTGCATCGAGTCCAGACAATAGGGAGACCGAGGACTAAGATGAAAGTGGTCCACTTGGGAAGTCTTGCAGCGGTTGGAGCGGCAAGTGTGTCTGATCGGGACGATCAGACTTAGGTGGAGGGCAGTGTGGCGAATACTGCGGCAACGCAAAGCGAACAACGAGAAATAGGCAGAATTTTCGAGGAATGACGTAGAATGTTCCACAATGAGAAACGTCAGTTGGATGAACACTGCGAACAGCGAGAGAAAGAGAATGAGCGATGAACTTTCGAACGTTCGAGAGTTGCCATAAGTGCCAGCGCAGGTATATAAGGGCGCCGCCACAGCGAGGTGAGGGACATACAAGTCAGCAAGCTACAAGTAAAGTGAGCAGAGAAAAGAGTTGCGAATAAGCAAGCTATAAGTTTAATTGTGTTAACAAGTTTAGTAAAGCGTTGTTATTGCTTTAACAAGTATTGTAAAGTGTTTTTACAGCATTAGCAAGTATTGTAAATTGTTTGTTGTACAATAAAGTTAATTGTACTACAATTTGGTTATCGTTAACATTTGTTTAACAATCCAGCGATACGAGCCGTAAGATATTTGGGAAATCCCTCAAGGTTTCGAGGATAACCTTAACAATATGTATATTTCACAATTTTTTACAACTTCCAGTGCAGTTGACTTACTTTTTATGAATTATAGTACCACTTTCTTATGTAAATTTTATAAACGCATAAATACTCCAACGGCTAAAAACAGCAATAGAAGGATGAGCGATTATAAAGTATTCACAGTCGCTAATTGAGCGCCTAAGCGACACTCACAATAGCATCGATAATCGCTTAATAGTCGTTTATCTACTGCTAGTCGACATTCGCAATAGGGGTGTATATCTCATCACAAGTTTTCGGAAACAAATTACAAAAAATTGTTGACTCACAAAAAAACCATGGCCCTTATTATGAGTTGCATTCGATTTTCGATCTTCTCTGGTTATCAAAGATCGAAAGTGAAATTCGTATTATGAGCTATGCAACCGTGTCGAAATTTTCGTTGAGTATCGAATTTTCTGTCGAACAGAATTTTCCTTTCGATGGTGTAGCGAAGTGTTATAAAATTGTGAGAAATGTATTATTTTGCATTTGTTTTCTTACTTTTTGGCGGGTAGACACTAATTTTAAACAATTTTTTATCAATTTCATGCAGTTTTACAAAACACAAGCTCGGAAAGACTGCTTTTACTTGTGAAAGAAAATCCCAATACTCAGTTGGCACGATCTCTAAGAACAAATCATAGAGCTGTGGATAATTTTAAAATATTTTAAATAGATTTGGCTCACAAACGTTTTTTTAGACAGTCGGAAGTTTTAGTAAATCTGTAGACAGATTTCTTAAATATATTTCATGTCAAAATATATTGTAAAGACTACTCTTAAACTCTCTTAAACATTTACTACTCCTGGCCAGTTCACTAAACTCTCACCCTCTGACTAATCGTTGAATCCCAGAACTACGTTGTACTAATTTTTACCATGTTTTAATTTGCATAAATTTACATAAATATGTATAAGCACACAATTTAGTTTGCTCGATTTGTAATCAAAGCTTCTCAGCGGTGAAAAATATACTATTGTGAACAACATAAACGAGCGAAGTTCATAATAGCGCTATTCTTCATCGAATGGGCGCCATAATACCAAATGAAAATTCGTTCGATCAGCACTTTCGCCCACAGTCGAATAGGGGCCCATATCGTCATAAAATAAATTATTTTAAAAATAGTTCCTGAGAACGCTCAATTTTTCGAAACATGTTTTTTTGTAGAGAATTAAACAAGGATTACGATGGCATAGTTTTAGAACCCTAATTTACTGGTCTTCACTATGCAAATCAACTTCAAAAAAATCAACTGTTATAGCTAAGTTAGCTTTAAGACAATCTTGACCATCTTATATATAGAAATGTTAAGCCCGTTTCAGCAGCGTTAAGGTGAAGTCTCTACGATGCGCAGAACCCGAGATATAACTATTTGAAGAAGTATATGATTAGCCAGAATCACGAAAAAATCCAAACATTGACATATCATATCAGCGAAGAGAGAAAAAAATCTTCGCACACGTGTTAGCTTATTTCATTTATATTTATATATATACAGGGTGCCCCAGAAGTAGGTGGGGGGGTGAGCTCTCTGGTAAACAAAAAAATGTCAGGTAAAAGTGTTACCGTTTTTGAAATACTTACATTTTTTTGAATTAAAAAAAATCGTGCCTTTTCATGAATTTTCTTTAACTGCATCTACAAACCAGGCTATACTTAGTAATTTTTTTATGTAAAATACTTCCAGATAGTTGCTTCTCCATACTCAAATGCAATGTAGTTAAAATATATTAAGGAACCATCATAAAGTTAGGACTATTTTGGGATTTTTAACTTTTTGATATTTTCTTCCCCAACTTTGACTATCTCTGGTGAAAAAAATGTACTAAGCTTTATCTTTACATTACATAGAAAATTGCTCATTTAATAAAGATTTCAGAAAGGTGTCACTCTTACTGTTTCGAATAGGGGAAAAAAAGTTATAGCCGCTTGTGTGGGCAAAGGACTGAGGCACGCTAGAATGTATTTAATAGATTTAAATTTAAGTTGCTCTTGTTACCGTCCAATGTACATTATTACCTCCTCCTGACATTATTTTATGTTACTTACCGGAATTCGGACTAGAGTCTATAACAAGGGCTATATCTATCAATATTTTTTATGAATGCTCTTCGTTTTGAATTGTTTTTGAATAAATTTTGTCCTTAAGACAGCCCCAGTAGAAGAAATCTAATGGAATCAGGTCTGACGATCGAGCGGGCCACGTGGTTGTCCCGTATCGTCCATCGGCGAGGATAAGTTTCGTCTAAATGAGCTCTTACTTCATGCCCGTAGTGACGACGGGTACATTTTGCAGCCATAGTCTTCGCAGCAAGTTTAAGGGTAGGGTGGAAGCCGTTCCTGAAGGAACTTTAAATAACTGTGGGAGTTGAGCGTTGGCGGCAGTTCCACAGGTCCCAATATCTGACAATTAAAAATACCGAACCCTAAATTTATCTTGTGCCGGTACTGCGAACGAGCTTCTCTTATTTCGTGAGGATTGTCTATCTGCCAACTGTGAAGGTTATGTAAATTAAAATAACCATCACGTTTGCATGATGATTCATCGCTCCAAATTATTTTATTAAAAAAGTTGGGGTCTGATTCATGCATTCGCAACATTTCACGGCAAAATCTAACCCTCGACAGGTAATCTCTTTCTTGTAGAGCCTGAACACGTTGAATGTGGTAGGGATGAAATCGATGGTCTTTTAAAGCTTTGTGAACTGTAGTTTTTGGTATTCCAGCCCGTCTATCCATTATTCTCACTGAAGTCGATGGACCTAGTTCCACTTCCTCTAACACAACTTCAACATCTACCGTTGCAGGACATCCTGTTTCGCCGCCACGCCTTCCAGGTATGCGACCTTAAAAAAGTGAAAAATGATAGTTAACAAGCAAGCAAACAAGAAAGGTGTAAAAATCACTTACTTTCATATATTTCTCTATGGGTCCGGGCGAATACTTCACGACCCGGATGCCGGCGATTGGCGTATCGCTCTGCATAGTCATTGAGCAGCTCTGGCATTATAGCAAGCTTCACCGTAAATTAGTAATATCCGCATATTCATGCGACGTATACTGCGTGTTCTCTGTCATAGTATTAATAACAAAATGTTCGGAGGGTCCAATTTCACAAAATCCACTTTCACTAATTCCGGTAAGTATAGCCTGGTTTGTAGTTGCAGTTAAAAAAACTACATGAAAAGGCCTAAAGTTTGGCAGGTTACTTCTGGGACACCCTGTATATATTCATATCGTCCCGTTTCTGCCTTAACCTCGTATCTGTAATAGAGGTCATTTAGAGAGTGTAAGAAAAAATGCATAATTTCTTCTCCTAGGATACAATAAACGCATTTTTTTAATTAATATTATATAATATAATATATAATATATAATATAATTAATGGTTCCACTAACAGCAGTGAGCACCTCCATTAAGTCTTTGTTCTACTTTCAAATAGTGTGACGCTTAAACAGCTGTTATAAGTGGGAATATTAGTTTTCCCAAAAATTGTAGATACGTGGTTAAGGTAGAAACGGGACGATATTTTAAGCGAATCATAGAGATGGCATAAGTTTTTTACGAAATCTGTCTGACTTAAAAAAGAATGGCTCATATATGTAGTTTGAAAATTAAAAGCAAAAATTTAAAGATTGGTCAGCTCGGTCCTCGAACACGTGTTAGCTTATTTACACATATGTTAGTGTTTGGCCGAGCTTCTCCCCCGAGT
This sequence comes from Rhagoletis pomonella, assembly GCF_013731165.1. Classification (NCBI taxonomy): domain Eukaryota; kingdom Metazoa; phylum Arthropoda; class Insecta; order Diptera; family Tephritidae; genus Rhagoletis; species Rhagoletis pomonella. The sequence goes on along the minus strand of NW_023458555.1, from coordinate 107,049,094 downwards.
TGTGGCGTGCGCCTTGATGTTGTCACACAGAGCGGAGGGACCTACAGTTTTATTTTTATTTTTGATTGTATTTTTACGATAAACTGTTTTTCATGGCAGAAATACACTCGGAGGTTTGCCATCGCCTGCCGAGGGACGATCGCTGTTAAGAAAAAACCTTTTTTCTATATTTTTTGCGATGTTGCTTTGACCAGGGTGTGAACCCAGGCGTTGCGGAGTGGAAGCGCGCACTGCTTACCACTACACCACAGCGGCCGACAAGAATCCATAAAAAAAAATTGTAAGCGAATCGTAGAGATGACATAAATTTTTTACGAAGTCCGTCCGACAAAAAAGAATGGCTCATATATGTATTTCGAAAATTAAAAACGAAAATTTCAAGATTGGTCAGCCAGGTTAACAGCGCTAAGTTAGCTGAAAAAGCAATTTTTGCGAATTTCTCGGAAACCAATGGAGCTCCTAAATTAGTTTTGGTGGCGTTCAAGAACACCTAATTCCTGCATATATTTGGAAAATTTAAAACCAAAATTTAAAGACGGGTCACCTAGGTTTACGTAAACCTAGCTTACCAACACAGTTTTGCGATTTTCTCGGAAACCTATGGAGCTCCTAAATTTGTATTGGTGGCGTTGAGGAACACCCAAAATACACCCAATTTCTGCATATTGGTATTTCGAAAATCAAAACAAAATTTTAACGATTGGTCAGCTATATTAACAGCGCTAAGCTAGCTGAAAACACACATTTTTGCGAATTTCTCGGAAGGCAATGGAGCTACTATATTAGTTTTGGTGGCGTTGAAGAACACATAAAATACACCTAATTCCAGCATATATTTCGAAAAATCAAAACAATAATTAAAAGATTGGTCAGCTAGATTAACAGCGCTAAACTAGCTGAAAAACACATTTTTGGGAACTTTTCTGAAACAAATGGAGAACCTAGATTCATTTTGGAGGTCCTAATTAACACCTAATTCCGCAATAATTTTTATCGGTTTTTGGCGACCTGGTTGAGCTTGGTTTACGGACGTGAGTTTAACGCTAAACTCTGCTCTTAATCTCGAAGTTTACCATACAAACAATTTTAGTTAAACTCTCCTTAAACACCACTTTTATTTGAGTTTGCAATCAGCCACAAAACATTATAATTTTCTTTAATAACTGACTGTTATAAAAGATAGCTAATACGAAAATCAGCTGCATAGTAATTTTTACATCTTTTTTTTAGTTTTACACAAATCTGTATGTAAATACATTGTAAATGTATGAATTAATAAAACGCTTACGAAGCAAATAACGTGGTCAAATCATTACGCATTTGAACACCAACGTTGTCGTCATCTAAGTGTAGTGCGGCACTCTCCATATTGCTTGTCATCAAAAGCTACTTAAACGCTTAAGCAGATATTTTTCGAATTTCATTCCATATTTATTATAAAGTTATGTAATATCGTACAGGCCAGTTTTATATTTGTTATGCGTTTAATTGGCGGGACATTAATATAGTTAAGGATTTTAAATTTTGCTTTCAAAATCCCAAAAGCCTGTTCTATATGAACTCGCGTTGAACTCAGGTAGTAATTAAATTGTCTTTATGGACGACTGAGATTACCATTATCCCAATATGGAGTTATGAGGAACTTAGATATCGGGTAGGCTGAATCACCAAGTAAAAATGAGTTTTTAGCAAGTTGTACTTGACCAGTCGTGATCGCTTTAAATATTGGACTGTTCTCCCAGACATTCGCATCGTGCCAACTTCCTGGATATCCAATGAATACGTCCAGGAAACGAAATTTAGTATCGCAAATGGCATAATATAAATATAAATTAACAAGATCAGAGAAATAGAGATTGCGCCAATCGCGGTACCGCTAATCCGTTCTTTGTGATTTTGACAGAATCAGCTGTGTGCGTGACGTCATCTTGGTGCAATTGTTGATTGTGGGCATACGAAAAAACTAAATAACTATAGTTGTAATAAATTTTAAAATTAAAATTGAGCTCTGTATATTTTATGCTAGTTCTTTTAGAAAGCTTTTTGAATAATGAAAATTTTTGAACATTATTTCCATTACAAATTATTAACAACAAAATAAAATAAATTTAAAATTAAAGGTATTCACAAAACAAGTAAATTTAAT
>NW_023458555.1:107044211-107046848 GCF_013731165.1 Rhagoletis pomonella | reverse complement strand
TCCACCAATTTTGAACAATTTCATTTCTTTATTTTCAACTTTGTATGGTTTTAAAATGCTGGAAAACTTAAAAAAATCCTGGCGGGCGAACTGAGGGAATGGTCAAGTATTTTAAACTCTCGATAAGTATGCGTTTCAGAGAATCTGGTTATTTCAGTTTAAGATTAGTGCCACACGAGATTATTTTGCGAGATTTAGCCGATTGGGTATTTGAACCTCAGCCTGGTGTAATTGATTAAAACCACGTGAAGGATCGATCCATTTCGCGTCCACAAAATAAGCACTGTACAATAGTTAATAAAAAAAATGGTTAATATGTTGTCCGGAGTAGATATGGCGTCGATATCTACTGTCGTTTCTGAATATCCACAGGAGCAAGTAGAAGTAGGGCAGTTGCACCTCATGACTTGATATTAAAAATTAGAGCAGTTGTGATGCTAATCCACTACCAAAATATGTACATATGAAGGGTTAGTTAATGGTCTCGCCTAATAGTTAAAGAATCACAATGTAATTGTTTGGATGCCGCAATACAAATATGTACATATAAAGGGTTAGTTAATGGACTTTAAACATGTGATTGGAATTATACTATCCCGTATAAATTAACAGCCCAGCGAATCAACACTTGCTTTTGTATTTAAACGTCGCAAATTCAAAATTATTGTAGCGTTCGAAAAAACAATAAATAAGTATCAAGGTCAGACCCTAGCAAGAGGATTGCTTAACGCATGGCGTATTGAGTAGCGTACGATCTTTCGAAATACCAAGTTAAAGTGAACAACCAAACGCAATGCATGCGGTTTTTATTACAAAGAAATATGCAGATTTTTTAGACCACGGAGCTCCCAGATTTTCGGGGATTATTACTAGTTAATTTTATTTTGAAAATCTTTCAACCTCTTCGCACCCTGAGCACTTCGGTTAAAAAACTGCACTATGTTTTTTGCTTTATCTGTAACATCTGTGATTTCGTCGATTGCTGTTTGAACCACTAAACTAAGCAGGTGTGCAAAGCAACCAATAGAACGCACTTGCCCTAATCTCACACCACTCATTATATTTTCAGCGTTGTCAGAAACTATGGCGGCAGTTTTAGTGGAAATATGCCAGTTTACCGTGACCTCTTTCAAAAAATTACACAAATTTTCTCCAGTATGGCTTTCATCAAACTCTTTACAGCACAAAAGAGCCGAACGCAGCTCCGTTTTTTCATTAATGAAATGCGCAGTTACAGCAATATAGCTTATGCTATTGGAAGACGTCCACCCATCAGTAGTAAGACATACTGCGAATGCTTGTTTCAATTGCGCTCTTATATCTGCTTCTATTTCACTGCAAATACTGGGTATACGTTTTTCCGATATTGTTTTCGGCTGGGCATTTTGTATTGAGAGCTCTGTGACACCATTTCAATAAGCTTTATCATTTCGCGCTCCTCTACTATTCGCAGCGCATGATGGTCTTTTGCAATCATTTTCACAAGTTGTTTGTTAATCTTTTGTTCAACTCTGCTGGTTGTATGCCTCTTGACAAAGTTTGTTATCTGTAGCTCCTCACTATTATCACAACGCTCTGTTTGTTGCTCTTGCGGAAGTTGTTGCTGCTCCGATCCTGTTGCTGATCCTGCACCTGTATCTGATCCTGTACCTGTTGCTGATCCTGCGTCGGCTTAGCGCCCTGCGTTGGTCGTTCTTTGTTGTCTCTGATCAGAAAAGGATGTCTCAGCTTAATGTGGCGATTGAGGTTTCCAATGGATCCACCATTGTAGCTTATTTTGTTTTTGCATTGTTTGCAGGTGGCAGGCTTTCCATCCCACTTCTTAAAATACTCTCAAACATTGCTTCGTTTCCCGGGCATCTGAAAAATATAAGCAATCTACATTTGTTGAGCTGAAGCATCCATTTACTAAAAAATACTTTAGTACGGTTTAGTTATTTGCCCAATGATTTCGGGCTATTGTGTCTGAATGGGTGACCCGATCCAAAATATTTTGACACACACATGTAGTCAAGGTATTTTACTTAATTTTAATTTTGTAATTTTCAGTCAGTCAGTTTTGAAATATTCACTTTTTTGGCATTTTCGAGGTGGGTTCTGCGCAAAAACACTATGGATGGCGTAGCCGGACTTATATGCACAAGAAATTTCGTATACCTTTACAAAATAAGAGGGGCTTCCGCATTTCTTCTCCGGCAATACAGAAAGGAGAATTCTACTTAGTAAGGGGTATAATCCCAAGCGGGGCCGAAGGCCGTCTACGCAGAAAGGTGTTCTGCACAAAAATACTGTTTACCGAGTTTACATTTTCTGTGTCAAGATGCTAATTTTACCCCATTTTTAAATGGTTCCCCGGGGTATATGGAAGGACTTGAGGGGCGAAGTATGACTTTTTACGAAGTTTAAACTGTCCTCTTTCTAGTCGGTGGAGTATTAAGAGCTACGGCCCCTCCTCTACTGCCAAATAACCCAAAAACAGTGGGAAAATAACTAAACATTCCCCAAATACTTACCTTTCGTGCTGAACAATCATAGCTTTTTTATTGGAAATATACCATGCATTAATTTATATCGAAACGAACAATGTAGAATTAGCGAAAATTAGTTGAAGTGTAGTATAAGTTGGTATAGCAAAGC
>NW_023458555.1:107040913-107044111 GCF_013731165.1 Rhagoletis pomonella | reverse complement strand
TGCCTATTTCTCGTTGTTCGCTTTGTGTTGCCGCAGTATTCGCCACACTGCCCTCCACCTAAGTCTGATCGTCCCGATCAGACACACTTGCTGCTCCAAACGTTGCTAGTATTTCATCTTGGTTCTCGGTCTCCCCATTGTCTGGATCCGATGCACTGCGTCCCTCAGCCGGTTGTCAATCTTAAACGGATCTTTCCAGTCACGTCTTTGCTTAAAGGTGAAGCTTTTCTTCTTCTGTGACATGTACAACCGCAATGCGTTACTGGACATTGCTTCCGGCTTATCTCCGGGAGTGCACCATCTCACATGATCGTGCTTCTGCCGGCCACTGGTTGTGACCAGACCATGTCTCTTCTCGTGGGCACCCTTTTCGCCAGATCTATGCCGCATCATTTGTCCATGACACACAGACTCCCGCCTTCGTGCTGCACTGCCTTTAGCACATCTTGCTACATCCGGATCCTAACGCTGAAGCTTCCGCCGTCGTTTCGTATCTCGCTCTTCCGCCGATGCTAACTTCATTGACCGGACATGTATAATCTCACCCTTGGCTTCCGGCTTAACTGCTCGCCTTTGCCGACCACCTTTTTCCGGACACCTCAAAGCGCGCCTACTGCTCCCACAGCCGCTTCCAATTCCGGCCACCGGCGTATCACCATTGCAACGTGGTTCAGTGGCCTTCCTCCTGCCTGGCTCGCCATGACCACTTCCTTGTTGCGACCTCTTCTTCACTGAGCTGTCAGAACCGTCACGCTTTTCCTGTATCGGTGAACCACATCCTTCTCCTGAGGAAACCATTTCGTTTCCATCACTGCCAACCGCCGCCGAACTAACCGCTTCCATTTCTGGTGGAATCTTCGACACTTCCTCTAAGACTAACCGTCTGCTGCAGTACTGGCTGTCGTAACCAACCCTAAGTGGCACTTTCGTGTCGCCATAGGTTAGGATCATTCCCTGGAGGTCAATCTTCATGCCTTGCCCAAGTAGGAAATCAACGCCGATGATGACTTCATCCACAATGTCTGCGACAATAAACTTCGTGTACGAGGCCAACCCGTCGATTATTACCTCGCATAGTACTTCTCCTAACACTTGGGTTCGCTCACCAGTTGCAGTCTGCAGCTTTGCTCCAGGTAGTGGCTTCACATAAAAAGTAGTCACATCAGGTCGAATAATGGAATGTGACGCTCCAGTATCCACTGTCAGCACTCGCTCCTGCCCATTCACACATCCACCAATAGTGAGGTTGCTCGCATTCCGGCCAATTTGTGAGACGGAGATTATGGGCCCTTCAACTTCTGGAGCCAGCACGCGGCCCTTCCTGCTGGCACGTTTTAGTTTAACGACTGATTTGAGTTGGATTCGTCTCCCACTGGAACTTCCGCTGCAATCGCGGGCGAAGTGGCCTGGTTTTCCGCAACTAAAGCATTTCCTAGCACCATCCTTTCTCTCGGAGTATTCTTCTCACCCGGAGTATTCTTCTCTGCCATCGACTTGAGTGTTTTCAGGATCTCGTTCATCACGTCAGGTGTCTCCACTTCTACTCTATGGGCTTTGTAGGCTGGTCTACTTAGGAGCGCCGCCGTTTCACGTGTCTGAGCATACGAGACCGTTTCAGCAAATGTTGGCTTTGGATTTGCATACGTCTCGCGCTTGGCATACATGTCTCGCATTCCGTTGATGAACCTCTGGATCTTTACCCTTTCAAGGTGTTCACCAGATGCGTCTCCAATAGCCAAGTGAGCCAGCCTCTCGATCTCCGAAGCGAATTCTTGTAGAGTCTCATTGGCTTTTTTGGCAGCGATTCTCCAGCTCCATCTGGTAAATCTGTCTCCTGTGCTCCCTACCATAACGTCTTTCCACTGCACCCATTAACGCATCGTAACTGTTCCTTTCACAGTCGGGAATAGTCTGCAAGATTTCTGCCGCAGGTCCTTTCAATGCAACGAATAGTGCAGCGGATTTATCCTCCATGCTCCAATGATTTGCTGCAGCCGGTTTTTCGAACTGGAGCTTAAAGACCTGGAAAGGAATCGTGCCGTCAAAGGATGGGGTTTTTACTTTGGGTGCGCTCGTCGAAGTAGCTGGACGATTCAACTGTAAATCACGAAGACGACCTTTCAACTCCTTTACCTTTGTCTCGACTTTCTCCTGTCTCTCTTCGATTTTGTCCTGTATTTGTGTAATTTTTGCATCCTGTGCTTCCAGCTGGGATGATATACGTGTCTCTTGTGCCAGTAGCTGAGTTTCTAGCCGGGATGACACCTGCGCTGATACCTCTGAAGATATACGTGTCTTCAGCGTTTGCATCTGGGATGACAGCTGTGATGACATCTGTGACATGGCAGCCAATAACGTGTTCATGTCCATAACTGTTGATGACGAAGGAGCCTTTTGCTGTTCTTCAACCTTCCCGGATGTCTGTTGTACACCCTTCGACGAACATGCAGCCTCATCCTTCTGTTCGTCCTTTGCGGATGTATCGTCGGGTTTACCTTGGAAGTCGTATTTGTCCAAGTCGATGCCTTCAGCTTCCATAGCCTCTCGCAACCGGGATAACAATTCCACTTTTCTTCCGGAGGTGGCCAAATTACGCTTTTCCAACTCCTGTTTCAGCTCCTAAATTTTTAAGTCCTGAATTTTCGCCATTTTTAGTAGTTTCTCCTTCGGGATTTTTTTAACAATCCCACTTCTGACACCAATTGTTACGATTATCCTTGAAACCTCATCCGGATTTCCCAAATCTCTCGGCTCGTATCGCTGGATTGTTAAATAAATGCAATCGATGACCAAATTGTAGTACAATTAACTTTATTGTACAACAAACAATTTACAATACTCGCTAATACAGTAAAAACACTTTACAATACTTTTTAAAGCAATAACAGCGCTTAACTAAACTTGATAACGCAATTAAACTTATATCTTGCTTATTCGCAACTCACTTCTCTGCTCACTTTACTTGTAGCTTGCTGTCTTGTAACTAACTCACCTCGCTGTGGCGGCGCCCTTATATACCTGCGCTGGCACTTATGGCAACTCTAGAACATTCTGAAGTTTATCGCTCATTCCCTTTCTCTCGCTGTTCGCAGTGTTCATCCAACTTGACGTTTCTCTTTGTGGAATATTCTACGTCATTTCTCGAACATTCTGCCTATTTCTCGTTGTTCGCTTTGTGTTGCCGCAGTATTCGCCACA
>NW_023458555.1:107036328-107040813 GCF_013731165.1 Rhagoletis pomonella | reverse complement strand
CTTATGGCAACTCTAGAACATTCTGAAGTTTATCGCTCATTCTCTTTCTCTCGCTGTTCGCAGTGTTCATCCAACTTGACGTTTCTCTTTGTGGAACATTCTACGTCATTTCTCGAACATTCTGCATATTTCTCGTTGTTCGCTTTGTGTTGCCGCAGTATTCGCCACAATATCTATTTTTCTCAAATAAATAACTAAAAATATCTAAATCTAAATTATGTATTCAAATCGATATGTCCATTGAAACATAATTTTTCGAATACGGAATAAAGCGAAAATGAATGATCATATCCTTTATATTCGAAAAAATTTAAATTAAAAAATTATGAGAAATGAAAACTTATCAACTTGGTACCAACTTTGGATACAATACAAAACTGTACTCGTCTGATTGGCTCGCAGTTTATTTTGGTTAAGATTTCTACCAGATGTGGGGGCACACATGTGCTTTTTTAAGAAGTTTTACTTCTATCACGTGTACGATGTTGCACTCGTGCTATTAATTTAATGTTTTTTTTTCTCAAGTAGTTTTGCTCAGTGGCAATTTATACATATGTATGTAAGTTGTAGCGGCGCATTGGGTGAACTAAATGCATTGATACATACATACATATTTATGTACAACTGTAGGTAATATTATACGCGTCCTTCCAGGTAGGTTAAGTGCGGGTGATAAACCCATGTAAATATTGTGTACATACCTGCAATTAAAATGGGGAAAAATGTTACAATTTCGGCATGTGACTGAAAAAACTCTAAAATACACACAAATTGTGGTTTCCAACACATGTACGAAGTGATTAGCACAGCTGCATCCTTCAACTTGTCAACTCGCGGGAAATTCCCCGATTTTCAGGGAATTTCGGTTTAAGAGGAAATCGGGGAATGGGCGATTTTTTCCGGGGAACTGGGTATGTTATTTTTGTATCTTAACATTTTTTTAATTTGAATCGCAATATCACCACAACAAGACTTTTCCCAGATATAAGCTATATACCAGAGGTAAACTAAGGTTTTGGGCTAGATTTATGGAAACTTAGAATAAAATCGACTCACCAGTTTTTGAGAAAATGCCCGAAATCTATATTTTCAGCAGCCCGATTTTTAGTTTTCAGACGATAACGTTATGACACATTTATATTTTAAAAACACAAAAGATAGCGTTAGATAGCTTGTTTGAAGACCCTTCTACTGATGTCCACATCAATGTCATGGACTGAGTAGTGTGGCCTCAGTGGTAGTTTAAAAAATTGCCTTTTTTCGAATTTCAGGCAACAGCCACGCCCACAAAGGCATACGAATCAAAACATCCTGGAACAAAACCTTCTTAGTTTTTTTTGTACTTTAATTCCTGAAAGTTTGAAATAAATTAAATGATGGTACGTACAGACGCCACATACATACCAAAGCATCTCGTAGTGGAGACACGAACCAAAACACGTTTACCTCTATATCTTTCCAACTGGTAGCCGGAACTTAATATATAAGGTATCGTTTGAAAGTTATTGGCCTACAGAATAACACTAAATATGTTGCGTGTACCCACAAGCCCCCTTAAACCGGCAAAAGCAAACTTTAGCCTAATTTTTAAGAATCCGGTTAATCGTTTATGAAGCTTGTATACATTTTCTGGACACACTCTGCAAGACCTTTCCAACGATATCTCAAACATGTCGATTGGATGTCGGGATAAAAACTTCCAAATCTCGTGTATATATAAACGAGTCATTTCAGCATGCTACTGTGGATGCTTTCGTCACTCGCGCGCACGGCCGTGCGCTGTGATACATACAGTCACTCAAAGAAGTGATCGCGTGTTGATTTTTTTTAAATATTCACAATGTTTTTCAAATTATCGAAATTTCAAACTTATTTAATCTAAATCTTTAGAACATTTCTAGGTTTATTTCTAATGAAGTGGAAGTTTCAACCGGCAAAAAACGCGTTGGTTTTTAATATTTTTTTTTTGTGACTGCTTTTGCGGTTTTTTATATGTATGTATAACAAGTGCAATTTATGAAAACTGGCGTTGAGTTTTTGACATTTTGCTGAGAATGGTCTTCCGGTTTTTCTAACTTTTGTATAAAGTCTGAAACTTTTAATTATTTGGTTTTTGTTAAGCTAGAACAATATTTTTATAAAAAAATAACAAAAAAATAAGATGAAAAACATTGGGAACACGTGGTCACTTGTTTGAGTCACTGCATGCGTATAAATACATGTATTTGTAAGTACATATTTATGAATGTATTTCACATTAGATGCGTTCGACAAGTAAAAAATTTGTAATAGTTTTTCCAAATTTTTACTGGATGGCGTTCGATAACGACAAAAAATTATCCAACACACAAAAACTGAAAGAGCAAGCGTTCATTTTGATGCAAGAGAAGCGTTCATTTTGTACTGGCAAAATTTTAGTCAGCGAAAATTATCCAACACGAAAACATATGATCACAAAACATATGGTTGCAATTTCTGTAAACAAACAAAATTGCATTTTCCGAGTTTTGGTATTTATATGCTTTTTGGCTGCCTGCTATGTGACTTTATGATAGCGCCAACTAGTTTTTACTTCTAGAAATGTGCCTGGCGAACATTGAACGTTCACTTTCCTTTCTTCTGCTATGGAGGCAACATGAACTTCAGGTTGTTTACAAATAAAACATAGACAAAGTCAGCTGGTGTGTCTTCTTCTTCCGGTTTTTGCAAGTAATGGCTAATTTCCTGTTCGTTTACTTTTTTTGCTTTTTCATCTCTTTGGGAGAAAATTTTCGCTTACTCTCTTGATTTTGATTGTTGGCTGGTGTTGGCTAATTTTGTTATCGAACGCAACTATTTATTAGTTAAAAAAAAGACTAGACTTTTGTTTTATCACTTGAGAGTTCATAGCCTGCTTCTACATATTACTATGCAGAAATAGTAGATTTGCAACCTTATTTTAAAATATATCTGTACAATTGGGGATATGCTTCCCTACGAACATGCCACCATTCTAAAGGATCTTGCGTTCGGGTCAAATATGGCTCATTCAAATACTTATCCATTTCAACAATTGCAGCAACTGTTTAGGGGCCTCACGACATTTTGGACGTCTCTGTCATATTCTTCCCATATGGTATCTACTACATGTGATTGAGGAATTGAAGTTGCCGCTTCCGGTTCACATTCTGGTACATCCATCTGTGCAATTTTGTTTTTTAGTAATTGAATGGCCATTTTACAAGCCCTTTGCCCCTTTTGCTTAAATCTAGGACCAAGAATGCTGCACTCAGAATACAACACATTATCTATACTTCTATACTAATTATATAAAGAGAAGTCCCTTTTTTTTTGTAACAGGTAATCTCGCGAACGGCTGGACCGATTTTCATGAAATTTTGTATATAAATAGCTTTCGGTAACCACCATGTTTTAGGCTAAATAAATTTACTTTTTTTCGGGTAGGTGGACCAGGGCCGGTCTATTCGAAAAAATCTTATTATGGTCCGATTTGCTTAAAATTTGGTACGTAAGTAGCTTTTTAGCATATATTAGCATATATAATCCATTTGTTCCGAGCAGTGGACCAGGGACCGATCTATTCGACAAAATCGTATTTACGGTCCGATTTGCTTAAAATTCGGTACGCAGGTAGCTTTTTAGCATATATGCTCCATTTTTTCCGAGAAGTGGACCAGGGACCGATCTATTCGAAACAATCTTTTTATGGTCCGATTTGATGATTAAACTATTTGTTTTTTTTTTAATTTCACTGTTCACTTGCGATTATGTATATTTATTTTGATTTGTTTCTGCCAAAGCAGCTGAGTAAGTACTTCGAATTTCACTAATTTAGTTGGCAACGCCGTTGATAGTTACGATCGGATTACAGCATACCAATATTCGAATTTTCGGAACGGAGCTACGAATTCGTAACTACGAACTTTCGGATTACAGCATACGGGTGATGTACTTTAAAGTAACAATGTTTTCAACAAAACTTTCATGACGACTGATATTAATATATCAAATAAAACACCTCTTTGAGGTAAAATTTTCGAGTGACGAAAGCTGAACTAGAAACACAAAATTTATGATATCAATTTCGTGACGAAAATTATACGCATTTTTTAACTGCCTTGGAAACGTACGGAAAATCTTTTTTTTATTCATACGAATCGTTGCAAAAGTTCTGTTTTTTATTTTGTGTTTCTAGCAGTAGATGGAATTTCGCAACGTTCCGAATAAATAAAAAAAGTTCAGCTTTCGTAACTCGAAAATTTTACCTCAAAGAGGTGTTTTATTTGATATTGTTACGATTATCCTTGAAACCTCGTCCGGATTTCCCATATATCTCGGTTCGTATCGCTGGATTGTTAAATAAATGCAATCGATGACCAAATTGTAGTACAATTAACTTTATTGTACAACAAACAATTTACAATACTCGCTAATACAGTAAAGCAATAACAGCGCTTAACTAAACTTGGTAACACAATTAAACTT
>NW_023458555.1:107033153-107036228 GCF_013731165.1 Rhagoletis pomonella | reverse complement strand
TGTCAAAAGTCATTTGGAATATACTAAAACGTATGAGGGGTGGCCAAATGGGAGCTTTGCTTCACTTGCTTTAAGCGCCTAAAGGCGCTGGCCCAATGCAGGCTTGCTTTGCGCGCCTTGCTGACTTCAATTTGCTTTGATTTACTTTGAAAACTTGCTTGGCCGAATGGTGGCTTGGAACGCTGTCAAAGTAACCAGCTGTCTGGTTGAAAAGTCAATGTCTGTTCCCTTCACGTTAATAATCATTTCCTAGAAAACTCTAAAAAATGTATGAAAAACTTTCAGATTTATTTTTAAATTAATGCGAAATAATGTTTGTATTTAAAAGAAATGATAATAATGATACATATCTATATCTACATTTACTGAAAAAAACTATAACTTAAAAAAGCGATTTACTTGAAGAAGAAGTTTTTTCCTCTCGTGTAAAATTTGTAAAAGTGAGTTTTGCAACTTTTTACTATAAGATAACGACATGTTAAATATAAATATGGAAACAATGAATCATTTTTATTTCATTTCGAATTACCTGCATTTTCTGTGACTTTTAAATTAAGTAAGCAAATTTTTGTTTGAATTTATGTATTTGGAAAGGAACATACCTCTTTGTCAAAAGCCTACAAAACGCTTTCAAATAAAACATTTGCTTATTGCAAACTTTGAGGCGCTTAAAGCAAGTGCCAAGTGTAAAGCTGCCATTTGGCCAAACTTTATAGGTTTTAGTATATTCAAAATAATTTTTGACACTTCTCGCAGCGAAGCAAGCCTGCATTGGGCCAGCACCTTTAAAATGAAGAACTCTCGGCCAGCCAAGTGAAAAGTGGTAACTATTTCTCTATATCCAGTAAAATAAGTTATCTCGAATTTTGGAAATTTTTGGTAATTTTTAGGCAAAACACTCTATTTCTATGTTCCATATCAATATTTCAATCATTAACTAGTTTTTGAGATGTAGTTTTAATAAACATTAAATAAAAGTGTACGTTTTCTGCAGGAAAATACATTGATTTTTTTAATAAAATCAAAACTTCTAAAATCACAAAAATATATGGTTTTATCGGAAGTTCACAGATGTAACGTGGCAACTTAGCTCGTTTTCATATTTTTCGGTCCGAAATTATAAAATTTTTGTCCATGACTCGCCACAATTTTTGTACAGGTGGGTCAATGTGCCTTGAACACAATTTGTATAAATACAAAAAATGATTTTATTTATTTGTTAATATTAAAATTTTCTATACTTCAAAGCGTTTATAAAAACGTATTTACATATATTAATATTTTTCAACCGTTAGCAAATCTTCAGTACCATAAAAGATTCAAACACATCAAAGTACAATCAATGCAATGTTCAAGCTAGTGCTACTCCACTGTACATGTGTATATGAATGTATGCATGTATGCGTGTAAAAAATGTCAATTCCAGTTAGCTTTTAACCCATTTTAGCGGACATAGTTTTTTTGGTTCCAGCTGTTAAAAGCACACTATTTTACAACGCTTTTTATGTTTAATCTTCATGAAAGTTACATGTATCGTCGAGAACATGGTTACATGTAGAACTTTAAATTAATTATTATTATTCTCCATACAAAATGTACAAGTATTGCCTTATTAAATGCAAAGTGATGCGAAAATCTAAATATTTCGTGAACGTAGGGTTAATGGTTTCGCGCACGTGCCAATCTGGAGGCGATTCGCAGAAATTTAATAATTCGTATGATGTAAGCGGCGAGGGGAAGACGAAAGCAGAATGTAGCAGATATGTATGTACATATGTACATTTATAAATGCATACATACTTGCATTTTCATTTGTTTGTCTTTCTGAATGCATGAAAAATTGGGTAGCAGAAATAGGTAATGAAATGAAGTTTACAAATATGTGCTTTATAAATTTAGGTTTAGTAATTAATTAGATATATAAATGACAATATGGGGGACAAATATGCACATGAGTAGTGAAGCTGCCACCCATCCAATGGCAACTTACACGACTTTATTAGAAAATATTTGAAAACTGACTTATTTCCTTAAATATTGAAAAATTTCCTCAATAGTTTCGGTTTAGATTAGCTAGATCTTTACGAATTGCTGGGAAAATCCGACGTTATCAGATTTTTAGTATTCTTAAAAAAACTTTCCACGTCGAAAATAATTAAGAACTGAATTATTTCCATAAATATCGTAAATATGGAAAAAATTTATATGGACTTTCGACTTAGTTTTGTGAGATTTCTCCAAAAAAAAGGAAAATAATTCTTTTCACTGTTTTTTTTTATCCAATGCCACAGTTTTTTACTTGAAAATAACACAGAAATTGGAAAATGTTATATAACATTTTCGATTTATTTTAACGTTGTGTGTACAAATCATCAAGAAGAAATTATATTATTAATATTTAGTTTCTCCAAAAAAAAGGAAAATAATTCTTTTCACTGTTTTTTTTTATCCAATGCCACAGTTTTTTACTTGAAAATAACACAAAAATTGGAAAATGTTATATAACATTTTCGATTTATTTTAACGTTGTGTGTACAAATCACCAAGAAGAAATTATTTTTTCCCATAAAACCTCTATTTACAAAAAGAATCTAATACCAATAAAGTTTCATAATTGAAAATCTAACAAAATATTACAAAAATCGAAAAATGCTATATAACATTTTCGATTTATTTTCACGGTATTTGTAAAAATCACCGGGAAAAGAGATTTTTTATCACAAAATTTTTTCACAAAAAACACAAACACTTATGCGAGTTTTCTATTTGCAATCATTAATAAAATGTCACAAAAATCGGAAAATGTTATATAATATTTTCGATTTAATTTCATGTTACTTGTATAAATCACCAAAAATTTATTTAATTTTTTTACTAAAGCAATTATTTTCACAAAAAAATCAAACACTCACAAAAATCATCAATATTCATATTTAATTAACATTCCAAACGCTCTCGTGAGATTTAGCTCTGTTAATATTCTTCTTTTCTGCTTTGTATTTTGCTTTCGCTGTTAAGTATTTCAAATTGTGGCGAATACTGCGGCAACACAAAGCGAACAACGAGAAATAGGCA
>NW_023458555.1:107030149-107033053 GCF_013731165.1 Rhagoletis pomonella | reverse complement strand
TGCCTATTTCTCGTTGTTCGCTTTGTGTTGCCGCAGTATTCGCCACAATTTGAAATACTTAACAGCGAAAGCAAAATACAAAGCAGAAAAGAAGAATATTAACAGAGCTAAATCTCACGAGAGCGTTTGGAATGTTAATTAAATATGAATATTGATGATTTTTGTGAGTGTTTGATTTTTTTGTGAAAATAATTGCTTTAGTAAAAAAATTAAATTAATTTTTGGTGATTTATACAAGTAACATGAAATTAAATCGAAAATATTATATAACATTTTCCGATTTTTGTGACATTTTATTAATGATTGCAAATAGAAAACTCGCATAAGTGTTTGTGTTTTTTGTGAAAAACTTTTGTGATAAAAAATCCCTTTTCCCGGTGATTTTTACAAATACCGTGAAAATAAATCGAAAATGTGATATAACATTTTTCGATTTTTGTAATATTTTGTTAGATTTTCAATTATGAAACTTTATTGGTATTAGATTTTTTTTGTAAATAGAGGTTTTATGTGAAAAAAATAATTTCTTCTTGGTGATTTGTACACACAACGTTAAAATAAATCGAAAATGTTATATAACATTTTCCAATTTTTGTGTTATTTTCAAGTAAAAAACTGTGGCATTGGATCAAAAAAAAACAGTGAAAAGAATTATTTTCCTTTTTTTTGGAGAAATCTCACAAAACTAAGTCGAAAGTCCGTATAAATTTTTTCCATATTTACGATATTTATGGAAATAATTCAGTTCTTAATTATTTTCGACTTGGAAAGTTTTTTTAAGAATACTAAAAATCTGATAACGTCGTATTTTCCCAGCAATTCGTAAAGATCTAGCTAATCTAAACCGAAACTATTGAGGAAATTTTTCAATATTTAAGGAAATAAGTCAGTTTTCAAATATTTTCTAATAAAGTCGTGTAAGTTGCCATTGGATGGGTGGCAGCTTCGCTACTCATGTGCATATTTGTCCCCCATATTGTCATTTATATATCTAATTAATTACTAAACCTAAATTTATAAAGGACATATTTGTAAACTTCATTTCATTACCTATTTCTGCTACCCAATTTTTCATGCATTCAGAAAGACAAACAAATGAAAATGCAAGTATGTATGCATTTATAAATGTACATATGTACATACATATCTGCTACATTCTGCTTTCGTCTTCCCCTCGCCGCTTACATCATACGAATTATCAAATTTCTGCGAATCGCCTCCAGATTGGCACGTGCGCGAAACCATTAACCCTACGTTCACGAAATATTTAGATTTTCGCATCACTTTGCATTTAATAAGGCAATACTTGTACATTTTGTATGGAGAATAATAATAATTAATTTAAAGTTCTACATGTAACCATGTTCTCGACGATACATGTAACTTTCATGAAGATTAAACATAAAAAGCGTTGTAAAATAGTGTGCTATTAACAGCTGGAACCAAAAAAACTATGTCCGCTAAAATGGGTTAAAAGCTAACTGGAATTGGCATTTTTTACACGCATACATGCATACATTCATATACACATGTACAGTGGAGTAGCACTAGCTTGAACATTGCATTGCTTGTACTTTGATGTGTTTGAATCTTTTATGGTACTGAAGATTTGCTTACGGTTGAAAAATATTAATATATGTAAATACGTTTTTATAAACGCTTTGAAGTATAGAAAATTTTAATATTAACAAATAAATAAAATCATTTTTTGTATTTATACAAATTGTGTTCAAGGCACATTGACCCACCTGTACAAAAATTGTGGCGAGTCATGGACAAAAATTTTATAATTTCGGACCGAAAAATATGAAAACGAGCTAAGTTGCCACGTTACATCTGTGAACTTCCGATAAAACCATATATTTTTGTGATTTTAGAAGTTTTGATTTTATTAAAAAAATCAATGTATCTTCCTGCAGAAAACGTACACTTTTATTTAATGTTTATTAAAATTACATCTCAAAAACTAGTTAATGATTGAAATATTGATATGGAACATAGAAATAGAGTGTTTTGCCTAAAAATTACCAAAAATTTCCAAAATTCGAGATAACTTATTTTACTGGATATAGAGAAATAGTTACCACTTTTCACTTGGCTGGCCGAGAGTTCTTCATTTTAATGGTGCTGGCCCAATGCCGGCTTGCTTCGCTGTGAGAAGTGTCAAAAATTATTTGGAATATACTAAAACCTATAAAGTTTGGCCAAATGGCAGCTTTTCTTCACTTGCTTTAAGCGCCTCAAAGTTTGCAATAAGCAAATGTTTTATTTGAAAGCGTTTTGTAGGCTTTTGACAAAGAGGTATGTTCCTTTCCAAATACATAAATTCAAACAAAAATTTGCTTACTTAATTTAAAAGTCACAGAAAATGCAGGTAATTCGAAATGAAATAAAAATGATTCATTGTTTCCATATTTATATTTAACTTGTCGTTATCTTATAGTAAAAAGTTGCAAAACTCACTTTTACAAATTTTACACGAGAGGAAAAAACTTCTTCTTCAAGTAAATCGCTTTTTTAAGTTATAGTTTTTTTTCAGTAAATGTAGATATAGATATGTATCATTATTATCATTTCTTTTAAATACAAACATTATTTCGCATTAATTTAAAAATAAATCTGAAAGTTTTTCATACATTTTTTAGAGTTTTCTAGGAAATGATTATTAACGTGAAGGGAACAGACATTGACTTTTCAACCAGACAGCTGGTTACTTTGACAGCGTTCCAAGCCACCATTCGGCCAAGCAAGTTTTCAAAGTAAATCAAAGCAAATTGAAGTCAGCAAGGCGCGCAAAGCAAGCCTGCATTGGGCCAGCGCCTTTAGGCGCTTAAAGCAAGTGAAGCAAAGCTCCCACTTGGCCACCCCTCATACGTTTTAGTATATTCCAAATGACTTTTGACA
>NW_023458555.1:107012666-107030049 GCF_013731165.1 Rhagoletis pomonella | reverse complement strand
ACACGTACACAAAACTTCTGGGAGCATTTTTGATTCACTATTAAGAATGTGATAGCAAAACGTGCCGAACTTAATGGGCACGCGTGACGGTCACGTTACTAGGAAAGTGACCGTCACTGTTCTTGCTGGGAACATTGGGTATGTACATAACTACAGAGCCAAAGGGAACATTTTCTTTGCAGATCTTTCGCTGTATCGCTGCCTACATGCACGCGAACGCAGCAATGCTTTGAACGATATGAAACAAAATCAGAAACGGAAGCGAATAAATATAACCATTTTTCATTCTCTTATGTCCCGCTTATCGAAATGAACGTAGCAATGCTTTGCTCAACGTAAAAATTTTAAAATCTTTCGACGCAAATATTTCGAAAATGGTTCAAGGAATCTTAAATCTGAAAAGTTTGTGCAAAGTTTCAGATCGAGCACTTTAATTTGATGTATAATTTGTCTCTGTACGACTTGTAGATTGCCGGAAATAAGCGCCTTGTTTCAGAATAATATATAGATATGCCGGTTTTGAAGCTCAAGCAAAGTGTACCCACATGATGGTACTCTGTATACGACATCTTGCTGCGCCTTGTGAAAACAAAAGATGCTGTTATAAGCACAACTGCGATTTTGCGCACAGATCTAGCCGTGGGTAACACAGTGCGGCAGCGCGCCATTGCGATGAAACCGAGAGCTGAGTTAATGGCGCCGATACCAATTTTCACAACTCAGTGATGCAATGGCGCCAGCAACTCTGGAACACTAACAACACCGGGCGGCGCAAATAACAAGCAAAGAACACACAAAAGCGAAGTGTCACTTGTAAAATGTGCACCACAAGGCGAATTTTTACAAGATGGTGTTGCTAAAATTAGCCGCGATCCTTCTGAATGTGAAAATTATGTGTTTGTTGTATTTTTGGGTTTTGAACTTGGGTATACTTGAGTGGTTTATGCCCAAAGGATACCACCTTGTATTAATTCACCTTCGTTCAACGCCGGAACACTTACAACATCGGGTGTCGCAAAGAACCATCAAAGAACACCCGAAATAGAAGTGTCTCTTGTAAAATGTGCATCACAAGGCGAATTTATACAATTGTTGCTAGAATTCGTCGCGGTCCTTCTGAGGGCCAGTTTTTCAGTTCCAGTTTAAACTTAGATTAAGTAAACTGAGTTTAAATTGAACAGCTGGCTGACATTTGATTGGCTGATCTTAGTTTAAACCAGCCAGGTCGGGCGTTTAAACTGAGCTTAAACCACGGCCGTGCACTGAAAAACTGGCCCTGAATGTGAAAATGATGGGTTTGTTGTATTTTTTGGTTTTGAACTTGGGTATACTTGAAGAGGCGCAATTGCGCCAACACAATGTGCTGATTCCGACAGTGGCACTGGAGTTAGTGTGTCAGCGCCAAAAAATTTGCGCAGTTACCCAGGCCTACTCAGATCTCATCCTGGATAGGGGCTGTCCATATATTACGTAAAGGAGTTTTCGCCTGTTTTGAACCCCCCTCCCCTCACGTAATAAATTTTAAGATTTAATTGATCCCCTTCCCCCGCCGCAGATCTTACATAAGGTTAAAAATCCTCTAGACATGTTTTTTCAATTAAACATTAGAAAATACTATATATTTCCATCAAACAAATATAGGATGTATGCCTAGTTAGTCTTAAAAACTGCATTACATAGTTATACTAGTCATTCTTTGTTGTCGGTTTCTTTGGTCCACGGTCCAGCCAGCCAATCTGAAAGAGGAGTAGCCAGAGGGATATCTCGTACTTCTTTTTCACTCAAAGGTATTTCATTTTCACAGTCCACTAAAATTTCTTCTTGATTCACCCACTCAACAATATCCTCTGTTTCATTTTCTGTGATGACACACATGAGCTCTCGCCCGCGTCGTGAAATTAGCCTCTCTGCTCTTCGACGCTGAGGCTCAGAAAAGATCAAGTGAAGCTTTTTATGAATGCTTAGGGGCAGTCCATATATTACGTAAGGGAGTTTTCGCCTGTTTGTGTTCGAGCTGCATTTTTCGGTTTATAAAAGACACCGAAGAGAAATGTTTTTTTTTTGGAAAAATAGAAAAATTAAAGCAAAAGTTGTAAAAAATTATAATATCCTCCGTATTTAATGAATATTTTTCATTTCAATGCAATTTAGTACAATTTAGTGCAATTTAGTTGGGTGAATTTTCGTATTTTAGAAAGAACAATTTTGAATAAGAATACAAGAAAAATAATATTACGTAAGAATCTACGGAACGCCCCCTCGCCCCATATAAGAAAAAGTAAGAAAATTCTAGACCCGCCCTCCCCCACAAAGGTCTTACGTAATATATGGACATCCCTATAGCAGTGATTGAGATACCATAGAAGGGGCTCTGCTTAAACCATTTTACGAGGCTACTGTGGAAATATCGTTAGAAAAAAATGCTACCTTATCAAAAGTTATACTTATAAATAATCTTATTCAAAACTGTTTAGACAAAAGTTTACCACAAAGTAGAAAACTTCATTCGTTACAGGAAGCACTACAGCAGGGCATGCAAAGTCGTTTTAATAATATAGAAAATAATGAGTTGGATTGTGAGTGCAGCATTCTTGATCCTAGATTTAAGCAAAAGGGCTTGTAAAATGGCCATTCAATTACTTAAAAATAAAATTGTACATATGGATGTACCAGAATGTGAACCGGAAGCGGCCACCTCAATTTCTCATTCACATGTAGTAGATACCATATGGGAAGAATATGACAGAGAAACAAAACAGTTACTGCAATTGTTGAAATGGATAAGTATTTGAATGAGCCATATTTGGCCCGAACACAAGATCCTTTAGAATGGTGGCATGTTCGTAGGGAAGCATATACCCATATGTTCAAATATATTTTAAAACGGTTTTGCATTGTAGCTACATCGGTTCCTTGTGAAAGAGTTTTTTCAAGCGCAGGGCCAATTGTAAGGGATCGAAGAACTTTATTGAAGCCAAATTAGGTTGCAAATCTAGTATTTCAGCATAGTAATATGTAGAAGCAAGCTATGACCTCTCAAGTGATAAAACAAAGTTCTAGTCTTTTTTTAACCAATTAATGTGAAATCTTCTTCTTCTTCTTTAATGGCGCTGTAACCGCCTAAGCGATTTTGGCCGAGTCCAAAACAGCACGCCAGTCATTTCTCTTCTGTGCTAACTGACGCCAATTGGAAATGCCAAGTGAAGCCAAGTCCTTCTCCACCTGGTCTTTCCAACGCAGAGGAGGCCTTCCTCTTCCTCTGTTACCAGCATCGCGGCCCGCGTTAAATATTTTTAGAGCAGGAGCGTTTCTGTCCATTCGAATGACATGGCCAAGCCAGCGGAGCCGCTGTATTTTAATTCGCTGCATTATGTCCATGTCGTTGTAAAGCCCATACAGCTCACCGTTAAATCGTCTGCGATATTCGCCATCACCAACGCGTAAAGGTCCGTAAATCTTTCGCTGAATCTTTCTCTCGAAAACTCCAAGAGCCGCCTCATCAGATGATTTCATTGTCCATGTCTCCGCGCCTTACACCAGCACAGGCATGATGAGTGACTTATAGAGTGTGATCTTTGCACGACGAGAGAGGACTTTACTTCTCAATTGCCTACTCAGCCCAAAGTAGCACTTGTTGGCAAGAGTGATTCTCCGTTGGATTTCAAGGCTGACATTATTATTGGTGTTAATGATGGTTCTCAAATAAACGAAGTCGTCTACTTTTTCAAACTTGTGACTGTCAACAGTGACGTGGGTGCCAAGACGCGTATGCTCTGACTGTTTGTGTGATGACAGGAGATACTTCATTTTGTCCTCGTTCACCACCAGACCCATTCGCTTTACTTCTCTATCCAATCCCGAGAAGGCAGAACAGACGTAGCCCTTGTTTTTACCGATAATATCGATGGCGGATTCCGCGATAGTTGGCGCGTATGGCGGGGTCGTCTTTCTTGGGGATTGGGCAGAGCACACTTAAATTCCAGTTGTCGGGCATGCGTTCATCTGACCATATTCTGCATAAGAGTTGATACATACACCCTATCAACTCCTCGCCACCGTACTTGAATAGCTCGGCTGGCAGGCCGTCAGCTCCAGCAGCTTTGTTGTTTCTCAGCCGCATAATCGCTATTCGTACCTCGTCATAGTCAGGCGGTGGGACAGTAACTCGATCATCATCGACTGGGGAATCGGGTTCGTCTTCTTCACTACCTTCAGCGCTGCTGCCATTCAGTAGGTTGTAAAAGTTCTCCCTCCACAATTTAAGTATATTCTGGACATCGGTCACTACAGCGCCATTGTTGTTCTTACAGGAGTTCGCCCCGGTCTTGAAACCTTCCGTAAGTCGCCTAACCCTCTGGTAGAATTTTCGGGCGTTCTTCCTGTCGGCCAGCATCTCAAGCTCTTCGCACTCACGCATTTCGGCCTCTCTCTTCTTATTGCGGCAAATACGTCTCGCTTCCTTCTTCAGTTCCCTATAACGGTCCCACATGGCTCGCGTTGCGCCCGATCGCAGCGTGGCCCTGTAGGCGGCATCTTTTTCTCTGCGGCTTCTTTACACTCCTCATCGTACCAGTTGTACTTTCGGGCTCGCTGAAGTCCCACTACTTCTTCGGCGGCGGTACTTATTGGTCGGGAAATGTGGTTCCACTTCTCGTGTATGTCGGATTGTTGAAGAGTGCTCTCTGAGAGCAGGTGTGTGAGTCGAGTTGGGAATAAATTGGCCGTCTGTTGTGATTGCAGCTTTTCGATGTTAAGCTTTCCTTGCATTGTTGGGCGCACATTTTTTGCTGCACAGAGGCGGGTGTGTATCTTGGATACAAGAAGATAGTGGTCGAGTCGATGTTTGGCCCTCGGAGTGTACGCTTGAAGTATGCCTTCCGTCTATCACAACATGGTCGAGTTGGTTTCTCGTTTTTCGATCCGGAGACAGCCATGTAGCTTGGTGGATGTTCTTATGCTGGAATCTTGTACTACATATTACCATGTTTCGGGCCCCGGCGAAGTCGATCAGCTTCAGTCCGTTATAGGACGTTTCGTCGTGGAGGCTGAATTTTCCGACAGTGGCGCCAAAGATCCCTTCCGCCAAGCACGATTTTGACATCGTGTCGGGGGCAGCGCTCATATGTACGTTCCAAGCGCTCATAGAAGAGATCCTTAGATGCCTCATCCTTCTCTTCCGTCGGGGCATTGGCGCAGATGAGCGAGATGTTGAAGAATCTACCTTTGATGCGGATTGTGGCTAGACGTTCGTGCACCGGGGTGAACGCCAGTACTCGGCGACGGAGTCTGTCTCCTACCCCGATTCCAACACGCTTACTTTTCCTTGCCCCGTCCATCGCATTTCTTGGATGGCGGTGATGTCAGCCTTTGTCCTCCCGAGGACATCAACCAGCCGGGAAGAGGGACCTTCCCCATTAAGGGTCCGGATATTCCAGGTGCATCATAGTCCTTTATACGTTTGCCGTGGTCGTCATCAGAAAAGGAGGGTCTCATCCGAGGCTGTTTTTTTCTTTTCATTGGGCGGGGTTTTAACGGGACCCAAACCCAGCGCACGAGAAGTTTTAC
Source organism: Rhagoletis pomonella (assembly GCF_013731165.1). NCBI lineage: Eukaryota > Metazoa > Arthropoda > Insecta > Diptera > Tephritidae > Rhagoletis > Rhagoletis pomonella. Next base: position 107,024,484 of record NW_023458555.1, on the reverse strand, counting down.
GCCTTCTCACTTTAGCTCGCTCCCAAACGGGTGTTTGGTTGCTACCCAGAGGATACGTAGATATAAATATCAGGACGTTGTGAGCTGCGATTTGAACCGTACGCACAAGAATCGCTTCTGGCCACTCCCAGGTGAATGGTAGTCAAAAGTTTTCCACTTCTGCATATATTTTAGAGTACTTAAAAAGATAGGAACAAAAAAAAGCGAACATCGTTAATTTGAGGAACTGATCAATGTTACTCAACAGAGCTCTGCTACATAAAACCCTGTTCCGCTTTTCCAGAGTACTTGAGTATGTTGATTGCATTCAGTAGTATTTGAAAACTTCATAGGAAGTACAGGAATACTTATGAAGTTTTTTAAATGTTAGCATTTAACATAATGTTAAGAAAAGACATAAGGCTTGTTTTCACTATGTCAAATTCAGTGGCATTTGTCGTCAAATAAGTGAAAACACATTGTCAAATGGCATCAGAAAACTGTTTATCAATTGATTAGGATCAGGATAGGGCTTTAGTCGTGTACATGCGCTGCGAAATCGCCTGTATGCCAGTTTTTGGCCCATAATATCATCGGTAAAGGTCTGCATAAAAGAAATAAAGTTGTGTCAAAATATGTCACCAAATTTTGGCGTCAAAATATAACATAGTGAAAACCAGTCTTCACATTTTATTTTTATTCCAATATACATATATGTACTTAAAATATTGTTTTCATATATGTAATAGTTCTATATTGATAGTAACAGGCTAACCTAATATTCGCGGCTTGCGTTTTGGTACGCATGCCGTCGAATTTGTTTTTTTGCGTCACCCGAAATTGACTTGCATGCGTTTGCATTTGATTTCATTGAGCGAAACGTCAAATCAAAATGTCACGCAGAACAAAAATTGGAAATTGAGCTAGCTTCATACGCACGCCGTTCAATTTCGGTTGATCTCATACAAGTTGCATGTGTATGAGAAATTTTTGACAATAAATTGGCGGCGTGCGTGAATATTAGGTTAGCCTGTAAGCTAACATCTCAATGTGTAAGCATTCCGAAATCAAAGCGAGACAGTCTAATACTGTTTTTGCCAATGTATTGTGTACTTGAGTGCCGGTTTTGTATATGTGTTGTGTACATGTTTATTTATAAATGTGTGTGTTCCTTTTCTTTCGTACGTGTTTATTGATATATCTGTACTGTAGTGTTTTCGGACGGTACTAGCTCTTACTGCCAATATAGGAGTATTACATATATGATTGTTTTACATTTCTCGCCGGACGCTTCAATGTTTGCAAAAAAGTTCGAATCTTTCATACATATACATACATGATTTATGTACATACATACATATTATGTTATTTTTTTATATATCCAAAAATGTGTGTCCTTTTTCCCGCGAGCTGTCTTTATTACCAGTTTTTATTGTCAAATTGATATTTTCATTTCCCAATACCAGGCGCTCATACATGTGAAGTAACAAGCGTTTCTATTTCTAAGCTGAAAATTGTTTGTATAAATTTTGAAATTTTCAAAATTCTACTTTGTGAATTTCCAAGGGCTTCTACAAACGAATTTAAAACTTCTACAAACAAATGTATGCGTATGGAAAGCTTGCTATTTCATATGTACATACATGGGCGTAGCCAGGTAGGGGCAGGTAGGGGCAAATGCCCCAACCTAAGCCAAATGTCTTCGAAAAATTCTGCGTTTTTTAAGAAAAAATTAATCTTTGTCCTCGAGGACATTTGGAGAAAATGCTGAAACAACGAGGACTTTTCAAAGAGTATTCTCGCAAAAAACGAGGAGAATTTGGGAAAAAAGCGGAAAAACGCGAGTGACGTCCCCACATCACCCCAACAACAACAATAGCTAACTTCAACACCCTTCGTCATTCAACAACAACAACAACAGACAATGACACCCACATTACCCATAGCAACAGCAGCAACCAAAGCAGAACAAGAAAAGACGTTACACAGCTACAACACACAAGATACGTCACCCACATCACCCATAGCATCCCAACAACAACAACGACAACCACATCAGCCATAGCAACAGCAGCAGCCAAAGCAGATCAAGAAAAGCCGTTACACCACACATCACTGATATCTACCCTAACAACAACAACCAAGGTCGACGCAATCTTCAACTCCTTCAACATGGAAAATATCGTTGGAAAATATCGTTGCTAATTCCGTATTTGGATTCGTTGATATCATCGCTTGCAAATCGATTCGCGTCATCCAATTTGCCTGCATTTTCACTACTCACATTGCATCCATACATTATGTTTAAAAAAAAAGTATTGGCGATTTGAAAGAAGACATCAAGCCATTTTCAGAATTTTATGAATTGGATCTAAGTGCAGAAATTGAATTATGGTATAACACTTGGAAAGACAAACAGCTTAGTGGAGTAGCGATGAAAAATTTGGAAGTGTGCGACGTAATCACGGAAGCGGACACCTTTTTTCCTGTTGTATCACATGCATTGGAAATATTATTGGCACTACCTTGCACGACTTGCACCGTAGAAAGGTCGTTCAGCACTTTGCGGCGTGTTAAAACCTGGCTAAGATCAACCATGGGCGAAAATCGACTAAATGGTAAAGTTTTAGAAAATTAATTTGATTCATTTCATATGATAACGATGTTTTTATTTTTTTCAGGAATATGCCTGCTCAGTGTGCATCGGAAAATGGTAAAGGAAAGAAAACCCGAAATAGTAGATGAAGTCCTCAGGAAATTTGCTGAAAATCCCAGAAAATTGGTTTTATAAAACGCGAAATCAATGGTAAAAATTTATAAAATCAATTTGATTCGTTTCATATACTAACGATGTTTCTCTATTTTGAGAAACCAAAAAATGATACTTTTAAAGTATCTCTCAATATTCTAGTCAATAAATATGTCCTACTTTTTTTTCAAAAAAATGTCCTCGTTTTTTCATTGATTTTTGAGAAATTTTCCTCGAAAAAAGACCTAAAAAAATTCCTGGCTACGCCCATGTGTACATATGTGCGCCTGGTATTGGGAAATGAAAGTATCATATTGTACAAATCATGATACAAAAATAGAAGGTAGTTTCATTTATTGACATTCGTTGTTGTTGCCGACCACTTGACTTTTAATAAGTTTATGACATTTCATTAGAACCATGCTACCAGATTCACTAGCAGAAAAATTTGTGTTTCTTGAAAAAGTAAAAAAAAAAATTTTAAGTTAGTGAAGTTGGATGAAAACATTAAAAAGTCTTGCGCGTTTTCAAACTGAAGGAATTTGATACACCTGTGCAAACGTTCGAAAATAAAGTTTTTTGGATAGAAAATAGAGTACGTAATACGATTTAATGCAGTTTGATGACAAATTGCTGACACAAAATATTTTTAAACCTCTAAACGATGTACCGTTATCCGTGGAAGAGGGTGGAGATCGAGTTAAAATGATGCCATGCAACTTGTAACAGTACCAATTTTGGATTCTCGGAATTTTCTGTTAAGGTGTGGCGCTGCTCAAAAATATATATGCATAAATATAAGCAAGAAACCAGGTATTTGTGACAAGAACTATCCACATAAGATGAAAACTACTGCAGTTTCATTTTAGAAAGTTTTTGTTTTTAGAAAATGGCATAAGTAAGACAGTTTGGTTACGGTTCGGATATTTGTACCAGGGTTGTTGCGAATATTCGCATTCGCAACTGCGGAGCTTCCGCATTAATTTTAACATTCGCATTCGCTTAACCATTCGCAATAATCAATGCGGAGCTTTTGCGAATACGAATGTTGTGCAAGTGCACCGATAAAACATATATATGGCAAACAAAATGACAAATTGTAGCCAATATTTTTGCCTGTGGTCGTGGGAGTATTTGTGTAACAAAACTGTTCATATTTATCAACTTAGACAAAAATGTATTTAAACTTATTATTTCTTCAGCTATATAACTGAGCAATCAATGGGCAGTCATGCAAGTTCCAACTTCTACTTGACCTTTGACGTACGTAAAAGGGAACCTAGCCTTTTTAACAATATTTTTTGTTTTCTCTTCTTTCAATACCTGCATTGGTTTCTTTCTTTAATATTATTTTTTTGGACCAATTTTAAAAAAACTACTATACACAAAAAAAGAAGCTGTGCACTGTAATTCTTAACCAAATTTTCGTGATTTGCTTTTGATGTTACATATATTCGTATCAATAATTTCAAATTGGGCTCTCTGGGGAATTTATTTTTAGCAAAAAATTAAAGAACAGTAATTTTGTTTACTTGTCGGGCAATATTTTTTCGGATGGATATATACTGTCCCATCTTTGCTATTTAAAGTCAAAGAGTAAGCTCCTTCAATAGGGATTTCCAGCAGAAATGATCAACGTCTGGCTATAAAGAGGAGCGATGCTCAAATTATTAAAAGACTATAGGTCTGACCTTTAATAAGATAAGAATCACGTAAGTATCTGAGATTCAAATGTTTTTAAAAAACAGGGTGCTTTTTTTAAAAATAACAGTGTTCTTCTCCGATTCCGCTGACAGCCACGACTTTGAAAACAGAATTTTGTTCAAAATATTCATTCCAGGAAAACAATAATTTATTTTCCATATCCACCGATTTAGCTCGCTATAGGCACGGATTGTTCAAACCAGTCGCAGAAGAAAGTATTAAAAATTAACTACAAAAACTAAAATCGAAAAACGCTGATGAAGTTACAGATTCCTCAAATTCTGAAACAGCCAAAGGAATGACAATGGAGAACTATTTTTAAAAAGCTTTAGAAAATCCTGGCACATCTGGTTTGGCTTTGTAAGCGCTGTTTAAACAACGATCTCGCCATTATGCTAGATTCTAATTGTTTCTTAAAAATACTTGACATCCGCATCCGCGGTTGTTAGCTTTTAGATATTCGCATACGCATTCGCATCAGCGGATGTCTAAAATTCCACATTCGCAACATCCCTAATTTGTACAATGATTTTGGGTTATCGTGTTCAAACCCGTGATCCGAATCAAAAAATTTTAACATATACGTCTAGCCAAAGGACTAAGCTTTAAGTCAAAACAAAGGTTTCCGTTTAAAATATGCACTTTTTTTTTGTAAATTTGGAAGTCAATTTTGCCCAAATATACTGTGGATGGCGTAACCAGAGTTGGACTGATGAGGTTATTTTCACTAGCGCGGCCGAAGGCTACCAAAATGGAAAAGAGTACCCACTGCCTAACGGCCTAACACGAGTTTAATTTTACTTTGCGAAAATGCTAAGTTTACCCCATTTTGAAATGGGCCCCGAGTGTCTGTAGAAGGGGCAGGGAGGCGAAGGGTGAATTATCTTAAAGTTTATGCTGTTCTCTTTCTAGTAAGTTTTTGTGACACGCACCTTCCGTTTCCGCTCCCCACCAAAAAATCATTTTACAAATAACCGAACATTTCCAACGCACAACATTAAACCCTCTGATGTATTGTTTCATTGATATCAATGTGGCAAGTTAGCTCATAATTTTGTATAATTTATGAAACTTCAAAAACTTATTTTTTGTCAAAAATTTTGAAATGAAATTACCTTCTTTTTGTATCATGGTACAAATGAAAATTGGTTGTCTATATATAAAATGAGTCGACTTTCTTTATAAAAATATACTGTTGGCTAAATATTCGGAGCGCCCTACATTGTTTCTCCACGTTTGCTATTTAACATAAGAGTCAGCTCTAACATTAACATTATGTAGCATTAAACGAAAACTTCCAAAAGTACTCAAAAAATACTTGTGAAGGAACATCTTTTTTGTGGAAGTTTAACAGCATGGTACTGCTGATTTATGTTCCTCTTTTTTTTTCGGAACATAATTTGTTTGAGTACTTTTTTTTATGTATACATCGCTCAATATCTTCACTTCTCGTCCTTCCATGCCCTCTTTGTTAGAGTATGAGTAGTTTACATATTTGAAAAAAACTTCACAGTGGAGCAAACTGAATTCCGATGCAGACCTTTAATAATTATGTACTTATAAATACATGTATTTATACGCATGCAGTGATCAAACAAGTGACCACGTGTTGACCACGTGACTGAATTCCGATGCAGACCTTAATAAATACACGGTTAAAAATTTCGGTTTTAATTTTAAACTTTTTGGACTACATATATGACCAAACTAAATTCAGTTTCAAATACAAACCTTCCAAGTTTAAAAAAAAGAGAGCACATATGTTGGGTTTAGAATTTAAACATTTCGGTTTAAATGTGAAACCCAAACATTTTCATAATAAAGAATAAAAAAAAAAACAATCTTAAATTCCATGCTCCGTCTGGTTGGGATTGAACCCGGACAGCCTTGGTAGCAACCAATTGTATCAAGCATCTTTGCACAATCAGCTACAGCCACGCATGTAAATGTGCTTTCATATGTTGAGTTTGAATCAACACCACAATTCGCTGTGCAAACATATTCTATTTCGGTTTAGATTTTAAACCAAATTTTCTATATATGAAACCTAGAAACTAGAATTAAAACATTTTGGTTTGATGTTTAAACCACGAACTTTTTGGGCTAAAATTTAAACCAGAATATATTAAAAATTGCGTAAAACTATTGACTGGTTTAAAAAGTAGACTATAAAAGTTTAAAAAAAGCAGTAGTCCCAGCGCGGTTTAAAAATTAAACCCAAATTTTTGACCGTGTATGTACTTGCAAATACATGTATTTATACGCATGCAGTGACTCAAACAAGTGACCACGTGTTGATTTTTTAAATACTCACAATATTTTTCATCTTATTTTTTTGTTTTTTTTTTTTTATAAAAATATTGTCCTCGCTTTAAAAAAAATATATAATTAGAAGCTTCAAACTTTATACAAAATTTAGAAAAACCGGAAGACCGTTCTGAGCAAAATGTCAAAAACTCAACGCCAGTTTTCATAAATTGCACTTGTTATACATATAAAAAAACCGAAAAAGCCGTCACCAAAAAAAAAAATATTAAAAACCAACGCGTTTTTTGCCGGTTGAAACTTCTACATCATTAGAAATAAACCTAGAAATGTTCTAAAGATTTAGATGAAATAAGTTTCAAATTTCGATGAATTTGAAAAACATTCTGAATATTAAAAAAAAACACGCGATCACTTCTTTGAGTCACTGTATGTATATATTAGGATCAGTCGTCATGAAAGTTTTGTTGGAAACATTGTTACTTCAAACTACATACTTACATATATTATTCAACTGAATCGATCTCATTGAAAATAAACAATTTCAAGCAATTTTGATACAAATAATGTTTATTGGCATTTTATTATACATACATATATTACGTTTAGTTATACCCCAGTAGAACTTGGGAGCATCGTACGATTGCTCGGTGAGTACTCCCTTGGGAGTATACGAATACTCCCCATTGCTCCCTATGCTTCTGTGTATAAGCATGTAATTTTGTATACTCCCTTTAACATTGGATGTCCTAGGAGGGGGAGTAATCCCTTTTACCTCCTAAACGAGCAATCGGGGAGCACACACAGAATTATCATCCCACAAACCTCCTAATAGAGCAATACGGTAGTACTCCCATAGTTACCTCCCAGAAACCTCCCAAAAAGACAACAAGGTAGTGCACATAGAAAACATCCCATATTCCTCCCGAACGAGCAATAAAGGAGTGCTCCCATTAGAGACATCCCGAAAACCTCCTGTAGGAGTAATAAGAGAGCAATGATAACGAACATTTTACATTAGCCAAATAGATTTTGCTATTTATTAAATTTTTTATTTAACTTTTTAATCACGTGCATTTGTGCAATATTACAAGATCTTAAAAATAAAACATAAATGATACGTCTTACATAATTGCTTAATTTTAGAATTATATTGCAGAGAAATCATATGAAATTAAAACATAATAATAACAAAACTGTATGATAAGATTTGAATTATATGCACCTATATGCACATATAAGTATGTACTCTTATATGATTTCCTAGGTGTCAAGGATGCTTGCCAGTTCAGGAATCCACCAAGCGGGGAAATTGTGAAGGTGACTTTGCTTATCTGACATCTTTGTCACCCATGCGATGTTTAAACCCGGGGGTCACACATAAATGCTGACACTAATTTGCGCAATCTGAAAAGTATTTAACGGTGCATTTATAAGTAATACTATACATACTTAATATATTTAAACAAAAGTTGAAGTACATACCAACGGACTTTTATTAAAATCTGCTATCCAAATTAAATTATTGTGTCCTCCTTATGCTTCTATAAAAAATATTTTCTGTTGTTTTTTTTGTATGATACATTTTTTCGAAAATACAAATTTCTTTTGAGCGAGGTGCGTATTGCTCTCCTATCAATCAAAAAGAATGCTCTTGGATTTCTCGCTTAGGAGACATCACTTTTTGCTCCTAAGCGAGTAATAACGGAGTAGAAAACCGGCAAATCTCGCTTATTGCTCCCAAATCATGCCTCAGGGAGCATTCTTTAATTGCTCGCTTAGGAGATCTCTCATTAAGCTCCTAAGCGAGCAATACAGGAGAACAAAACCGAGAAATCTCGTTTACTGCTCCCAAATCATGCCTCAGGGAACATCATTTCGTCGCTCGCTTAGGAGATCTCTTATTTGACTCCTAAACGAGTAATAAAGGAGTACAAAACCGACAAATCTCTCTTATTGCTCAGAAATCAGGTTAAGGGGAGTACTCTTTTATTCCTCACATAGGGAGATCTCCCTTTAAGTTCTAGTGGGACGTACATATCGTTACTTTAATTCACAAAGGCCCTATGTATGTATATACATATATCTTAGTTTCGATTACATAGACCAGCGTTTTACTGTGAACAACAAACAACGATTTATTCTGCATCCTTCAGAAAGGTTAATTTTGAACCCTCTTTAAAATAATAAACTAAAATTACTAACATCCTTCGTTGCTTAGTTAGAGATTTGTGAAATTTTCCGAAATGAATGTAAACAAATTTTAATTTCGCTTACATTCTTGTTCTCCAAGAGCGGGGATACTGCAGACTTTATCGGCCACAGATTTAGCTGGTGGCTCGCTTGAAATACATGAAGATGTATGGAGCTGCGCACACTACACCGACTGAATCGCGCCCGAAAATGCAATGGAAAGACTAGCAGGCCCAACTAAGTAGGCGGCCGATAGAGTCTGCAGTGTGCGGGGCTCCTAAACAAATCTTCACAATGACTATTTACTGAATTCCTTCTCGATACCGCGCCAGTAACTTCATTTCCATTGGCCTCGATTATATACACATTACCATTTTTCTACTTTCCTAAAGCGCTAAGTAGGCAACGTAATTGTAAATTCAAAACTTCAAAGCCGCTTTTCTAGAGTCTTGCTTTTTTTGAGTTTTGACGCTATTGAAGTAAATGAGCGATATGTATTAAACAAACAGCTATAATTTAGATTACTCTATCAACCATGCTCACCGACACCTAATTGGTCAACCGACACCTCATTGCAATAATCATTGCATTTTTGTCACGAAACTCCACTTGGAATACCCGCTGTTTGACAACTCTAATTTGAAATTGGTTAGTTAGTGGGCCCTCGACATGATGCTACTAGGCTAGCAGAACTAACCGACATAGATGTGATGCTAACTTTGATTTAGCTGTTAATGAAGTGCTAAAATCCTTTGATTTCTTCTTCTCAATACGAGCCGAAGCAGCGGCAGCTGCTGTGCGTGCCCTACAGCTAAGTTCCTGACGTTTGGCACATACAGTCAATCAATAAAGTTTAGGTACACCGAATTTTTTACAATACGGGCAACTATTTTTTAAATATTTTATTTTTCGCCAATTTTTTATAAAACTATGGTTAATTCTACAACAAAAACCCCAAGAATCAAAGTTCCAAAACTTGGGCAAAATTAAAGAAAAATCTGCAAAATTTCATTCAAATATTGCACTTTTTATTTACGCTCTATAGAAAAAAGTTGAGTATGCAGTTTTATGTTTGATTTTTTTTTATATGGAAAAAATGTGCGACACCTTCAACAAAAAAATGTCCCAAAGATCAATGGTAAGTTCTAGCTTCCTCATACTTGCACTTTATTATACTAAAATTGAATGGGCTAAAAAACTGCATACTCAACTTTTTTCTAGAGAGCGTAAATAAAAAGTGCAATATTTGAATGAAATTTTGCAGATTTTTCTTTAATTTTTCACAAGGTTTGGAACTTTGATTTTTGGGGTTTTTGTTGTAGAATTAACCATATTTTTATAAAAAATTAGCGAAAAATAAAATATTTGAAAAATAGTTGCCCGTATTGTAAAAAATTCGATGTACCTGAACTTTATTGACTGACTGTAGGTGCTAGGGGATTTGGAGCCTGAAGTATTCAGCGGAGGGGCAGCAGCGTTGAGGGCGCGACTTTGTCCCATAACGCCACCAAGGTTGAGCTGCAAATTAAAATTGTAATTATTTTATACAAAGCGAAAGTATTTATACATACCTTAAATGCAGCCTCCTCATTTTTGCATGAAAACAATTTTTTAATTGTAGACATTTTTTCATACTTCGAAGTTAGCAGCTGCTCTAATCCCGGGGGGAAAGTTCTTTAGACAGCTTTAATTTAACGAAATATGAAAATATTATTTTGCAACTAAAATAAGTAATAATTAATTAACACCTCTGCAATTTTGTAATTATTTTCGTTTCTTATAATCGCCTTTTTGCAAGAAATTCATGTGAAGATATCAGCTGATGAATGAACTAAGTATCCCAATTCTACTCTATTGGTTACGCCCGACGACTGGAATTTAAGTGTGCTCTGCCCAATCACAAAGAAAGGCGACCTCGCCATACGCGCCAACTACCGCGAAATCAGTCTTCTAAGCATAGGTTATAAGGTCTTATCGAGTGTACTGTGCGAAAGACTGATTGGACCTTGGCTTGTGGCTTTAGGCCTGGAAAATCCACCATAGATCAGGTATTCGCAATACGCCAAATCTTGGAAAAGACCCGCGAGAATAGGATCGACACACACCATCTATTTGTCGATTTCAAAGCCGCTTTCGACAGCACGAAGAGAAGTTGCCTCTATGCCGCGATGTCTGAATTTGGTACCCCGCGAAACTAATACGGCCGTGTAAAATGACGTTGAGCAATACCACCAGCTCCTTCCGAATAGGGAAGGACCTCTCCGAGCTGTTTGATACCAAACGAGGTTTCAGACAAAGGTACGCCCTTTCGTGTTATTTGTTTAATCTGATGTTGGCGAAGATAATAAGAGCCGCAGAATTGAACCGCTCAGGCACAATACTTTACAAGAGCGTATAATTGCTGGCGTATTCCGACGACATCGATATTATCGGTAAAAATTAGGGCTACGTCTGTTCTGCCTTCTCGGGATTGGATAGAGAAGTAAAGCGAATGGGTCTGGTGGTGAACGAGGACAAAACGAAGTATCACCTGTCATCAAACAAACAGTCAGAGCATATGCATCTTGGCACCCACGTCACTGTTGACAGGTACAAGTTTGAAAAAGTAGACGACTTTGTTTATTTGGGAACCAGCATTAAAACCAATAAAATCAACGGAGAATAACTCTTGCCAACAAGTGCTACTTTGTGGTGAGTAGGCAATAGAGAAGTAAAGGCCTCTCTCGTCGTACAAAGATCACACTCTATAAGTCACTCATAATGCCTGTGCTAGTGTATGGCGCGGAGGCATGGACAATGAAAGCATGTGATGAAGCGGCTCTTGGAGTTTACGAGAGAAAGATTCGGCGAAAGATTTACGGACCTCACACACACACACGAGCCAAATATTCGCTTTGATTTTTCGAAAGCCAACTTTAAAAAACTGAA
>NW_023458555.1:107010074-107012566 GCF_013731165.1 Rhagoletis pomonella | reverse complement strand
AGCAGCTGATTTGATTTATTTCAAATTATTTGTTCTCGAAAATGTCAAATATTTAACATTTCTTCTAAAAAAAATTCTAAATTGTTAAAATCTATTTGCATGTGAAACATTTTCCATACAAAACCAGCGATTAAATAGCAGCTTTTGGAACGCTCGACCATCTCAGCAGCACAACCGCTGATTACTGGACCTGGCACAGGATGGTGGATCAATGCTTCGAGAAGCGAACCAATTTACTAAGAAAGAAAGCTGCAACAATTTTCATTTTTTCAATTTAAATTTTTTACCTTTTTCGTATTTCGCATGGCACGCTTTGATGTAGGAGAAAAAAATCAGAACAGTTTTTGGCACCTTCGATACCAGAAGCAACAACAAAATACAGGCAAATGTTGTTTTTGCTCAAATGCTCTAAACCTGTTTGATAGGCCTTGAATTATACAAAAAATTTGATATAATTCATATGAAGAAAGTAATATTCACAAAATATTTTTACTTATGAAAAGTCTAACAAAATATAGGAAAAGCATCGTCTTTAAAAACTGCTCCGCATATTGGACATAGCGCTTTTGTATCAATTTATTCTGCATGCTTTTTAATATGTTGTTAAAAACATTGCTGGAAAGCCTTAAAATGTTTGCATGGAACCATGTCGCAATAAACAGATGAAGTAATAAAACGGATTTCTCGCTTTATTTTCTGACATTCGGCTGCCTTATAGTCACATTTTATAGGCAAATTTTCAAATAAAGCAGTGGCACCTGGTAAATTCCACTATGGGTGGGATGCAGCATGCAATAACACCATACACAATAATTCCCATTACTTGGACATTAAAACGCAGTTTCAGAAGTGAACTAGTGTTATTTTATAATTTTTCCTTTTTCAAAACGGTTATAATGCCACCAGTACATAATTGCGAAAGGAGGGGAGGGGCGGAGGACGCGAGCGCGTCGTCGAACGCGGCGCGGGGTGGCGCGGGGCGGTGCGGGGTGGCGCGGGGCGTCGCGCCAACGCGGACCGCCGCGACGCCGGGCACTTTCAAAATTGTATACTTACAAATCCGTCCATTTAACTTGTTCATGTACTACTTTTTGTCAAATGTAACTGGGTGACTACGTACATATGTGCACTAGTTTGCTTTATTACTCAAATTTTTAAGTATAAAAGTTGGTCTTATTGCTCAACGAGAAATGAAATAAAGCAAATTTGTGTTATTTCACATTCAAATGGGAAATAACACAAATTTGCGTTATTGCCGTTTGTGTTATTTCACCCCCCCGTGTCTACCTCCATTGGTTCAGGCCTATTTGACCTTCTCGTCTGCTGAGTTCTATTTGACTCATTATTTCCTGAACTGTTGCGTACTTGTTGTGCCGAAGAATAATTCGAAGATCTATTCTGTCCCGAATTATTCGTATTTCGATTCTGGCTTAAATTGTTTGAATACCGATTTTGTGCGGTATTATTTGAATATCGGGTTTGTCCCGAGTTATTCGAATATCTATTTTGTAAGGAATTATTCGAGAATCGATTTTGTTGCGAATGGTTCGTATACCGATTTTGTTGCGAGTTGTTCGAATATCGATTTTGTTGCGAGTTATTCGAATTACGTATATTACTATTGGAACTGTTTTGGCCACGATGACCATTTTGGTTCAGTGGGCGATAATTGTTTTGCCCCGACTGTCTGAAATTTGTTGTGAAATTTTGTTTGCTAATTAAAAACATTGGATTTAGATTACCGTCATCTAATCCAATAAAAGTGTACATATTTGTACTCATTTCTGTCCAATTTGTGATATTTCTGATAGAAAAGGCAAACGTTCCCGCCGCTAATTGTTTAATTCTTTGAATAAGCATTCCTGTAAAAATTTCCTTCATAACGTCCCCATTGTCATTTAGGGCACTAAATTCTGTAATTCCGTCTATAATTTGTTTCGACTTTCTGCAGAGTTCGCTAATATTTACTACTCTGAGATTATTTATTTCACTTGTAAGGGTCATTTGGTCTTTTGAAGGCCTGAAATGTTGTTTTACTTTGGTCTTGCATAAATCCCAGCTTTCTGGTGGACTTAGCGCAAAAAATTTTTTGCTGAACCAATAATCTTTAAATCATAAATCACACGAAAAACTGCATCTTCCTGACCTATATAGTCCCTTAAAACTCTGTCTATTGCCTCAATAAATGAAGGTAATTTCGAAACATTGCCCTCAAACGGCTTTAAATACTTCAAATCTTTTTCTATTCTCTGTCTTACAGTTGTTCTTTGTTGAGCAGCATTTTGTTGCAAAAGTTGAGTAATTGCTACTAAGCAATTCTCTATATTTTGAGCCATTGTTACTTTTTTTTTTTTTATGTAATCTCTGGAGGATTTTTTAATTAATTTTAATTAATTAATCCCAACGGCTTTTTACCCTCCATTCCCGCCCAACCGACACGAGGGGCGCAGTCCGCATGACGTACGGAACCTTTTTTTTTTTTTTTTTTTTTT
>NW_023458555.1:107007064-107009974 GCF_013731165.1 Rhagoletis pomonella | reverse complement strand
TTTAATGATTGATTTTCTTTATAACCTTGGAATGCTGAGTTCGGTTACAATTTTTACTAAGCAAGCATATTTCGTTAGCATTCTTAAAATATGCTTGCTTTATTTTTTAAGTTCATTTCCTGTTTAGGTGGAGTATCATCTACCGTAACTCCCCCACGGTTGCAGTTAGAACTCTCCTGAGTTCTTTTATTTATTATTTTGATTTTAATATTTTTCTTTTTCAAATATATAATTAATGTAACGACCAATATAACAAAACATATAATTATTATTATATTTATACCATATGACACATTTTTATGGTATGTTAGTTCTTCAATTTTCTCAATATTTTTTACATCTTTTGTATTTATTTGCTTAAATTTGACTTCATTTTCGTACTTCTGATTCAACATTCGAGCTGGATAATAAAATTTTTCAGTAAATTCAATTTTTTTGTTTTCAAAGGTTTTGCTGTTTATTTTTATTTTACAATTTGCGTAATGAATCAAATAATTTTTATTTACTATTAATTCTCTATTGTTACAATTTTGGTTAAGCTTTTCTTTATATGCGTTTGTAATTAACAAAGTATCATCTTCTAAAGTATTCAATTTTGTTTTGTTGTTAAATTTAAATGTACAATCATTTTTGAATATACAATTTTGACTTCTTTTTAAATCTTTTAATGCTGTATCTTTTTCATATTGGAAATTTTCTTCTTTTATTGTAATAATTAATTCTTTTTCGGTTTCAATTTCTAAATTTTCTGTATTTGGCAATGGTACTATCAACTTTAAATCTGTTAGTATGTAAGTGCTTGGGATTTTGATGGCAATAACAATTGATTGATTTTTGTATGCCAATACCCCTATTTTTGATAATTTTAGTTTGTAAAAATCTATTTTAAAATATTCAATTTCCTCTTTTGTTAAAATTCCAGGATGAATTAAATTATATTTGGCTGCGGCTATATTATTTTGAATATCAACAATTTTATCTTTAACATATCTCATTTTGTTCATCATGTCGTTATAAAGCAATTGATTTAAAATTTCTGTATTATGCTGACTAATTTATATACCAATATATATATATATATTTTTTTTATAATTTTTTTATTTTTTATTTTTATTTTTTAAGTATCTCCATTATGAGCTGTGATACTGAACCTATCATCATCGTCATTATCATTATTATTCAAACTGGGTATTTCTGCAAATTTGTGTGGTCTTTTTATATTAGCAATATGGACATTCTGTAAAGGATTAATTCGGAAATATGGTTGATCCTTGTGCCTTACTCTTCTGTAGTTTTTAATGGGTCCGGTTTGTCTATTTTCTGTGTATTCTTCTCTATTTTTGTTATGCTTGGCTATTGCTTTTTCTTTTGCTGTTTTAATTCTATCTTGTAATATGGATGGACAAATGTTTTCCTTAGCGAACCTAGGAGAACATTTGATGGTTGAATGATGCCGATCATTATAGTTAGCTATAACAATTTGCATTCTCATTTCTGTTGAGAGACTTGGATCTTCAATTCCTGTTAGTTTCTCTAAAAGGGTTGAGTGAAGCCTCTCAATATCTGCATTACCTGTGTGGTTATTAGGTTTGGTAAGGTGGATCTCAACATTCTCGTCATTTAAATATTTTACTAATTGTTCCGCTCTAAATTCATTATCCATTATTATTATTTTCGGTTTTCCGAATTTTGCAAAATGTTCCATTATTATTGCTTTCTTTGCTCTCCAATTTCGATCCGTAATTGTATATGCTGCGGCGAACTTAGTTAACTTATCAATTGTTGTAACAAATGAATGTTTGTTAAAATGAAATATATTAATATGGATTACTTCATTTTTATTACACTGAGAAAAGAGTTTAGTTACGTCAACTAAATATGTTTTTATCAACACATGATTTGGTTATAGTTACATTATTTGTTTATAGTTACCAAATCATGTGTTGAGAGGAATATATTTGACTGACTTTTTTCTGAGTGTAGTGGGCGTCTCAGTTAGGTTAAATTTGGGTTTAATCGGATTACGATCATATTTTATCTGCTGGCATTTTTGACAATTGTTTATTATTAATTGTATGTGCTCTCTTAATTTCGGATAGTATATTTTATTCTTCAAAGAATTATATGTTTCATTTATGCCACTGTGCATAGATTCATTATTATGATAAAGCGAAATTTGCTTGTGGAGTTCTTCTTCTATCAATATTTCCGATGCCCTTTTTGTGCATTTTATAAACACGATTTTGTTATCGCAATTAAATAAGGATATTAACATGATTTGAACTTTGTTGTAGTCTGATTCAGAAACTTCTGAATAAATTCCCACTTTTCCGTTATATATATAGCGTTTGAAAGTACTTTTAATTGAATTTTCCTCATCCATCGGATTTATTTCCAATATTTTTCTGTTATGGATTGTTCTCATTTCTTCTCTTGGACTGTAAGTCAAAATTATTTGAATTTTGTATTTATTCACAATATCTTCTTTTATTGCGAAGTGTTCCGCTAACTCCTCGTCTGCAGAATGAATTGTATCTGACATTTCCAAATTTGACTCATTGTCATTATTTTCATTTATCTTAGGCGACTTTTCTATTCTACTCAAAAAATCTGCCACAACGTTATCTTTACCGTTAAGGTACTCGATTTCATAATTGTATTCTTGAAGTTTTAAAAACCACCTCTGATGGCGTTGGGAAAATTCTCTCCCTTTGTATTTATTATTTAAATATTTAATTGGGCAATGATCAGTAATAATTTTAAATTTTGTACCATAAATATATGGCCTGAAATAACTTATTGAATATATAATTGCCAAAAATTCTTTGTCTGTTGTAGCGTATTTTTGTTCATGATTATTTAATGTTCTGGAAATATAGCACACTGGCTGACCTTGTTGCGAAAGAACAG
>NW_023458555.1:106994733-107006964 GCF_013731165.1 Rhagoletis pomonella | reverse complement strand
TTTTTAATAGAGTGGCAACACTAGTTTTCCTCCATGTTATTTATATTAACTACGCAAGATTGTTGTGCGGATTTTCATCATCGGAATATTGCTATTAAATACAGAATTTCGCGAAAGTGTACACTTAAAACATCACAAATGTTTAAAAACGAATGAATATGTGTTCAGTTGAGTTCATTTACTCCATTTACTTGCATCAAATTCATCAAAACATAGTGCGAAAAGTGCAAGTGTTTTTTGCGAATAACTCTTTAATGAATCAAAAATGTGAATTTCCGGTCTCGGATTATTGTTGTTCGCATTAAAACGCGTCGATTGATACCTCTTGAATTTTTTTAATAAATTTTTGTCTGATTTCGCTAAAGTGCACTTTTACCTATCATTTTTGTACTTCTATTCCTGGGAAGTACAACAAAAGAAGAATTTTTACCTGAAATATTTTATCGCTCTCAAAAGCGATTAACTTTGTCCTAATATTTTCCAATGAAGTGTCTGTGTTAAATACCATTCATCGTAAAGTATATAGCTGTGGAATTTAGGATTCCCAGATAATAGTTAACTTATGACACAAAAATATCGAAATTTTAGTTATTTAGGTAATACTGAATACCTTCATAGGCAAAATCATGATACAAAAAAGAAGGTAGTTCCATTGTCACTTTTTCGTCGCCATATTAACAACCTGACAATTAAGCAGATTGAGACATTTCGTGCTACCATAACCAATATCTAAAATCCTTCAAATTTCATTATTAACTTTTTGTTTATTTAAAACCCATTTTGTACTTAAAATCGAAATTTGAACAAACAAAAGGTATTTTGTTGGGTACGGTTCGGTTATTTGTACAATAATTTTGGGTTATTGTTTCCAAACGCGTAACCCGATTCAATAAATTGTTATTTACGCGTTTGGTCAAACGAGTAAACGCTAGATTTAAATAAAGATTTCAAACTTTCGAATAAAAATTTATTAATAAATTCGGTTTGAAATATGGACTTATTTGTAAAAGATACTGGGGTAAGCGTAGTCGGAGCTGGACTGATGAGGGTTATTTTTTCTAAGCCCGGTCGAAGACTTACAACGCAGAAAAGTATTTTGCGCAAAAATCCATTCCACATATAACAGAGCGTTTCCCCTTTTGTTTTTAAAAGAGAAGAGGACTAATACTCAATAAGTTGATATTTGTAGTTCTATGCTTGCATACTAACAATAAATCATCAATTTTATTTCACACCCCCACCAATATTGAACAGTTCTCTGAAAGTCATTACATGCATACATTGGGAGCAGTAGTGAATGCAGGCGGCATGACACAATGGGGTGCACTGTGGCTAGTCATGTCGGCTGGGCTGGGTTCTTGCATTCACTCCTGCTCCCAATGTATGCGTACCATAAAAGATGGCGCCCAACGGGGTGGCCTGAGGTCTGGTCAGGTTGACTGGTCCTGACTGTCACATTAGGCTTCACCATCCCGCGAGACCCAGGGGGCATGTGTTTGCTGCCCCTTGCTGCGTTGCGGCGGGATGAGTGGAGCTGAGTGCTCTGGTCCGGATCAGTCCTCTTGGTCAGCAACCGAAGGCTTCTCCGAGACTTCACGTCACGTCCTCCGGAGTTTTGTATTCACCCGGTGAGGCAGTGCTAAACGCACTTAGTTTTTTGTAGTTTGACTTTTTTTTCCTCCAACTTTGTTCAGTGGTCCGATATGTCGGCATGGGAATTGGGGAAAAATAGTCCGCTAAGTGGTGTTTAGTATAAATAAATTTTTTTGTAGATTTTGCGCTCCTGAGCGCCTACGTATTGCGATGGAGTGGGCTGGGACTCCAACCAGCGCTGACTATCGGGGTCTCAGTCACCCCATATGTCTCAGGGGGGCATGCGTTGACTGCCCCTTGCTGAATTGCGGTGGGATGCACTGAGACCGAAAGATAGCTCAGCAAAATTGTACGCGAAGGCCAGTACACCCTACATGTCTGGAGGGGCATTCCACTATGCCGGCTTGCATTGCGGTTGTGTGGACTGGACCAAACAGCGACTTTGTTTTTGTGTTTGTTTTGTACCTTACTTTTTCGTATACTGGTGCCTTCCTAATGTCAAAGGGGGTCAGCATTCCCATTGACATTGATATAAAATTATACCCAACTGAACTTTTGCCTTACACGTATATGACCACGTATATATATAATTAACCCACTTGATATGCCTATTTACTAAAAATATATATATTTTTTTTGATGGTTTTTTTTTATCCGGCGTGTATATTCGTATTCAGTACGCGGCTGAATAAATATTTTTGATCTCGTTGATTTTTTTTCTCTTTTTCGTATATTTATATTCAGTACGCGACTGGATCATACTTTTGATATTTCTTAGATTTTTTGTGTCGCGATCAGGCACGTAAGTATCGCTGAATCTCGTGATTTTTTTTATTGTTATTTGAAAACTTTTCTCGGACGTTCTTGGGCTTAGGCTGTTAACAGCAAGCTTTACTTAACAAAAAAACTTCTCAGATTTTCGATTTTGGTTTGGCTCTGAGGGAGCAAGCCTTAAGCATCTATCGATGAATTTTAAACTGAACTTGTCTCGATCTTAAGAGTCCAATTTTCCGATTTTCGTAATTGCATTTGTCTCGCCTCTGAACACTCGGTAGATGGAACAGCAGCAAAGGCTCACGCGTAGTGCTTCAGTTAGAGGTAGCGGCGTTAAGTCAAGAGGAGCGGCAAGAGATAACACCTCGCTATGCCAGCAACTAATCCTCTGGTGATACACTCACCTATTGCTGACCATACGGGAGGAGTTCCGCCTCCAATTCCGATGGCCAATCCCGCTTCGGGACATAAGGTTGATAGCCGTCAAAGTTCAAATTTGCTTGACACCTCACCACCTGGGACTTCGG
The DNA here is from genome assembly GCF_013731165.1 of Rhagoletis pomonella. Taxonomy (NCBI): domain Eukaryota; kingdom Metazoa; phylum Arthropoda; class Insecta; order Diptera; family Tephritidae; genus Rhagoletis; species Rhagoletis pomonella. The sequence continues at coordinate 107,004,070 of NW_023458555.1, read as the reverse complement.
TCGAGAATATATCCGCTACTTCTATGACTATGCTTTCGGGAAGACAGGAAAATGATAGGTCCTTGCCAGGGAATACCGGTTCTGGAGAAGGCACCGCGGAAGATAGAAGTAGACGTTCTAATGGCGGAGCGCCTGCAGGAGATTCATGGGCTTCATCAGCTCTTACGTACTTCGCAAGAATAAATAAGAGCTGAAAAGAGAACAATGCGAGAAAATATGAACGCACTAAGGGCCAATTTCACAATGCGTAGTTAACTCGGAATCGGGAGTTAACTACAGATTTTTGTACTGAAAATCTCTAGTTAACTGTCGATTCGGAGTTAACTACGCACTGTGAAATTGGCCCTAAGTGCAGTGGTAACTGCATCTCAAACCGCACCCAATGACCCTAGGGGCTTTGCTTCTATCGGACGCAATCCGACACAAGCCACTTTGAATAACCGACCAAATTTTACCACCTACATTGTTATTAAGCCACAGGATGGGTAGGTATCCTATGACGGCACTGGTAGCGTTTCGGACTTTCTTTTCAAACTCAATACGTTGTGTGAGCGCACGCAATGTACAGATGAGCAGTTGATGGCAAGCTTCCACCTATTTTTTTCAGGGCAAGCTGAATAATGGTATTGGTTGTTCACCAAACAGAATCCAGATGCGACTTATCCCTTCTTGTGCTACTCTATCAGGCGAGAATTCGGCACCTTAAAATGTGACCATGAGATCATGATGGAGATCTCAATGCGTCGTCAGAAGGCAAATGAATCGTCTGATACGTTTAATACAGATATATTAGCCTTGAACGCGAGACTAAGGGAGCCGAGGTCGGAGAACCGTCTGATGGACATATTGAAGAGGAACGTTAACAGCAGCCTGAAATTGATGCTTTTCAACGCTGGTGCGCAAACCCCAGGAGCTTGGTACCGAACTACTCAGGACGGCATGGCAACGAAACCATGATTTTATTTATAATAATTCATTGCCTTAATTCTAATTCGTAAATCTAATTCCTAACATCTAAAAATCCTAGCATCTAACAAAAAAAAGAGAAAAAGTAAGTATTCTTAAATCTAAAGTGATTACATCTAAGTTAAGTACATATAAGAAAACTAAATCAAGGTAAGTATTTATGGTAAGTGTATATCCGGTAAGTAAAGGTACTTATAGTTAGAGTAAGTCTGGCAGGTGGTAAGGGCTAAGCTCAGGACCTTACCGGGGTCACACAGGGCGGATCGTGAATGGCCTACTCCGGTAGGTTAGCTGCGAATAACCAATAAGCAGTCCCAGACCAAGAGCGGCAGGAGACGAGGGCCTGATTTAAAAGATCAGGAATGCTTGATGAATCTCCTGTGTCCGGGCGAACCGATGCCGCCCCCCAAAAAGCATCCCAGGATTGAGACCAGTTAGATCCTGTTCATGGCATACTGGAGCATGTATACGATTAGTCTGATATTGGGCTGGCGAGAGCAGTATTCCGCCACTTTAGTATGTGAGGGTGACACCTCACAGAAATGGCTGGTGGGCTAATGCTGCAATCGCCTCCGTCTCGTTAAAACCCTGGCAGGTCTTCAAGTACGTTCAATACACGTCGCCATTTAGTTGGCCGCACAGGTCCAGTTGAGATTTACTCCTGGTTTTGCGCTGTCTTGGCTCTGAACACAATATCCCATAAGGACTTGTGTCAACCCTCGCGATGGCCTGCTCCTTTGAGAGAACGGAACTTCGGGACACTTAAAAGCGACTGTGCTACGTGTGGAGATAGCGGCTTGAAGCGGAGACCCAATTGATTGAAAATGATTAAAACAAAACCAATAAATGAAACCAACGTCGATGTTACGGAGGAAGAATGCAGCGCATTCAGGAAGAGCAGTAGAGTCGCGCGAGTTACGGTAGATGATACTCCACCTAAACAGGAAATGAACTTAAAAAATAAAGCAAGCATATTTTAAGAATGCTAACGAAATATGCTTGCTTAGTAAAAATTTTAACCGAACTCAGCATTCCAAGGTTATAAAGAAAATCAATCATTAAAAAGAGATTCATACATTGTTGCAACCATAAGTACTTCTACTTATAGTATTAAAACATACATATTTACATATATGCAACATTGTTGCAACCATAAGCACTTATACTTATGGTATTAAAATTAAATATACATATCTACATATATGCAAAGCATATATGTATGTACGAATGCCCATCTTACTGTAGGCGAATGAAACTAAAGCCGCCGTGGCTATCAAAACAATAACTTAACGAAACTAAAGCCGCCGTGGCTAAGATAACAACTGCAATGCTATGGCATGGCAAGTATTGTGAATAATTACAGATTGAAAGTAAGAATAATGCTGAGTTAGGAATATTGATATATATGAATATATTGTAATATATACATACATACAAAGAAATTAGGAGTGTATGGGTTATGTACCATATACCAATAATTAAGAATTGAGAGTAACGACTATTAGAATTAGTAAACCAAAAGTCAGTTGTTGCCTGACCGTTTTGTATTCAAGACTTATAATTAAAAGTATCTTGAAATAAAATTATATTCCTTTGTAACAAGCAAGTGTACAAGGACTTTTGTTTCATTTCTTATATCCTCTAAAGGCGAATGTTCCTGCCCAGTATTCAGTGAAGCCACTGAAATATATAATTCGCGCTCCCCGCCACAAACTCCTCTGCAGGCAAATGCCGGCACCACGAGCACGGAGAAAGCCGCCGGCGTGGCGCAGAAGGCTCCACCTTGCCAAACGGCAACTCCCGGCAGCCGGGATAGTCGTCTTCAAACGCCGGCTGCTGCAAACAGCGACAAGCATGTCACCGCAAGCTTGGGAACTTGCGAAGGCAATGAAGATGAGCAATTGGCCCAGATTCGGCTCGTCTTGAAGAAGATGCAGAGCGCTGTCTCTAAGCAAAAGAATGTGTCCATGGACATAAAAACAGGTATGGCCCAAATCGAGGAGAGCTTAAATATATTAAGCTACCTCCGAGAGCAGCGGCGGAAGGGGTCTACCCTTTCCGAGCTGCGGAAGGCTGGCCCTGGCTCGCAAAAGAGAGGTCGAACTCGATCCGACTCCCCTACAGGCGAGCCGGAAAAGAAAAAAAATACTACTACTAATAATAATGATAGTAGTAAAAACATTTTTATTAATAATCCTAACAATAATGGTAATAATAATAACAATGCACAGAAAACCGTACCAGACAATCAATGGAAAACGGTTGGAAAAAGCAGAAAGCCCAAGCCAGGGCCAGCGCCAGGTGAACCCCTGGTCAATAAGGGCGAGGCGACCAGCCGCAAAAAAAAGAAGAGGGTGAGAAAAAAGAAGAGTCTCGCCAAATTAATCATTAAGCCAGGTGAAGGCAAAACCTATGCAGAGGTGCTGGGAACGATACGTGGTAAGCTCCAACCCGAGAAGACGGAGACCGTAATTCGGTCTGTTCGGAAAACCCGCGAATGCGGCGTGCTCATCGAAATGGAGCGCTGTGGCGACCACTCAGCATTTAAGGAAAATGTGTGCACTGCCATTGGCCAGCTTGGAGACGCCCGTATTCTCACTAGACGTTTACGTCTAGAAGTTCTGGGCATGGACTGCCTAACCACGGCCCCAGAAGTGGAGAACGCTATACGCGGGGAGTTAGGAGACAAGATGAATGGCCAACTTCGCGTCTCTCTCCTCGCTGTAAACTCGCGAGAACAAAGAATGGCTGTGGTGGAAATCGACGAACTGCCAGGCCGGACTCTTATTGAAAAGGGGAAGCTGCGAGTAGGTTGGATTATCTGCCGCGTCCGAGAGCGCGCGGATGTCCAAAGGTGTTTCCGCTGTCTGGGGTATGGCCACAAAAAGGCGGCATGCAAAGGCCCAGACAGAAGCAGTTCATGCTGGAAATGTGGTCAGCAGGGCCACATAGCCTCTGCGTGTAAAGAAAGCCCAAGCTGCTACCTGTGCTCGGCAGGAGATGGACAGAAAAATGCCCATCACCTGGCCGGGTCGGGAGCGTGCAAGGCCTTCAGGGATGCCCTTGAGGCTAAGACAAAGCTAGGGAGAATATGATTAAATTTATACAAGGCAATATGAACAGGAGTAGGGTAGCTGATGACCTGCTGGACCAATTGGTTCTTGAACAAAGAGCAGACGCTGTCATCATCAGTGAACCCTATAGAACAAAGGAAACCTGGCATGTTGACCAATCAGGCTCGGCCGCGATATGGATTGCTAACCCCAACCATCGCGCAGAGAGCAGCGGGGTCGGACGCTGCTACGTCTGGGTTAAAATGGCGCAAATCACTCTGGTGAGCTGCTACCTGTCTCCAAACGACACAGTCCCTGTCTTCAGGGGAAAGCTCGAAGACCTTGACGACGAATTGCGCGGTATAACCGGCCACATAATTGTTGCTGGAGGTTTCAACGCAAGAGGCGTGGAATGGGGTATGCCCCAAACAAACACCAGGGGAAGACTGCTCCTTGAAATGGCAGCCCGCATTGGCCTGACCATCCTCAACACCGGAACGACCCCTACATATCGAAGGCCGGGTTTTGGATACTCTATCCCTGACATAACGCTGGTCTCAGAAAGCCTTCTTCGAAGGGCTGACGGATGGAGAGTGATGGAAGACCTGAGTGGTAGCGACCACAACTACATCACCTTCCAAGTCACTGACATCACGCGAGGGCAAACACGTAGTATCCCTCGCAGGAAACCAGGATGGAACCCGTCTAGGGTCGATGTTCGCAAGTTCGATACGTCACTTCTAGCAGATTCCCAAGGCATTTCACCGACAACGGGAGAGATCCACAACAGGGAGTCTTGTACTAAGCTGGTCAAAGAAACTATGCGCTGCATTCACCGGGCATGCAAAGCCTCAATGCCACAGAGGAGAGCATGGTCAGGTAAAAAGCAGGTATACTGGTGGAATGACCGAACTGCTGAGCTGCGAAGGGCCTGCCATAGAATGCGGAGACTCGCAACGCGCGCTCGTGGTAGACCCGAGGCGCTTACCAGAGCAGCAGCCTACAAAAGCGATAAGAAAGCACTTGGGGCCGAGATACAGAAGAGTAAACGGAACTGCTGGAAAGCGCTATGTGACGAAGTGGATCGCGATCCCTGGGGCCAGGGATACAAAATAGTGATGAAAAAGTTCCATACAACATCACAGGCGATGGATGAGGCCCGAGTTAAGAATATAGTGGATGCGCTATTTCCCACACACCCACTAAGAGCCGACACAGTGTTCGTCGAGGAGCAAGCCGAGGCACCACTGTTTTTGACAGACGAGCTGAAGCTAGCCCTGCGAAGCATGAAAGCCGGCAAGGCTCCAGGCCCAGATGGCATACCAGCGGAGGCAATCAGGTTAGCAGCGGAAACGAGCCCTGATCTTCTGCTTAACATGTACAACAGCTGCCTTAGGGCCCGGGTTTTCCCAAGCCAATGGAAGAAGGCGAGACTGGTGCTTATACCCAAGGGCAAAGGGGACCCAAACTCTCCTTCATCCTTCCGGCCACTCTGCATGCTAGACACAGCAGGCAAAATGATGGAGAGTCTGCTCAAAATACGCTTGACGTCAGCCATAGAAAGCGAGGGAGGCCTTTCACCCCGAAAACATGGCTTCAGGAAGGGACACTCAACTATAGGAGCAATTGGCGAAGTAGTCGAGGCGGTACATAAGGCCGAAGAAGCCTGCCACCAGGCGCGGCCAATAGTGCTGCTAGTGACACTGGACGTCAAGAACGCCTTCAACTCGGCAAGATGGGACGATATGCTGGAGGCCTTGGAACGGTCATTCAAGGTTCCAACATACTTGCTAGATATGATCCGGGACTACCTCAGAGACCGTTGGCTTTTGTACGACACAACACAAGGTCAGAGAAAAAGACGTATAACCGGCGGAGCGGCACAGGGGTATGTACTTGGCCCGGACCTCTGGAACGCCACGTATGACAGTCTGTTGCGCACGGAAATGCCGGAGAGCGCCTTCCTTGTCGCCTTCGCGGACGACGTGGCAGCCGTCATAACAGCAAGAAATGTCCAGCTAGCACAGCTCAAGCTAAACCAGGTCATGCGCAACGTCAGTGGATGGATGAGCGATCACGGTCTGCAATTGGCTACAGCCAAAACGGAGATCGTGCTCCTCACCAGGAAACGGATCCCAACAATTATAAATATAATGGTCGGACCTGAACTCGTGACGACTTCTAGGTCTACAAAATACCTAGGGAAGAGGGCCTACAGTATCGATTTGAACGATGTCAAAAGCGGTTGCTGGTGTGTCTGTTATGACTAAAGGTTCTATTTTATTTTTACCAGATTTGTTTTTATTACAGCTTTCACAATTTTTAACATAAGACTTCACGTCTGAAGCCATGTTTTTCCATGTATACTAATCTCTAGTCTAATTTTCGATAACAATCGTGTGACACCTGGGTGGCCTCCAAATACAGGGTCATCATGATATTTTTTCAGAATTTCTACTTTTTGCGTTTGTGAAGTTATTTTGGTTATTTGTGGTGTTATTCCAATTATTACCTTCTTTAAAGTTTTATTGCCTACATTTTTGAATTCCTCTATATCTATATGTTTAAACAAATTGTCATTGATAGCTATCTGTATGCCTGTAAAGTTATTATTACCAACTGCTTTTTCAAGTTTGAGAAAGAATTGCTCTAGCGCAATTTTCTCATAAGCAATAATATCTTTAGCATCATATTTAAATATTTCTTTCTTTCCATGCAGTAATAATAATTTCGAGGATTCTTTTAATTTTCCATTAGTTGTGCACCTAAGTGTTAGGCGAGGTAATTTTTTCACTTCATGATTTCTAATAGTATTGTATACGTGTTGTATGTTGTCTTTTTCTTTTTCCGTGGTTTAGTGTTAGGGGGTGTATCCTTGGATTTGGACCTTGTGATTACTTGTATTATGGCAGAGTTTTCTTCTTTGAGTCGCTTAATTTGCCCAAAATCAATGCGAGATAGAGCATCCGCGCCGCAATTGTCCTTACCTTTAATATATTCAATTTCAAAATCGAATTCCTCGAGGTCGAGCCTTATTCTTGTTAATTTGGAGGAAGGATTCTTTAGTGCAAAGAGGTATGTTAGCGGCTTGTGATCACTTTTTATTAAAAATTTAGTACCATAAATGTACGGCTTGAAAAAATTTATGGCCCAATGGATTGCCGTAAGTTCTTGCTCTATAACTGACTTATTGGCTTCCCCTTTAGTGAATGTTTTTGACGCGAATGCAATAGGTAATTGTGTACCATTATAATCCTGACTCAATACGGCACCACAAGCTATTTTGCTTGCATCGGTGGTTATACAGAAAGGTTTTTCAAAATCGGGATATTGAAGTATGTTAGGTGATAATAAAGAATTTTTGAGGTATTCAAATGCATTATCACAATCGGTTGTCCAGATGAATGGAGTTTTCTTTCTCGTTAATTTGGTAATATGTGTTGCATGAATAGAAAAATTCGGTATGAATCTTCTATAGTAAGTAATGAATGCTACAAATCTTTTGCATTCATCAGCATTTGTTGGTTTTGGGTAGGTAAGAATTTTGTCGAATTTTGATTCGTCTGGCAAGATTCCTTGATCTGTGCATTTGTGTCCCAGAAATGTTACTTGGGAGTCAAAGAATTTGCATTTATCTGGGTGAAGTTTAAGATTTGTGGCTCTACAAACATCAAAAACTGATTTTAAATTCTTGAGCATGTGATTTTCCGAGCAGCCTACAACTATTAAGTCATCCATATAAATGAAGGTTTTATTCGGCTTAAGGCCGGAAAATGCAATATTCATCATTCGTTGGAATGAGTTGGGTGCAATTTTTAATCCAAATGGTAATCGCTTGAATCTAAATGATCCTTGATCGGATGAGAAAGACGTTATGTTTCTTGAATTCTCCTCCAATTCTATTTGATGAAAGCCAGAGATTAAATCCAGACAGGAAAAATATTTGGCACGACCCAATTGATCGAGAATATCATCGATTCTAGGTAGTGGGTATTTGTCTGACGCTAATTTTTTGTTGACCTGTCTATAGTCTATTACTAATCTCCATTTTTTCTCTGAGGAATTTGGTAAGGATTTTTTAGGTACAAGAAGAATTGGGCTATAATAATAATAATAATTTAATAATAATTTAAGTAATTTATCGCGGTGGTATAAAGGACAGTTTTGGGTTAGTTTATTTAATATAGTGTTCTCTCTCTCTTCAGTATCGTTTGTTTTGCTGATGTTAACCACCTTGTAGTCATCCAAGGATTCTGTTCTGATCTTATTTTGTTTAAGAAAAAACATTATTATCTGTTGTATTTATTATTCTGACATATGGATTCCTCGTGTTAACTATTGTATTTGCTATTATTATGCCTTCTTCTAACTCTTGGTTTGGGATTAGCATATTTTCTGCGGTTGCAACTATGTGGATCTTCCTAATAACTTCCGCTCTTGCCGGTAAACTAAGTATTCCCTTTGTGGGTGATTCTAAAATTTCTAGCTCCGAGTGACTTTTCAGAGAGTTATGTCGTATTATCAATAGACTTGGACCATTATACATGTAATCTAATAGACAATTGAATTGTTTTATGAAGTCTAACCCTATAATACCATCGCAAGGGATTGGAAAATTTTCGTCTACTATTTGGAAGTTGTGAATGATTTCTGAGTTATTTATATAAAGTGTAGCTGTGGTGGCACCTAAGGTTTTTATGGAACCATTTCCTATGCCTTTTAAATTGTAGATATGATTTGTATTTATTTGAATTTGATCATTTGCCGATGTTTTGTATATACTAATTTCCGAGCCTGTGTCTATTAAAAAGGTGGACTCGTAGTCATTTAGCGAGGAATTTACGGTGACGAAGTTACTAAATGACAAATTGATGTTTAATAAGTTCGCAGTGTTTAATTTTGCGCACTCCCCAGTTGGGCACTCTGGGGGTGCTCTGTGTTTTCCGATGCTTCCGTGTAGCGTACATTCCTGTTATGGTTATTACGGCCCCTATAGCTATTATTGTTATCGTTGTTTCTGTTTGGGTTGCCGTTGCTGTTATTATAGTTACTGTGGTTTCTACCCCGATTATTTCGGTAATGGTTTCTATAGTTTCTATTACCTCTGTAAGAATTATTTCCTGTAAATGAATTATTTCTCCTGTTAGAATTGTTCCCTCTGTATAAATTACACAGCCACACAAAAAAAAATTTGTGTTCTGACCCAAAGGTCTCACTATGTGCACTTTATGTTTTTGGGGTCGCTGAATCCGAATCCGGGGTCCATTTAAGCCCATCAGTTCAGGGTTTTGATATAACCCCAGAAAACCAATATGGCG
>NW_023458555.1:106985799-106994633 GCF_013731165.1 Rhagoletis pomonella | reverse complement strand
TTGCGTTTCTTTTTTCAGAAAACTGCACTTGTCCGCCTGAATTTTTAAATTATGATTCGCTAAAATTGAAAAAAATTTTTCCAGCGATTTAATATGTTCCTCTAAAGAGGTGGAGAATACTAAAATATCATCTAGATACACAACACATATTTTGTTAATGTACTCTCTTAAAATGTCATTCATCATTCTCTGAAAAGTGGCTGGGGCATTTTTAAGCCCAAAAGGCATACGGACGTACTCATAAAGTCCTGCCGGAGTAACAAATGCTGTCTTTTCGATGTCCCTTTCTGCCATCAATATTTGGTGATATCCTTTGGCCAAGTCAATGGTGCTAAAGTACTGTGCTTTGCCCAGCTTGTCAAGAATTCCATCAATGTTTGGTAGAGGGTACTTATCATCAACAGTCAGTTGATTTAGTCTCCTATAGTCAACCACTAATCTATATTTTTGAATACCTGATTCATCCATTTTCTTAGGTACAATTAAAATCGGAGAACTGTACCTACTTCTACTTTTCCGTATTATTCCCTGTTTTTCCAATTCAACAATTTGTTTTCTTACTTCCTCCTCATGTTTAGGAGGTAATCTGTAAATTCTGGAATTAATCTGTTGGTCCGTTGTGGTTTTAATCTCATGTACCACCGACCTTGTATTTGTTAGCGTATCTCCTTCTTTGTAAAATAATTTTTTAAATTTCTTCAATAACATTTCAATCTTGCTTTTTTCATCTGATTTGAGATGATTTAGTGCGATACTCTTCACTTCACTTACATCCAATGAATAAACTTGCTCCTGCATCGTTTTCAAATGGAACGGAAGGTTTGTACCGTTCTTCAAAATAATTTGCATATTTTCAATATCAATAATTTTAAAATTTTTGAAAATGAAATCATTTCCCAATAATAAATCATATGGCTTATCGAAATCCATTAAAAGCCACCTTATTTTAGCGTTTGGTGGATAATTAAATTCCGAAGGACAATCACTTTTTACTTTGATATTCGGCTTTTCAATATTGCCATTTAATGTACTAATAACAGTACTTTCATGTTCCACGATTGGTAACTTAAATTTTTCAAAACTTGACTTTTTCATGATACTAATAGTAGAACCAGGATCTACTAGAGTAAGCCACTTTCTTCCAAGAAGTGTTAGTACAATTATAATTTTTCTGTCATAGTTTTCCGAGGCTAGTTTGTAAAAAAATCGTTAGTCTCGTTTGTCTCCTCATTTTGACCATTTCGACTTATTGTGTCTACCTCCATTGGTTCAGGCCTATTTGACCTTCTCGTCTGCTGAGTTCTATTTGACTCATTATTTCCTGAACTGTTGCGTACTTGTTGTGCCGAAGAATAATTCGAAGATCTATTCTGTCCCGAATTATTCGAATTTCGATTCTGGCTTAAATTGTTTGAATACCGATTTTGTGCGGTATTATTTGAATATCTGGTTTGTTCCGAGTTATTCGAATATCTATTTTGCAAGGAATTATTCGAGAATCGATTTTGTTGCGAGTTGTTCGTATAACGATTTTGTTGCGAGTTATTCGAATTACGTATATTACTATTGGAACTGTTTTGGCCACGATGACCATTTTGGTTCAGTGGGCGATAATTGTTTTGCCCCGACTGTCTGAAATTTGTTGTGAAATTTTGTTTGCTAATTAAAAACATTGGATTTAGATTACCGTCATCTAATCCAATAAAATTGTACATATTTGTACTCATTTCTGTCCAATTTGTGATATTTCTGATAGAAAAGGCAAACGTTCCCGCCGCTAATTGTTTAATTCTTTGAATAAGCATTCCTGTAAAAATTTCCTTCATAACGTCCCCATTGTCATTTAGGGCACTAAATTCTGTAATTCCGTCTATAATTTGTTTCGACTTTCTGCAGAGTTCGCTAATATTTGCTACTCTGAGATTATTTATTTCACTTGTAAGGGTCATTTGGTCTTTTGAAGGCCTGAAATGTTGTTTTAATTTGGTCTTGCATAAATCCCAGCTTTCTGGTGGATTTAGCGCCAAAAAATTTTTTGCTGAACCGATAATCTTTAAATCATAAATCACACGAAAAACTGCATCTTCCTGACCTATATAGTCCCTTAAAACTCTGTCTATTGACTCAATAAATGAAGGTAATTTCGAAACATTGCCCTCAAACGGCTTTAAATACTTCAAATCTTTTTCTATTCTCTGTCTTACAGTTGTTCTTTGTTGAGCAGCATTTTGTTGCAAAAGTTGAGTAATTGCTACTAAGCAATTCTCTATATTTTGAGCCATTGTTACTTTTTTTTATGTAATCTCTGGAGGATAACAAAAAGAAACGAAAACACTTCACCAGTTGTATTTAAAACAACGCGAAAAAAAAATAAAAATAAAAATTTTAAAACAGATTTAAAATTGTAGCCAATCTACCCTTTTCCGTTTAAAAATACATAAATTTCTCAAAATTTTAGTTAGACTGTATTCAATTGCGTATAAAATTTTTTATCATCACAATTTTTATAATTTCCTTTTTTTTTTTTTCAGGATCTTAACGGATCACATAAAAAAAATTCAAATGTATTTATAAAAAAATTCACTGCATTTGAGCAATATCACATAAAAAATATACATACAAATATAAGATAAATTTTAATTTATTTTTTTTTATTTTTTATCAAGTTAATAATCTCTGGAGGGTCCCCCTTAGCGGTGGTGAATCGCAGAGTTATTTTTGTTTTATAAATCCGGAGGGTCCCCCTTTCGGTGGTGAATCGCGGATTTTCTTGTTTTTAATATTATAGGCTGTACAAGCCACTTTCTTTGACAATTTATTTAAAGTTTTATAAAAAAAAATTTGTTTTAATATTCTCTGGAGGGTCGCCCTTTCGGTGGTGAATCGCAGAGATATTTTTATATTTTATAAATCCGGAGGGTCCCCCTTTCGGTGGTGAATCGCGGATTTTTGGTATTTTTTTTTTTAATTTTATGGGCTGTACAAGCCCTTTTATTTTATTTTTATAATCTCCACATAAAAAAAAACAATAATACCATACGGGCTCCTGTTGTGGATGTCCTGGATGTTGATCTTCCTGAGACTTCAGTTCTCCTGTCGTCCTGGCCGATTAAATACAAGTTTGTTGTTGTTTGGTTGAGTTGTTCGTTGAGTTGTTCGTTGAGTTGTTGCCTATTCTGTGACCGTAAAAAAAAAAACACAATTTTATCTTTTATAAAATTTTTTTATTTTAAGTTCACTCCGCGACTGCGCCAGTTATATATTTCAGTGGCTTCACTGAATACTGGGCAGGAACATTCGCCTTCAAAGGATATAAGAAATGAAACAAAAGTCCTTGTACACTTGCTTGTTACAAAGGAATATAATTTTATTTCAAGATACTTTTAATTATAAGTCTTGAATACAAAACGGTCAGGCAACAACTGACTTTTGGTTTACTAATTCTAAAAGTCGTTACTCTCAATTCTTAATTATTGGTATATGGTACATAACCCATACACTCCTAATTTCTTTGTATGTATGTATATATTACAATATATTCATATATATCAATATTCCTAACTCAGCATTATTCTTACTTCCAATCTGTAATTATTCACAATACTTGCCATGCCATAGCATTGCAGTTGTTATCTTAGCCACGGCGGCTTTAGTTTCGTTAAGTTATTGTTTTGATAGCCACGGCGGCTTTAGTTTCATTCGCCTACAGTAAGATGGGCATTCGTACATACATATATGCTTTGCATATATGTAGATATGTATATTTAATTTTAATATCATAAGTATAAGTACTTATGGTTGCAACAATGTTGCATATATGTAAATATGTATGTTTAAGACCATGAGTAGAAGTACTTATGGTTGCAAGAATGTATGAATCTCTTTTTAATGATTGATTTTCTTTATAACCTTGGAATGCTGAGTTCGGTTACAATTTTTACTAAGCAAGCATATTTCGTTAGCATTCTTAAAATATGCTTGCTTTATTTTTTAAGTTCATTTCCTGTTTAGGTGGAGTATCATCTACCTTAACTCGCGCTGTGATGTTGATTCAAACTCAACATTTGAAAACACCTTTACATGTATGGCTATAGCTGAGAGTGCAAATACGCTTGATACAATTAGTTGCGGCCAAGAGGGTCCGGGTTCAATTCTGATCAGACGGAACATAAAATTCATTTTTTTCTTCTTAATTACGAAAAAGCGTCTGTGCACTTCACAACCACATATTTTATAACGTATATGGGCAAATCTAAAAAATAGGAACACTTTCAAACAAAAAATTTTAATTTTTAAATTTGTGAGCACACCTATGTTTTATATATTATTTTATTCGTAATCTCTTAATAAATCTATTAATATAAGTGTAATTCATATTCATCAAGTGCTTCAAAAGTTAGACGAGGAATAAACATGAAATAGAAAACAAAAGAATAAGCTGGGTTGAAATTACGCTGTTCAAGTTGTAAACTTTGAGGAGAGATTTTGAAAGTTGAACTCACTTAATTGGGATGTTCTAAATTCAATGGCATGCCTTGTTTTACCAGATTGGCTCCGGTTTTCGAGATAACGGTACTTGAACATTTGATTAAATTTGAACTATTTTATAAATAACTCCCTCAATTTTGAAGTTATTTTACTAAAATTTTGCACATAACTTTTTTTTAATATTACCTTAATTATTCCTTAAAATTATCGAAATAGGATAACATTAACATATAGCTCCAATACAACTGATTACTCAGATATGTGTTTTTGCGCAATAACTCATATCTGAATAATAAATTGTATGCTTGCTTTATGTTAAATTGAACCTATACTAAATTTTAACCTGTTTAATTGAAGGAGTTATAACGCAAAACAACGTCTCAGATCAATCAGTTGTATGGGAGCTATATGTTTTAGTGAACCGATTTCGATGATTTTATGGAATAGTTAAGGTAATATTAAGAAACGGTTATGTGCAAAATTTTAGTAAAATATCTTCAAAACCCAGGGACTTTTTTTATAAAATAGTTAAAATTTAACGAAAGTTTCAAGTACCGCTATCTCGAAAAGTGGAGCCAATAGGGTAAAACTTAGGACGCCATTGAATTCAGAAGGCTGCAATTAAGTAAGAGCAACTATCAGAACATTTGTCGAAAAAAAGTTGCTTTGATACCACTCTCGAAATATTCTGACTAAAAGAAGTAGCATCATTAAGAGTAGTAAATCAGGGTTGTTACACACTTCTAGAGATAAATTTTTTGAAGCATTTTACAGGTATATGTAATTTTATAAGGACTAGCAGTTATAGAAATATTTAGATCGTTTCGACGTGTTTTCCAAGTGTGGCTTTAATTAAAGTGTTTTTGGAAAAAAAATTACGCTCAAGATCGCAGAATATTTTATCTTTAAAAGTTGGTTTATTCTGAAAGCACAGCTCTTGCTCAGGTATGAAATTATTCGTAATTGTTTGTAGTATACAATACATACTTAAAAAGTTCTTAAACTTAAATGCTTCAAAAACTATACGCGATAAACCGAAAATTTTTAAAATTGTGAAATGTGGAATTACAGACTTTGAGTTACTTGCCTTTTCGTTATTTTTTAATGCACACTTTTCATACCTACTACATTTGAAGTGTACACATAAGTACTAATTGCACATACAATTTCAAATCAGTATATGGTGTGCTTCAAAAGTTATGGCATAATTAATTTTTCACCTATTAAAAATTACATAAAAAATTCACTTGTTTTCATTATTATTTTTTATTTAAACACCTATTATTCAAAAGTTATGCTGCAAATAGATCCAAATTTTTTTTGAGGCTTCAAGTATACGTCAATGAATTATATCCAAAAGCAACCAGCTTGATATAGTTTCCAACAGTGAAAATAAAGCTAAAAAACTCCAACGTTTTTTTTTTCTAAAATTTTTTCCCTCAGTGTTGGAATGTGAGTTTATGACATTCGATACGATACTAGGGTTCTGGTACTCGATTCCAAAAAATATCGTTTTAAAACTATCGAGTAGAAAATATCGGTATCGAATGCAGAAAATATCGATATGGTATCGTATCGTATCGAAATTCGTGTCCCTATTTAGATGGCTGAAATGAATGTGTGTAAGCGCACCCTTATCTGACGCCCTCTAACACCCTTAATGCGATCTTGCATTTACCTCCGATTAAGGAAATTGTCCGGGGTGGCAGTTATTGCAGCAGTAAGACCCAAATAAACCAGTTCATAAATATTAAGACGAATTGTAAAAGTGGCGAATCGACAAGGAAAGATTCGACCACAACCGTCCAAGAAGGTACACGGTAGGTATACCGATGGCTTCACTTCAACGATATTAAAGAGATCACACGACTCATTTAGCCAATGTACGGGAAAACTTTTCATCCTGTGGGAAATCGAGAATTATTGGCCCTCCTATAACGGAAAACGCTCATCTGTCCTCTTGAGTTTCCTTATAAGCATTTTTATTGGCTTACACACCGGACTAATGTTGTAGTTGCAAGATCAGAGAAGATTTTGCACGCTTGGCAGAGATTTCAGAGTTGGAAATAAGAACAACGGTAAAGCTCATGACATCGAAAGCGATTAGTATTCCATATGGCATCACAGCGCTACTATTCTTGGCCCATGTGTGAGGAGGACTCTGCTCTTTAGTCGTTTCAACTTTTTTACTTCACATACCGTTTTTGACTCTAAACGCTATTTTTGCATTGACTCACGCAAAAGTTCTTAATATGCGGCGCGAAGAAAACGGGAATTGGCTAGTACATATATAAATAGTAGCAAACAACGAAGACAATAACAATATTACTTTCTTGTTTGTTTTATACTTAGTTTGCACTTGTAATATTTGGTTTTGTTCTATCTCGAGAATTTTGTGCATATTTCACCAACCAGGTTATCTTATTACTACGGTCCAGATTTCTATGCATTTAAATTTTTTTTGGTAACTCATAGGAACTTAAAGATTAACAAATGTTGCGAATCAAGAGTTTTGTGTTAAGATGACATCGATTTGTTAGTGCATATTCTTACATATTTTGTCTTAAATGCATATATAAGCATATTTTGTCAAAAAAGCATATCTACTTGCATTTTTTATTAAATTATTATTATTTCTAGAATGGACGAATAACTCCACAACTGCAACAGCATTTGATGGTTCCATGCAACTTCGGTCGCCCATATATCCATATATCGAGCCCTAACCGCAAAAAAAAAAGTATTTCTAAAATCTGCTTTGCCCGTTGAAGCTTTTAAGAACATGTATCCCAATATCACTCTTCCGTCATATCCAATATAAACGAGATAGGGAACCTGGTTAGAGGCGGCAAAGTATTATTTCCTACATTCTAAGGAATGTCAAACCTTTCTTAAAGATCTAAGATGATGAGAAGAAGATGAGAGGCGTCACCTTCAATATTGAAGGCGAAAAAAGCAGTAGCTTCAAATTCGAATGCGGTTAGCCTGTATCAACGGTGGGCAATCGCGGCTCTTTGAGCCAAATGCGGGTCTTTTCTTAACAAAGAGCGGCTCTTTTTACTTTCTCTTTACTTAGAACATTGTGGCTCTTTTTACTTTTTAAAATACATACTTCCTTGCTGGACGTTTTTTTCCATTGTGTTGTTTTTTGTTTTATCCTTTTTACATATACACATTTTACACATACGCAAATTGAGATCGGAATATTACCCGCAATTGGAGAATGGAAATTGGCTTTCTGACATAATGTTCTTTACCAAGATAATGGAACATTTGCAAAACTTGAATTTGTCTCCACAAGGATGGAATAAAAATGTTTTTGATTTGTCGCAAATTATTTTAAGGTTGGAAGCTAAACTACGGGTTTTTATTCATGATCTCAAAAAAATTATATTCCATAATTTTCCATGGCTAGAAAAAAATATTGCACATGACTTAGAAGCAGATTTTGGAAAAAGATTTGCCGATTTGAAATTATTTAAATGTACGTTTGCATAATTCATAAACCCTTTTTTATGTAATATAATTAAGGATGAATTTACAATATCCGAAATAGTCCTTTTTAAGAAAAGCGAAGAAGAGTTAGAGTTTTTGGAATTAAAAGAAGCTAGGGCAATGGAAATGTAACATAAAGCTTTGCCAGTGCATGAATTCCGTCAGCAAGTGCCAGATTTAAAATATCCGCTGTTGAAAACAGCTGCGTGCCGTATATTTTCCGTTTTTGGCACAACGTATGACTGTGAGTATTTGTAGTCTACAATGAAACTCGTAAAGTCCAAATACCGTTCACAATTAGTTGCATTCGGGTATCTGATAATTATTGAAAGTTATAAAAACTAGTGGTGGGCAGTATCGATACCAAAAGTACTCAGAACTCGATTCTCAAAAGGATCGACAGCACCCGATTTTTAAACGTACTCCAAGGAATCCAGTACTCACAAAAGAACTCGAAAGTACTCAGAACTTAAAAGAACTAGAAAGTACTCAGTACTAAAAGATACCATGTTCCCACGATTGAGAGATTACAAAGGTTGCGCCGATCTCAGACCGCTATTCCTCTCTTAACGAATTTGACAGAATCGTTGTTTGCATGACGTCACACTGGTGCAACTTGTTTACATTTTTCTTGCAACATTTTTTCTTCTTCTTCCATTTTTGCTCACGTTTTGGCATTTCTCTCTCACAATTGCACCAGTG
Source organism: Rhagoletis pomonella (assembly GCF_013731165.1). Taxonomy (NCBI): domain Eukaryota; kingdom Metazoa; phylum Arthropoda; class Insecta; order Diptera; family Tephritidae; genus Rhagoletis; species Rhagoletis pomonella. Next base: position 106,985,948 of record NW_023458555.1, on the reverse strand, counting down.
TGACGTCACACAAAAGTTATTCTCAAAAATCCTCTCTGATCGGCGCAATCTTGTATTCTATCATTCTTGCCATGTTCCAACAATCGCTTGATACATGTACTCAGAATCGATTCAAAGTACTCAGTATTAAGTGTCAAATAGACTTAAAA
>NW_023458555.1:106982113-106985789 GCF_013731165.1 Rhagoletis pomonella | reverse complement strand
GCAAATTTTTTGTTCGCGTAATATTTTGGATATTTTTTTCTTGAACGACTTTAACTGGTGTAAAACCAGATATTGAAAATTTTGCCAAATGGATCTTTTGAATTTTCTTTAATATCTATTTACGCACGTTAAAATCATTGTGGAAGCTGCTGTTACTACTATTCAAGGTGTGTAGGGTGACGTTGGGCAAAAAATCAAGGAAAAATTGGATACCATTCTACAAAAAAGTAAGGCTTAAGGAACTTACGAGATTATCTGGTGTGCTAAGAAGCCAAATCGCAGGGATCACAAGGCTTGTTCATTTGTACAGATTTATACATTTTGACAGTTACAGAGTGGTGTTGTCTGGAAATTCTTTTATTGAGCCGAACTCAAATTTCTAAACAACACCACTTTGTGCTGCCAAAATGTACAAATCTGTACAAATATACAAATCGTGTCATCCCTGCTTAATAGCCATAATCCCAATGAACTAGCTTGCTTCAAGAATGCCAACCACCACTGTTGACATAGAAAGAAAGTTCTCCTTATTAAAGTGAAACTTCTTTAGCGGCGATTGGTTGGTTGGGAGTAAACTGGCAAATTCGACGGAAATTGCACACGGAAATGATGCAACGGAAATGATGCAACGAAAATGATGCAACGGAAATGGTGCAACGGAAATTGTTGGGGCTGAAACAAGTGCTTCTAGTATGCACATGGTATTGATTTAAAAAAAATTGCTAATAATAGGTTAAAGAATAACACTTAGAAAAAGACCAATACAAGAATGAAAGTAAAGATGAGTACGTACATAGATAAAGAAAAGGATAAAGGCAAAGGAAAAAAAATAAAGATGCGTAAAGATGAAGGCAAAAATGAAGATCAAAGTAAATTTAAACACTTTACTTATATAAGGGCAAAGGTGAAGGGGAATATGTAAAAGAAGAAAATGATAAACATAAAAGTAAAAACAAAGATAAATAAAAAGAAAAAGATGAGGATTAGGTTACCGATAACAGTAAAGATGAAGAAAGAGGAAGACAGGTTAAAATAAAGGTAATTATAGAGAAAAGGATATAGATGGAGACACAGAGACTCAATCTGTGAACTATTTTGGGATTTTGGAGATTCTCGGGATTCTCGAGACTTATCGATATAATAATCGTTATTTTTATCGGTTTTGTTAGCGATATTTTTATTGATTTACTTATCGAAATTTTTATCTATATTGTTATCGATTTTGCTATCAATATCATCGGAATCTATCGATATAAAAATCGATATTTTTATCAATTTTGTTATCGATTGGAAAACCGATATTTTTAACGATTGTATTATCGATATTTTTTATCGATATTGTTATTGGTTTTGTTATCAATATTGTTATAGATCTTGTTATCGATTTTGTTATTGATTTGTTATCGTATTTTTTATCGATTGTTTATCGATTGTGTTACCGATTATTTATCGATTTGTTACCGATATTTTTATCGATTTTATAATCAATTTATCAACCAATATTATCGATTTTGCTATCAAAATTTTTAATCAATTTGTCATCGATATTTTGATCGATTTTATAATCAATTTATCAACCAGTATTATCGATTTTGCTATCGAAATTTTTATTCAATTTTTCATAGATTTTGTTATCGATATTTTTATCGGTTTTGTTATCGATATTTTGTTGGATTTTACTATTGATTTTGTTATCGATACATTATAAAGATAAAAATGAAGATAAAGGAAAACAGAATAACATAAATTTAGTTAGAACGAACAGGGGTAGAGGTAGGGATGTAGATAGAAAAAAGACAAAAAATATAACCTAAAGCAAAAGCAAATGTATGTATGTACATTAAAGTGGTCCAAAAAAGTATGTAAAAAAATAAGGTCGCATTTTTAATTCCGCCAGCCCCTAGGATTGTTCTATACCAAAAAAAAATATACCCCTATTTTTTTATTTTGAAAAAAAAAAAAAAATTATGGTGTGCTCAAAGCGCTCAAAGTTTTCAATGTATTTTATATGGGGAAAAAACAACTTTTCGTAGAATAGTGTAGAATTCTTTAAAATCAATAATTTTCGATTGATTGCTTATCTTCAGGAGATTCCCGGTAATAATACCCAATTGTTCCTTTAACAATTTTTTCATGGTAACTATATTTTATAGGCCCTAGAAAATGCAATGGGGGGACCAATTAAAAATCTTTAATCATAAAAAATGGTTAAATAAACAATATTAACGATATTAATATTTGGAGTCTCCTGAAGAGAACCAAAGTTTTTCGATTGAAAAATATTGGTTAAAGAAACAATTGGGTATTATTACTGGGAATCTCCTGAAGATAAGCAAAGTTTTCTGATCGAAAAATATTGATTTTCAAGACTTTTTCACCATTTCTACGAAAAGTGGTTTTTCCCCATAAAAAATACATGGAAAACTTTGAGCGCTGTGAGCACTCCCTAAATATTTTTTGATTTCAAAATAAAAAAATAAGGGTATATTTATTTTCGGCTCAGAACAATCCTAGTGGCTGGCGGCACTAAAATTCCGACTTTATTATTTTGGACCACTCTAATGTACATATGTACATTAAGTGGTCCAAAAATGTATGTGAAAAAATAAGGTCGGATTTTTAATGCCGCCACCCCCTAGGATTGTTCCATACCAAAAACAAATATACCCCTATTTTTTTATTTTGAAATAAAAAAATATTTAGGGAGTGCTCACAGCGCTCAAAGTTTGCCATGTATTTTATATGGCGAAAAAACAACTTTTCGTAGAAATGGTGCAAAATCCTTGAAAATCAATATTTTTCGATCGGAAAACTTTGCTTATCTTCAGGAGGTTCCCAGTAATAATACCCAATTGTTTTTTTAACCATTTTTTCATGGTAACTATATTTTGTAGGTCCTCCAAAACCCCTAAAAAATGCAATGGGGGGGACCAATAAAAAATCTTTAATATTAAAAAATGGTTAAATAAACAATTGGATATTAATATTGGAAGTCTCCTGAGGGGAACCACAGTTTTCCGTTCGGAAAATATTGATTTTCAAGAATTTTACACCATTTCTACGAAAAGTTGTTTTTTCCCTGTATAAAATACATGGAAAACTTTGATCGCTGTGAGCACTCCCTAAATAATTTTTGATTACAAAATAAAAAATTGGGGTATATTTGTTTTCGGTATGGAACAATACTAGGGGGTGGCGGCATTAAAATTCCGACTTTATTGTTTTTGGACCACTCTAATGTACATATATTGGTTATGAGACAAAATAGATATGTAACGTAAGTTTCACTTCTACTGTTTGGCCCAACCGCACTTACTTTTTTTTAAAACATTTTTGCGTAGAAATAGGGAAAACTATAACTTTGAAAATTTTAAAGAATTATTTATCTTGTTTGCCAGTAAAGCCCTGAACAAAGCAAATTCAAAGAAAAAATATGGAAAATAAATATGTATTTTTACTTTTAGCTTCAGGTGCTTAATTTTTTTTAATACATATTTTAAAACTTTAGATATATGGGGCATTTCACCTCAAGTGACCCAACTTTTGAAATCCATGTCTTCCGATCGGGATGAAATTTGCACCAAGGTTAGTCCTAAAAAATAGTAGTTATGACACAAAATTTCAATGGGATCGGTCAAACACACTCCGAGTTGGAGGGTCTAGAATTTTGACATTT
>NW_023458555.1:106963667-106982013 GCF_013731165.1 Rhagoletis pomonella | reverse complement strand
AAATGTCAAAATTCTAGACCCTCCAACTCGGAGTGTGTTTGACCGATATCATTGAAATTTTGTGTCATAACTACTATTTTTTAGGACTAACCTTGGTGCAAATTTCATCCCGATCGGAAGACATAGATTTCAAAAGTTGGGTCACTTGAGGTGAAATGCCCCATATATTTATTTAATTTTGAGTTTTTCGTGGCAACAAAAATTACAATATATCCTTGTATTTATTATAAACTTGTAATAAAATATGAAAAGTAAATAAAAAAAGCTTTTTAAAAAGAATTATTCATTCTTATTCTAACTTTATCAGCGTTTTTCGATTTTAGTTTTTGTAATTCATTTTTAGTACTTTCTTCTGCGGCTGGTTTGAAAAATTTGTGCTTATAGCAAGCTATGTAAATAGGTGGATATGGAAAATAAATTACTATGTTTGAACAAAATTCTGTTTTAAAAGTCGTGGCTGCCAGCCGAATCGGATCAGAATATTTTTATTTTTTTAAAAAGCCCCCCGTTTTTTATAAGCATTTGAATCTCAGATAGTTACGTAATTAAAGTTCAGACCTATAGCTTTTTAATTATTTGAGCATCGATTCTCTTTATAGCCAGACGTTGAGCATCTATGCTGGAAATCCCTAGCTTACTCTTTAACTTTAAATAGCAAAGGAGGGACAGTTTTACCACAGAAGTTTTTAGCCAAGGATCCAATGTATATCCCTATGAAAAAATATTGCTCGACAAGTAAACAAAATTACTGTTTTTAAAATGTTTCCTAAAAATAAATTTCCCAAAATTTGGTAAAGAATTACAGTGCACACTTTCTTCTTTTGAGTCTAGTAGTTTTTTTTTAAGATTGGTCCAAAAAAATCATAAAAAGAAAGAAACAAATGTAGGTATTGAAAGCACAGAAAAAAAATTGTATTAAAAGGACTATGTTTTCTTTGACGTACGTCAAATGTCAAATAGAAGTGCGAACTTGTATTACTGCCCATTGATAGCTGGTTATATCGCTTAATAAATTATGGGGCAATTCATCTAAACGTGTCAATGCCTCGTAACCATGCCAACTTCGTAAACATACTTCGTTTTGTATGGAAAATCGCTTTATTTACGGGGTTTACGCAGTTACGAGGCATTTACGCATTTCCGTGAATACCCAGAATATGTTTAAAGACATTTTTATCAAAGCTGCTAAATATGACATTTGACCAATTTTGTTACACAAATACTCCCACGACCACAGGCCTAAATATTGGCTACAATTTGTCATTTTGTTTGCCATATATACGTTTCATCGCATTCACAAAAGCGATTGATTACTGCGAATGCGAGAGCGAATGCGAATGTTAAAATTAATGCGGGTTGCCACCTGTCTAAAAAACTATAAGATCCGCACCGTTCGTTGTACTACAAAAGATGAGGTGTCAAATGAAAAGGATTGGCCTCTAGAAAAGCACTGATGTTTTTTAATAGGGTTGCCACCTGTTAATAAAATTATTATATTTAATCATAATAAGCGTAGGCATCACTTCTGCACCATCACTGTCAAACGAGATGACTTAGCCTCTACAATATCATGTATTATTTTTCTGAGTAGGGTTGCCACCTACTAAAAAGTTAAAAGATTTTCGCCGTTCGTTGGATTACAAAATGAGATACCAAATGAAAGTGCATGGCCTTCGCATGTACAAAAGCTTTAATTTTTTGAATAGGGTTGCCTCCTTTTTAAAAATTACTATCTTCTATACATAGTATAAAGGAAAGTCGAGATATTTTGACCACGCTAAACTCAAAAACTACTGAACGGATTTGTTTGAGATTTTTTAAGTATAATTTGTATCGATAGGAATATTCAGGGCTATCACAGAATCCATCGTAGTCCGAGTTTTCGTGAAATCTACGAAATTGCTATCACTGAATCCGAATAGCTACGAAAGTAGCGTATACTTTGAATACACCCTTTACCTACCCTATACTTTGAATACGCCCCTATTACCTTTAGTACTTTAAATTCCTATAGGGTTGGCACCTGTCCAAAAAATTTGTAGATCCGCGCTGTCATGGGTTGGAACTTGTTACCAGGCGTTTATGGCATTGATAATTAGGAATCATTTTGAATTTTGAGAATCTGACACCAGATTCGTAATCAGCAACCCCAGAAACCCACTGGAAACGAATTTCAACCCTTGACAATGTTTAAAACGTTTAGTATCAACGTTTTAATTTTAATATTTTTTTTTAATTTGATCGCCATATTGGATCCGCCATTTTGAATTAAAAAAAATTGACTTCAGATTCGTAATCGGCGACCCCAACAACTCTCGAGTGCCGGTTTTCGAACAAATCCAACCATTTTTCAAAGAAATGGATCGCTATTTTTGATCTGCCATTTTGAATTTTGAAAAACTTACTTCACGTTTATAATTACCAACCCCAGAAACTCCCTGGTAACAAGTTCCAACCCATGACAACGCGTAAATCGTTCAGTATCAACGTTTTAATTTTACTAGTATCTTTTCGAGAGCATTTTTTCTTGCACTAGGCCCATTATAACTGCCCAACACCGGTATGTAATTAAGGGAATGTTCCCCAATAATACCAGAGTAATTATATGTAAAAAACACATATTTAGCTGCATTTTAATATGACAAGAAAATAAAAAAATTGAGAACATCAGCGTTAAAAAAACCGACCTGCGCGACCTCTAAGAATTTTTTTTTTTTGCAAAATAAAGAGACACGTTTCTCTTTTTTTATCACAAATAACAATAATTTGAGATAGTGTTTATGAATTTCCAAAAAAAAAAAAAATTTTGGACCACTCAAATATATGTAGGTCCAATATAATATAGGTTTCTCGGAAACGGCTCTAACGATGTAAATGAAATTTTGTATACAGCAAATGTTTTGCATTATAAGATTATCTAGATAAGTATTACCTACGAGAATACTCGTTAAAGGTGGGCACCTTATGGAAATCTGTTGCATATACCTAATGTGACCAACTATTTCATAGCTCAAAGAAGTACAGCTTAGGTTGGGTCTCACCACATGAATACCAATCGCACAATGGCCTGTCAGAACCCCAATCACTAGCCCTTGAGAGGTAACGTGTTTAAAAGTGCCCTATAAAAACATGTGCTGCAGCAGAGGACCCGGTTTCCATTAGCCAAATAGCAGTTCGTGCTGCGACAATTCTGTCTGCAATATCCGCAGGCGCCGTGTTCAACATATGTAAGTTAAGCGCCAGTGTAGGTGTGGTTCTCAATGCTCAGCTAATTCCTATTTTACAATGTGTGCAGGGCGGTATTCAGTTCGCATAAATAAGGTCCAACCAATTGCCACCTACAGAGCCCTTTGCAGCTGCGCAGGTAAGATGCCATCGGTGCCCGGCGGCTTTAATGGTTTGAACGAATATATCGCCCGTCATGTGACGATCGTCTAGAATATCGGAGAAGTACAGAAGTACAAAATATGGCAAAGCAGTACATTTTACTGTACTTCGAAGTACGAGGAGCGAAAAAAGAAGTACTGTACTTCCGAAAGAAGTACGGTTGGTCACATTACATATACCTGTAAAATGCTTCAAAAAAAATGTTCTCTAGAAGTGTGTAAAAACTCCGATTTAGTACTTTTAATTATGCTCCTTCTTGTAGTCAGAATATTTCGACCGTGGTATCAATTCAAATTTTTTTCGACAAAGGTTCTGATAGTTGCTCTTACTTAATTGGAGCCTTTTAAATTCAATGGCGTCCCCAGTTTTGCCCGATTGTCTCCACTTTTGGAGATAGCAGTGCTTGAAACTTTGCTTAAATTTTAACTATTTTATAAAAAAAAACTCCCTCAGTTTTGAAGATATTTTACTAAAATTTTGCACACGCTTGTATTTTAATATTTCCTTCACTATCTCATAAAATCATCGAAATCGGTTCACTCTAAAATCTAGCTCCCATACAACTGATTGTTCAGAGACATTGTTTTGCGTTACAACTCCTCCAATTAAGCAGGTAAAAATTAGAAGGCGCAATTTCCGATTTATATTGCAAGAAAACGGTAAATTTTTGGGAAAATATGTGATTACATAGCGCCGTAGAATTATATCTACTTTCATTTGCTTTTAAAAACTTCTTTGTACTTTGAAATGAATTTTTTGAATAAATCTCCAATATCGATTGCAATTACCTCACTGTGCGCTGCCTTGTGGCACCCCAGCTAAGCCATGTAGTTCGGACTGTTCTACGCCTTGTTTAACGAAGAAATAGCGCTCTTTCTGATAGGACTGAATGAATAGTATATAGTAGCTGGTAGGGAGGGTAGTTTTAATTTTATAAAGTAGCCTATCGTGCCAAACGCGATCAAAGGCTTGTGATATGTCGAGGAAAGCAGCAGTGCAGTATAGTACTTCTTTTGGTCAAATGATGATTGAATTTTATCAACAAGCCTTTGGAATTATTCGATCGGACTACAAAATGAAAAACAGGGCATTAATAAAATTATTAAAACTAGGAAAACTAAAGAGCAATATTATTAAGTACATAAATATGATTTTAAATAATATTTTAAGCCCTCTTTAGAAGTTGAGAGATCAAGGTCCAAAGAAACACAGAGCTTATTCGAGCATTGTTCTATTAATCGGGGCACTAAAGCCAAATAGAGTTCTGCTGGTGCCAATATGAAATGGGTCTATATGTCGCAAGACTCTACAAGTCACATTAAAATTAATTTTACACAGCACTGAAGAACAGTCGACAGATCCAGTAACTATGTGTATCGAATAAAACGGAGACTGATAAAAAAAAATCGTCTGTTATGCAATGTCATTAAGTTGATCAACTGGCAACGTGAATAATAAGCAGGTTCAGAGAAATGAAGGGAACGTAGAGACTATAAAAGATTTCTGTCTGTTACAGCCATAAATTACAAAATATAAAAGGAACATTAAAAGCAGAAAAAACACAAACAAGAACATATTCACATATACATATAGTTTGATGACAATAATATATGTAAACAAACAATTCTAACTCGATACAAGACAATACTCACAGTATTAACACTTAAATATTTTAAAAACTTAATTGCAAAAATCCAATACCAGCTTGTGTGGTAGTTTAGTCAAGACTGAAATCTTTTTAAATTAATTTTGTAAACATAAAATACTAGCAGACCCGGCGAACTTCGTCCCGCCCAAAATTTTTATATATTTTATTGAAACTTTTTGGTCCAACATTTTCACCAACAATTCACGTTTACGATTTTCATTGCCACATTTGTCTGCTAAGATTAAGGTTTGGTGGTCATTTGCCGCTTTAAATAACCTAAGGAAAGTGTTATTTCCGTTCTTGAAATTCTCCAGTTGTGCGGCATTTCATAGCACGGTTATTCGCAAAGCGAAATAAATTTTTTCCTCTTCACTACCTGGCGGCAACAATGACCCGGTTCCATAGTGAATGTCCTAGAAGCTTTACAGTATAGTAGGTGGCAATTTCAAAATGGGTGCGAATGATTGTTCTACAGAAATGCATTATACATATACTTGTTTCAGACGAAATACCTTAAAAGTTTGAACGCATAATAATATTGGAAAATCACATCCATTGGGCCAATTGCAACGCAGGAGCGTTCGATATACTCAATGTTGCAACAGGTCGATTTAATCTGACCTTCACGGCCCCTTTTCTCATTTGGCTATTTTTAGTAATAGCTCGACTTCAGCACCACTTGGCAGCACGTTTTTGCAATAGTATTGCATACATATTTAAAAAAATTAGCCAAATCGGATCATAAATAAGATTTTTAGTAATAACTCAACTACAGCGCCAACTGTCGGATTAAATTGTGAAACTAAACCATCCAGAGACCCACTCAAATACACAAAAAGTTTCGTTAAAATCCGTACAACCATTTAGGAGGACTTCACTCACAAACACACCTACAGAAGAATAAAAAAAATTCATTCAAAGATAGCTAAAGGTTGGTAGGTTTGTAGGCCTCACACCCCTTTTCAAATAGCCCAAATTTTCTCCATGAGTATGGGCTTGATTTCAACTATATACATATCTCCATACGAAGTTCCAGTACTGTACCATGAATACTTTCAGAGTTATGCAGTATAAAAATTCGATTTATATTGGAGGTGCCACGCCCCCCCTTTCCAACAGATGCCCTTTTTCTTCATGAGTATGCGATTGATTTCGTATATCTCCATACCAAGTTCCAGAACTCTACCATGAACACTTCCAAATATAGGCAGTATGAAAAATTCGGTTTGTATGGAAGATGCCACGCCCCCTTTTCCAATAGTTCCAATTTTTCTCCAAGAGTATGCGATTTATTTCGTACATATCCATACAAAACTCACACTTTCAGAGATATGTAGCATGAGAAATTCGGTTTGTATGGGAAGTGCCACGCCCCCTTTACATATAGATTTTTTTCAGCCTAAAACCATCCTTGGGACACGTGCGGCAGGTGGCAGTTTCAAAAAAATCGGTTTAGCCGCTCTCGAGCCTTGCGAAAACTAATAAACGGCTTTCTAAATATATATTAGTTGAGACATATTATATATTATAATTATATTTTGACAGTATCCGTTGTTTCTGATTGGCGCAAAAAAATCTTGCCTAGTGACGAATTCGCCCCTTGATATGGTCGTTACTTAAAGCTATTTATATTCGAAATTGCATGAAAATTGGAAAACAGGAATCTATAAGCTTATCCAGGCAAAAAGCTACCTACGTACCGAATTTTAAACAAATCGGACCATAAATACGATTTCTTCGAACAGATCGGTCCCTGGTCCACTTCTCGGACAAAATGGATCATATATGCTAATATATGCTAAAAAGCTACCTAAAAGCTAGAAGAAATAAAGAATTTATGGAATTAGTTGTATCCCCGGGAGAGATCGCGTTATTATTCTTTGTTCAATTGAAAGCTTAGGAATTTGGCTAATATAGTGTGAAAAGATTGCCCGCAGAAAATGGCAGATAAGTGGTATTTCTTTAATCAGAAAATGTGTTAAGGAAAAATCTAAAAACGTAACTAGTATATAGTAACACTTCTTCTAGATAGTAACACTTCTTTACCTAAAGCTAGTGTTACCTCCTGTTTTATTCGCGAGAGTTCGACCAAAGTATCAGCGCCGCACAATAAGTCGTCCACGTAAGATGCTGACCACACGATTTTTGCTCCAACTGAAAATTGTTCGGAATGCTGCTCAGCTAGATACGACAAACTCCGTATAGCCAAATATGGAGCAGACGCCACTCCATACGTTACGGTATTAAGTTGGTACGCGCGAATGTCTTCAGTCGGGGACTTCCTCCACAGGATATACGGAACTTTCGATCGTCTTCGTGCATTAGTACTTGCCGATACATCTTTACAATGTCAGCGGTGAGTGCAAACCTAAAGAGCCGGAAACGGAAAAGAAGAATAAACAGTTCGCATTGAATTGTAGGGCCAACCATCTGAATGGCGTTTAATGATTTTTTGGGTTGTGGTTTTACAAGATGCATCAAATGCGACTCGAAGCTTCGTTGTTGTGCTTGATGGCTTTAACACACAGTGATGCGGGATATAATAATGCGGTTGGCCCAGATTTGGATATTTTACCATGCTCATGTGTCCCAAACATTCGTATTCGTTCATAAATTCTACGTATTGTGACCTCAATTGTGGTGATTTTACTAATCGACGCTCTTGTGTATTGAGTCGTCTCAATGCCGTAGTGTGTGAGTCGCCCAAACAAACCAGAGCATCCTTGAAAGGTAGTCTGACAACTATTCTGCCGTCGGATTTCCTTGACACCGTTTCACTGTACAAGTGATCGCAACTCTGCTGTTCACGAGTCCAAGCCTCTGGTCTACTCGTAACTTCTTCCAATTTCCACATAATTTCCAAATCGGCGTGTAAAGATTCGTTGGCTGTAAATAAACAAGATGGTTTAGTAAAGTTATTGTTGCTCGTTTGGTAACGTCCCGAAACAACCCAGCCTAAGAGGGTTTTTTGCAAGATAGGTAAGTTAGGTCCAAGTTGGATTTGACCGACAGACAGCAGACTAAAGAATGTTTCTGTACCCAGCAACATGTTGATTTTTTTTGGTACATAAAACTCGTCATCAGCAAGTACTATGTTGTTTAGTATATTCTATGCTGAAATGTCGATTTCAGGATCTGGTTGATAAGCAATGTTCGATGTAACGCAAAACGTTAATGGAAGTTCAAAGCCAGTGACTTGCGACTTTATGTTAGTTGTGGTTTTTTACTTTATATTGGTTGATGACGCACCGATGCTTTGGATTTCTATGTTATGCTTGTTTCTTGGCAACAACAATCTTTGAGAAAACTCCTCTGTTATGAAATTGACTTGCGAGCAAGAATCCAGCAGTGCAGTACCCAACCTATAACTACCTGATGCGTCACGAGCAAAAATGTTTGCTGTTTCGAGTATCACATTATCCAACGACGAACTATTCATGTGTGTATGCACGGCTGCCTCTTGTGAAGTAGATGAATGAGTTGCTGCTTGTTGGCCTGGTGCAGAACCGCGGTGAAGTAAACTATGGTGTTGTCGTGCACAAACCGTGCACCTGTGTGTTGATGGACAATATGCTACTTGATGTCCCTTCGAAAGGCAATTGATACAAAGTCCCATTTTCTTTGTATTGTCAAAGCGTTGGGTGACGTTCATAGATTTAAAGCGTTCGCAATTTGAAACCTTATGGCCTGTGCTGGAACAAAATTCGCACGACATGCTAGAACAGGAGAATGTGTGGCCTCTTGGTTGACCCCTTGACTTGGACGTTGATTTGCTGGTACTTTGCGCGGATGATCTACTAGTGTGTGTGTTGTCCAGAGACTCCAGATATTGGCAGTGTCTTTCAAACTTTTGTGCAGTGCTCCCATGACGGCAGAGTTTTAAAGTCTAGCGATTCCTTCCATTTTTTGTTGGTCTGTTCATCAGATTTCTGTAAAACCATATAAATCAGCATAGCTTGGGATATTTGCCTGTCTCTACTTAACGAAGTCAACGAACCATAAATAGCTGAAGCTTCATCAATTAGACTTCTAAGCTGAATGCCGTTTGGTTTCGTAACCGCTGGCAAATCAAATAATGATGATATACCTTCCAAAAAAATAAGTATTTTGTTGTCATACCGTACCTTAAACCGCTCTAAAGCCTTTGGATAGTTTTCGTTTGTCACCTGGAACCAGTGTTGCCATTTTAGCCGTTTTCCGGCTAGATTTAGCCGGTTGCGATAGCAAACAGCCGGAAAAATTTCGATTTAGCCGGCAGCCGGTTTGTTAGCCATTTTGCAGCAAAAAATTAGCAGATTTTAGCCGATTTTGCTATTTGCCTTGTTTTCTTAAATTTCAAATATGTATATACATATGTTTCCATTTTTGACTAAGCGACTCAAAATCTGTTAGAAATGGCTACTAGCCTTATCTTGGAGAAAATTTTCATGTCATTCAGGGTTGTATGAAATTGGGCCCATTTCGCTTATTTTTATTTTAAACGAAGAAGGGATTTTCTTCATAAAATGTTTGTTATAAATGTCTTAATTTTAAGTGTGAAGTTTTATTCGCAAACTTAGAAAATAAGAATTTGTTTTACTATATAGGGCCAACAAATAGAATAGGTATTATATGTAGATATTGTCTTCCCAGATAGCGCATATTCAATTCTGCCTAAATTACAAAACGTAATTTTTGCCCACTCCCAAATTTTTTCCGGACCGAATTTGTAACATCTCTCCAAGAAATAGTTTTTTTACTCGTGATTTATTTAAATAAAACATGCAAAATTTAGTTGAAAAAGTTCTGGCAACACTGCCTGGAACACATCTACAGTTTCTAAAGCTTGGCCTTGGAGACAATTTCGCAAATGATTGATTTTTTCAATATTTGTTAAATTGAACTCGCGATCAATTATTTGTTTGAAAGAGGTAAGAAAGTTCTGGTAATTCGAATACTTGCCGTCAAAGGTTGGAAGCTTGAGCAGTGGAAGTTTTGAAGTTGATTGTACTACGCAGGTTGTATCCGAAAGCGAAACGTTGTTATCTTCTGCCAGCTGCGATTGAATAACCAGTTTAGTTGTGATGTAGAGATCCTCCAGGTCAGCGCGTCCTCCATCCTCAGCATCCACTCTTTCGATGTCAGTTTGAATTGAGAGAATCTGTTTAAAATATGACTCAAGGATGCCCAACCGACATTTGTATTCGGCAGCTGAAAGGATCTTTCCACCTTGCCGCAAACTAGCGTCAACGATATTTTTAATGCACGTAATATTTTTCTTGGAGCTAGCGCGTTGCTGTTTCAACTCGTCCAACAACATCGTAGAGCAGAAAAAATTAATGCAAAGTAGGTTTTTACTTACGTTGTTAAGAGCACGACAAAGGCAAACCTTGTATACATGTAGTAGCGACTTCAAGATATATGCGGACGACGAATATTAGCCGCGGCGAGTGGTGGTGACGACGACGTAGCGGACGCAAAGCAGGTGTGCAGTGATATGCGCTTGATGATTTCCACGATGAGCGAGTGATGCTGGCACGTCTAGTGATGGTGATGTCCAGCGATGATGATGCTTAGTGGTGGAGTCTAATGCTGACCACCGAATTCCGAAAAAAATTGTGCAAATTCCGTACCAAGTCACTGCCCCACGTTGGGCGCCAAAAAAATGTAGGATCACAAAGCGTTTTTTGTGACCGCTCAAATCTGCAAAAAATACTAGCAGGGTATCAGCAATGATAATTAAAGGGGCCAAGTAACGACGCAACGACGTGGTGGTGAGCTATTATACTGGTTTTATTTTCAAATTTCATCTCCTTAAATACAATTCAAAATAATAAACAAGTATCGATATTCTAATACATAAGATCTAATATTTCCCTAATACATAAGTTATGTCAAAACTTCATAAAAGGTGGATGTCCCTATAACGCTATTTATACAAAGTATACATGGTAATATGCAGTAACGAAAAACATTAGAAAAAATGTGTACAAACAAACATACATACGTATCATTGCATGAGTGAAGCATAGCGGGCGCATACATGTGAATATGTATGTAAACAAATGCAAGTGAACAATTATAGCGGGAAACTATATGTAAGCAAGACAATATGTAAAAATGCAAACGGAAATTGCAAACACAAATATTATTGGGGTGAATGACTTGAGTTATTCTGACCTTGAATGTTTTAGGCATACAATTAAGTAGATGTTAAAGTACATAAAAAACATATGTTCAAAAAATGCAGTGGTTGGCAATCGGTGACCCAACACTATCTACTACTAGTAATTGAGAAATTGGGTCCTCAATTAATACCGTGCCCAAATTATTTTGTTGCATGCCATCAATGGCACGCGTGCCTTAGGTTCACCAGCGCTAGCGTAGTGCTTATTTTTAGGCGTAGTAATAATAATAATAATATGGTCAGAGAACGTTTATAAATGAGAAGGCGCATTTTCTGTGTGAACTAAT
This sequence comes from Rhagoletis pomonella, assembly GCF_013731165.1. Lineage (NCBI taxonomy): Eukaryota > Metazoa > Arthropoda > Insecta > Diptera > Tephritidae > Rhagoletis > Rhagoletis pomonella. The sequence continues at coordinate 106,970,525 of NW_023458555.1, read as the reverse complement.
TGCTGCCAGAAATTTTGGGGTGCAGTCGGCCAAATATACCACTCGTCGACAAAGTGCACCACTCGACCGACGGTGTCGGCAGAGAAGTGTCGGCTGCCACCATACCAAAAATTTTTCCGTGCCACCACACTTCGAGCAAATTTACTATAGTTCAAAACAAAATGAAAAAATAAGAACGAAAAAGGAAAGAGGAACAGAAATATAATAAGCACTAGGCAGAGGGGATGCTTGCGGAGGCAGGCGCGTGCTTGTGTCGGATCAAAACAAACTCTAAAATAAAAATGGAAGTCAGAACGACAAGTGTACAGAAGAAGCGGGGAAACGGGGAAAGGAGCGGGTTTTTGTACATTTGCTTGCTTGCCGAAAATATGATATTTGCGTGAAATCGATTTGCTGATTGTTGCAAATTGATTTTTTGCAAACATGTATGAATTTTTCTATTTCAGCTAAGTTGATAAGATTTTCTATGGCATTTTTTTGAATTTTTTCCGCAATTGTCTAAAGTCATGTAAAAGGGACCTTTTTATAAAAACTATTTTATTATAATTTATTTAAACATACTATGTATGTATGTATATATTTACATTTATTATTTATTTATTTATTTTATAATTTTATTTGACATTTTAATATAATTTAATATTAAGCCAAATTCACTTGTTATTGTTAAATACATATACATATTAATATAATAAAGAAATGTTAATAAATCTACTTCTTTTTAATTTTGGAAAAATTTTTGATACCTTTTGATAGGTATCTAATGGCATTTTTCTTTATGGCATTTATCTTATGATGGCATTTATCTTAAAAAAAAAGACATTTGGCAAAAAAAAATTCGAAAGCATTAAAAAAATTATACATGTACATGCCACTGCATAAATGAATTGAAACTGAAAGTATTTACAAAGAAGTTTTTCGCAAATATATGTGGCTATGAAATATTTTTCCATAACTAGAATTTCATAGAATCATATTATGCTGCCCGACCTCTTATGGAAATTTTTATGCATACATTTTATAAATAAAAATCAATTTATAAAATAAACCCCAAAGGTCAACATAAAATTAAAAAAGGAAAATTTAATTACATTAAAAAAATAAAAACAAAAAAATAATTCTCCAACTGGGATTTGATCCCCAGCAAAAATGCAACACGCGAAATTAATCTTGCGCCTCTAGCGCATCCGTCACACAACACATTGAAATCCGAGCGCTTAAGCAGTATTTTACGATGTCGTTCAATTTCATGCACAAGCTTGCGACGCTCAAATTTCGTGTAATTGTGTGTGCAGAAAACCACCATCGTTTTGCCAAATTTTATTAATTGATGAATATGTACATATTTTGATGTTTAATCAAGAAATTGAATATTATCTATCAACATTGAAGAAATATTAAATTAAATGGTTATGATCATATGTTTAAATTAATATTTACTTGTGAATAATACATAGATATAAATGTGCATATGTACAGGTAAACAAACTATGTACATACATAAATACATATGTGACCTGGTCTACGAAAAGGGAGCTTACGTGCGAAAACTAGTTTTCTGTGAAAAAGCTGTTAAAAGTAAGCAACTCGTTTCGTCAGTTTCTCATTATCTCGTTAATTGTTCTCCGCGCCGGACGTCCAGTAAGTGTTGTTGTTGGTCCAGTAAGTGTTGTTGTTGGTCGGAATATTATTATAGTTCATCGTGTAAGTTGCTAGTGTGGAACATTTAAAAAAGTAACACTGAAGAAGTGACGTTTTTGTACTTCTAAGCAAGTTAGGATTTTCTGCTTTTCACCACGTGAAAAAGCATCTCATCTTCCATCCGAATCAACCAAAAAGTGAAAATTGATTTTTTGACACCTAAGCCCCCTTTCCGTAGACCAGGTCACATATATGTATGTACATATGCATACACGTACATAATTGATTAGTGTTCATGCAAACAAAAATGCAATCGCTTCTAATCACTCTAATCAAACAATGAACATCAAAAACCAAATATGTACTTATGTATGTACATCCATGCAAATACTACAAATGAAAACATACAGACACTGCGCTTACTATTCCCCGAACTCCCGCCTCTCACGAGCAAGACATTCATCCATAAACGTTAAAACTGCCATTCACAAATTCGAGCGCACCTTGCACACTTACCCCGCTACAAACATGAGCCGTCCACAAGTTGATTTTCGTCGCGGCGATGACAAAATCTAAAAATGTAAAATTTGATCAACCACCGCGCCAATTGGAAAAGTGGCAACAGCGGTCAAAATCCCCCTTCCCTTTGCACACTTCTGGGATAAAAATAAAATATTTTTTCCACTAGTTACCGAAATCATGCATCTGCGCCGACAAGTGCGCAAAATTACTTCGCTTTCGTTTCCCCCTTCTTGTCAACGAGTTCTCTTCTTCTTCTTCAATAACTTCGATGGCGGTTGAAATGCAAAAAATTCATTTCAACCACCAAATTATTCTTTATTTTATTTTAGAAATAAATTCATAAAAAACAACCGCCTCGGGTAGGATATGAACCCGGACAACAACGGCAGCAAAGTATCGTTTATCGCCACGCATCAACCAACTATGCCACGGCACTTATTAAAATTCATGCATCTTACTGGCTACATGTACAATCGATTTTGCAAGTACGAATATCCAAAATTTTTTAATTTTCGTTGACATATCTACATTTACGTACCAAAGAATATATGTGCGTAAATGCTTTTTCGCTTGTATGCATAAAGAAAAATGCCATCAGATACCTATCAAAATATATCAAAAATTTTTCCAAAATTAAAAAGAAGTCGATTTTATTAACATTTCCTTATTATATTAATATGCATATGTATTTAATAATAACAACTGAATTTGGCTTAATATTAAATTATATTAAAATATCAAATAAAATTATAAAAGAAATAAATAAATAATAAATGTAAATATATACATACATACATATGTTTAAATAAATTATAATAAAATAGTTTTTATAAAAAGGTCCATTTTACATGACTTTAGACAATTGCGGAAAAAAGTCAAAAAAAATGCCATAGAAAATCTTATCAATGAAATAGAAAAATTCATACATGTTTGCAAAAATCAATTTGCAACAATCAGCAAATCGATTTCACGCAAATATCATATTTTCGGCAAGCAAGCAAATGTACAAAAACCCGCTCCTTTCCCCGTTTCCCCGCTTCTTCTGTACACTTGTCGTTCTGACTTCCATTTGTATTTTAGAGTTTGTTTTGATCCGACACAAGCACGCGCCTGCCTCCGCAAGAATCCTCTCTGCCTAGTGCTTATTATATTTCTGTTCCTCTTTCCTTTATCGTTCTTATTTTTTCATTTTGCTTTGAACTATAGTAAATTTGCTCGAAGTGTGGTGGCACGGAAAAATTTTTGGTATGGTGGCAGCCGACACTTCTCTGCCGACACCGTCGGTCGAGTGGTGCACTTTGTCGACGAGTGGTATATTTGGCCGACTGCACCCCAAAATTTCTGGCAGCAATTAGTTCACACAGAAAATGCGCCTTCTCATTTATAAACGTTCTCGGATATGGTTGTTATATATATAACTGCTTCCGGCGAGGAGACATGTACCTCTAGTGTTGCTAATTGCATGTTCTTTGATATGATATCTACCGACGAGGTTGATGTCTAGACTAGGTTTTATCGAAACTTTTATTATAGCAAAGGTGTCTGGACAAACAAGAAAGCAAGTTGATAAAAGCGTGATAAAGTAATGATAAGGGAAACACCTTGGTACATAAAAAAAGCAAATATTAATAGGGATCTATGTTTAGCCATCGTAGCTGGAGAATGGCAATACGCAGCAAAGTTTACTGGCCCAAAAATCACTTCTCAATAGAGGGCACGTCCAATCGAAAAGAAAGGATACAATGTATATATAAGAAGAAGATTTGATAACTTATTGTTAGTTTTCCAAGAGAGAAAGATTGAATAAATAATAATAATAATAATAAATTGGCGCTTACACATATGTTAGTGTTTGGCCGAGCTTCTCCTCCGATTTGTGGCGTGCGCCTTGATGTTGTCACATAAAGCGGAGGGACCTAAAATTTTACGCCGACTCCGAACGGCGATTGTGTTTTTATGAGAAGCTATTTTTCATGGCAGAAATGCACTTGGAGGTTTGCCATTGCCTGCCGAGGGACGACCGCTGTTAAGAAAAAACCTTTTTTTCTATATTTTTTGCGATGTTGCTTTGACCAGGGTTTGAACCCAGGTGCTGATGAGTGAAAGCGCGCACTGCTTACCACTACACCACAGCGGCCGACATTGAATAAATAAACATGAGAAAAATCTAAGAATTTTGGCTCAACGCGGAAGTTCTAAAGAACTTCCAAAGGGGCTCAAATTTTATATATGAGGCATTTTATGTCTCCCCGGCCACCTCTGTGCGTGACCTCTAAGGATTTGAATGAAAGTTGAAGAGGTTGAATGTCTTGGTGACATGAATATACGTGCAGCATATTTTGCCGATATGACGTAGAGTTGCCTTTTTACACGGGGCGCAAATTTTAAGAAAACGTCATACATACCTTTCTTTAAAGTGCTGTATCTTGGAAACCTTTTAACGAAACTTAATGAAATAAATGCATTTCTTCTGTCTTATTATGGGCTTTACTTATAAATTTTTTACATTAATGTGCAACGTATAAAAAACAAAAATAAATTAAGTAATCATTTTTCTTTTTAATTTTTTTTTTTATCGAATGTTTAAACATTTTTATTTTTACATAAAAACATTGTCCACTATAAGTACCCAAATAGGCGTGATGGGCTACTTAGACGTATGAACTTTAGATCGTGTAAACAATACACTGAGGGAAATAATGCATAGTAAAAATGAATACTTTATATTTGATTATCGTTTAAAATGTTCGTATTTAAAAATAATATGTTCATACAAAATTTATTACACACGTATTTGACTGTTCTCATCTGAGTATGCATGGGTAAGTATACATACCCAATTTGCCACAGGGCGAAGACGACGTCGTTACGACGTCGCTTTGGTGAAGCCGTTACGACGTCGTCCTGGTGAAGTCGTTTGGGTGAACTCGAAACGACGTCGTTACGACGTCGCTCTGGCGAAGTCGTTTTGGTGAACTCTAAGCGACGTCGTTACGAAGTGGGTTTGGTGAAGCCGTTACGACGTCGCCGTGGTGAAGTCATTTGGGTGAACTCGAAACGCCGTCGGAACGAAGTCGTTTTTTCCATACAAAATTCAACGTCGTTCCGACGTCGTTTTTTCTCATCGAATCGAAGTCGTTGCGACGTCCGTCTGGTGAAGTCGTTTGGGTAAACTCGAAACGAATCCGTTACTTCGAACCTACAAGTTTTTTGAGGAACCTTCGGTCTAGGTTTGACAAGTTCCACACCCAAATTTTAATATATCTAAGCTTAACTAAAAGTCATTCATTTGGATAGTAAAGCGTTTTTATTACGACAATTTCTTATCATGACAGAATATGGAATCCACAATGTACACATGTGCTCAGAAAATTAAGCCACCTACATCTTTTTTTCAGTATTCGTAATAATTTTCATATAAAATGTTTTTTTATAAAGGTAAAGTTCACTCTATTGGCCTTATTAATAAAAAATAAAATTTGTGCGAATAAAGTTTTTTTAATTTGGTAGAAAACTGTACTTTTACTTTACAGCGTGGCGACGAACAACTGTTACCCAAGTTTTTTTTGAGAAATAAAAGGGTCCTTTATAGATTTTGCGAAAAAAAGTATTTTATTGTTAATTTTCCACAGATTTTACTTTAGTCGGATTAATTAGTGTTTAAATTGTAATCCTTATTTACATTTGCCACCAATGTAACTTTGAGAGAACAGTCTTTTTCAGGTGAAAAAAGGGACTCAAAATGGAGAAAATTAGCGGCATCTCATCACAACAGCGGCAATTAGAAGTACGCTTTAATTGTTGATGCCCAGCTCTCAAAAATGATTAATATACTTTTAAAATTATTTCCGAAGCGTTCCAGCGAAAATTCAACGAATCTGTGGAAATAATGGAGCGAATAACCAAAAGATATTTCCATTATGCTGGAGACAGGATCTCAAAACGGAATAAAAGAAATGTTTCACAATCGTCTGCATAAAATACTATCTGTCATATTGATAAGTTTTAACAATTTACTTTTTTGTTACTTCATTTTAGTTATCTTTATAAAAATTTGGTTTATTTTTTAACAAGGACCATATAGTACAAAATTCAAAAATTGCGCAATATACATATGCATGTATGTACATTAGACTGCATCACTCCCCATACAAAAAAAAAATCGGTACTAGATTTCCATTGGAATTATAAAATCTATTATATTTTAAGACGTCCACCAAAATATTTCGGAATAATTTGTTTTTGTTATTTTTTGGCCTTATAGCAATTATATTCAACAATTTTTATTGAGCTCGAGGCCGTTTTTTAATGAAAATATATTGCGGAAAAGCAACAACAATTTGAAAAAATGGTAGAAGTGATAGCTATTTCGGAAATCACCACATTTCCTCATCAGACTTCTTTCAGTAGGCTTCGAACCGCCGATCCCACTGACTCAGCCAGTTGCCTATGCACCGTGCTAAGTACGCCTTGTAAATTATCGTTTGCTTTTTTCCACTATTTTCATTTTTGTTATGCCAACACAATCAAGCGCAGCTATTCCGCTGCAATTCACTTGATCATGTGGTTGTTGGTATTGTTGGTTTTTGCTAATAATTCTATTTTTAGAATGTTTAATTTTAAGGTGTGCTCGTCCTTAAGTTATTTGTTTTTGTTATTTTTTGGCCTTATAACAATTATATTCAACAATTTTTA
>NW_023458555.1:106911556-106958667 GCF_013731165.1 Rhagoletis pomonella | reverse complement strand
GCACAGGGAAAGTTGTGCACAGGATCGTGTTGCACGTTGAGTTTCCAGTTCCATTGAAAGAGAACAATAAAACCCCTGCTGCATAGTGGTCTAAAGTGGCATTTAGTTTTCGTAATTCACTGGAGCCTTAATTTTGTTCACCTAATTTGATAATTTTTTTTATTAAAGCTTATAATATTTGCAAGATACCAGTTGAGCCTGATTTGAGAATTTTTATTTGATTATATTAAATTTTTTAGTGCAAAATGCTAAAAAAGTGGCAATTTTGAAGAAAATGGAGAATATACTAGTTAATAAATGTTACATAACAAAGACTAGTTAAAAACAATGTTATGGTTCCCCAAAACGAAAAAAATACAAAAAATGTTTGAAATGTTATAAAAAAAAGGTTCACAAAAATTATATTTTTTTTTGGTTTTTAGTAAAAATTGGTTGAAAAATGAAGACTGCGGTGAATTACGAACATTAAATTCCAATTTTGGACCTCTGTGTGCTGACTTCAGTAAATGTATTTCGGCAGCAAAGGATGACGAAGTCCTTGAAAAGGATTTGGCTTCATTTTCCGGAATCGGTTAATAAACTTGTAAATATTTGATTTAAATTACGATATGGGTAAGGTACTTTTATCGTACAAGTTGTATGTACGTATTCCCAAATAATTTTGAAAAAAATGTCCTTTATTTTACATTGGTTAATATGGTCACCGTATGCATAGGCAACGGGCTGAGTTAGTGGGATCGTCGGTTCGAAGCCTACTGAAAGAAGTCTGATGAGGAAATGTGGTGATATCCGAAATAGCTATCATTTCTACCATTTTTTCAAATTATTGTTGCTTTTCCACAATAAATTTTCATTAAAAAAGTTCCTCGAGCTCAATAAAAATTGTTGAATATAATTGTTATAAGGCCAAAAAATAACAAAAACAAATAACTTAAGGACGAGCACACCTAAAAGTTCAACATTCTAAAAATAAAATTATTAGCAAAAACCAACAGTACCAACAACCACATGATCAAGTGAATTGCAGCGGAATAGCTGCGCTTGATTGTGTTGGCATAACAAAAATGAAAATAGTGGAAAAAAGCAAATGATAATTTACAAGGCGTACTTAGCACGGTGCATAGGCAACTGGCTGAGTCAGTGGGATAGTCGGTTCGAAGCCTACTGAAAGAAATCTGATGAGGAAATGTGATTTCCGAAATAGCTATCACTTCTACCATTTTTTCAAATTATTGTTGCTTTTCCACAATACATTTTCATTAAAAAACGGCCTCGAGCTCAATAAAATTTGTTGAATATAATTGTTACAAGGCCAAAAAATAACAAAAACAAATAACTTAAGGACGAGCACACCTAAAAGTTAAACATTCTACAAATAGAATTATTAGCGAAAACCAACAATACCAACAACCACATGATGAAGTGAATTGCAGCGGAATAGCTGCGCTTGATTGTGTTGGCATAACAAAAATGAAAATAGTGGAAAAAAGCAAACGATAATTTACAAGGCGTACTTAGCACGGTGCATAGGCAACTGGCTGAGTCAGTGGGATCGTCGGTTCGAAGCCTACTGAAAGAAGTCTGATGAGGAAATGTGGTGATTTCCTCGAGCTCAATAAAAATTGTTGAATATTTCGGAATAATATTAAGATTTACGTGAGCTGGACCGATTTCAAAATAAGTCTAAAAATGGAGTTTTTTATGAATAAAAATAGTTTAAAAATGCCCTCAAATGACAAAACCATTTAAGCTTAAAAAATTTGCATACAAACATTAAAGGAAAAAAAATTAACGAATCGTAATGATGAGATTTTTGATGCTGTTTTTTAACTTTTTTCTATAAGAAAAGCTTTAATAACTGAACCTAAACTCTTCCGATTTAGACTTGTGAGGTATCATTGGAAAGGTATTTTCTCACCCTTTTTATTTCTTTGCTAACAAACTCATTCAAAGGATGAAAGAGAAAGGTGAGATGAACGAACGTCATTCAAAGTTGAATTAAGATGTGTTGGTATTTGGAAAAAAACAATTGGGACACGAATGTCATTTTTTGACAGAAATGAAAACAGTGCGAAAATACCTTTCCACTGAGATCCCATAAGTCTAAATCAGAATAGTTTTGGCCCAGTTATTCAAGTTTTTCGTAAATCAATCTTTGAAAAAAGTAAAAAAAAAAACAGCATCAAAACTCTCATTCTTACGATTCAGTTGAGAAGATTTTTTAATATTTTTATGCAAATTTTTTGATGGGACTTTTTTCAAAAAGTTCTTTTAGAAACTATTTTTATTCATAAAAAACTCCATTTTTGGAGGTATTTTCAAATCGGTCCAGCTCACTTAAATCTTGATATTTTTCCGGAATATTTTGGTCGACGTCTTCAAATATAATAAATTTTGTAATCCCGGCGGAAAGACAGCAACTCTTTTTTTTATATGTACATACATTAGACTGCATCACCAAAAAATTACAAGCTTTTATAAAAAATTTAAGATTTTTATTCTACATTAAAGAAACCCATATGAAGCAGTTTTAAAATCCATTGAAGTTTGGTATGTATAATAGAATACAAGGTTGAAGGGGCTCAAAGCATGCATTTTCTGTGATAAAATTCATATGGATGAATATGCGCAGAAACGCACTTATGTATATTTAAAAAGCTTTGAAAAAAAATTCAATGAATTAAATTAAACCATTTTAAACTAAAAAAATTGTGAACAGCGAAAGGGGCTGTTGGTGGTGCAGTTGGGGTCAGCGGGGGCGATTTCGTTTGAAGCGGACGTTGGCGAACTAGGCGGCTGGAAGCGGAGGATGGCCACTGAAGATCGATGGCCAGCGTTGGACTTTAGCCCGATTTGTTTGCGGAGGCTTTACGTGAGCGAGAAGTGGTGTATGCAAGACACCAGTGAAGTTTACCGGCGACTTCTGCTCGATACGCGGGGACTAGACTGATTCACAATGAAAACACCAAATTTTGGTTTAAAGGTCGCGTAGAACTTTAATTGAGGTTAAAACAATTCAATAATAACTCAAAATATATTTACAAGTTGGTAAATTTCCACCCGCACGAATTGGATTTTTTCCATGATACAAAAAAGAAGGTAGTTTCAATAAACCACTTTTGACGGATAATAAAATTTTTTGAAGTTTCATAAATTGTCAGTATTATCAACGGCCTTGCCACTTTGATAATATTAAAACAATACATCGGAGTATTTTCTTTCCCATATTTTTACCAATGTGAGTATATTTCAAATCAAAACTCACAATCAGTACTTGATATTTTTTTACTTACGTGGTTTGCCCCTCTTTTATTAAAAATATATAAAATGTAAACTGTTACATTGTAATTATTCTTTTTATTTTATAATAAAAACCATTAGTGCATTATGTTGTTATTTTTTTCATTTTCTTATTTTGATATACAATTTTCGTTTCTTTAATCTTGCGATTTAAAAATCGAATTCTAAAGAATGTTCCCAAATAAAATCTTTTTATAATATTTTGGTCCAAATTTACTTTTAAATTTCTCATCAGATTTTGCAAAAATTTTGGCTTTGTGGTTAGCGAATCACCATTAATTTCAACAAATTTTGAATTCAAAATTTCCAATGTATGCAAAAAACTTGAATTAGGCTTGTACAGACCGCCCTCCGATAAACAGTTAACATACGTATAATTTTGATCACTTTCTACATGCGTCCTGAAGCCTAGTTTTGTCAACCCCATTTTCGAAATTATGTAGCCGGCAAAATTTTCAAGTCCATCATATTCCACATCTTTGAGTGGACTGATGAAATCTTCTGCTTCATGCTCTTCTGCGAGCTACTTAAAAAAATTAGAAATCAAATAAAAACGAAAGGGTAAGGAGTTTACCTCGAGTTCTTCTTCTGCGGATATTTCAATATCGTTAAGTGGTTTGAAAACATTTTCACTGAGCAACTCCTCTTCAAATTTTAACATTACTTCACTTGAAGACTCAACATTTGTTTCCGTGCTCAAAATAGTTTCGTTTCGCCCTAATAAAGTTCATGCATACATTTTAGAATCTTTATGACAACAACAATAATTTCTTTAAGTGGTTAAAAAATTACCTAGAAGGTATGATCGAAATCTGTTCTTGAATTCGAGAGGTGACGGATGGTCATGCAGCCCTCCTTTCATATATGTTCAATAACTTCACTAAACTTCACTCATTTTCATACATTTTTGTTTACTTTTACAAAAAAAAAATATTATCTCTGGTGATCAGGTAGCATGAATTTTATGAAATGTCATAATTTTATTAAAAGTCAAATGGTTAGCAACAACAACGAATGTCATTAAATGGAACTACCTTCTTTTTTTGTATCATGATTTTTTCTATCTAATGACAGTTCGGCTAAGAAAATATGTACATACATAAAGGGTTTCACAAAATCCAGCTTCTTGCAAGGTGCTTGCGAGCGCGTTGCCAACACCCTCAAACATTGATTGGCGATGTTCACGCTGTACATTGGGTGTTCACCCAAGAAAGAGGATTTACATGGTAAATTCGTGTTAATACAACAAATTCAATGAATGTAAAATAAGTAATTGAGATACAATAGATCGAGATAAGATTCAAGTATACAATTCAACAATACAATAGTTAATCTGCTTTATCTACAATTAAATCCAATGTGTGATATGTAGAGTATTTGGTTCTCCTTTCAACATACTGCCCGCCCTAGACGTCTTGATCGGCTAGTGCTTCTTGCAACTCATTGAGCGCCCTGAGTGCTTCGTACACGAGCAACTTAGTGGCCCTGCCCCTATATTTAGCGGTGCGCAGTCCTTGGGGCGTGCTGCGAATCGTGCGTTTTTCTACTTTTTGTGGCTGATAGCGGTGACCTGGACGTGCAGCTATTTGACGTGGCTTGTCGTGTCTGCGTCGGCTCGAACTCCGGGCCGTGGCGGGAGGTGTTGCAACTGCATGGTTTCTTTGGCCTGGGCGGATACTAGCCGGTTACAAGGGCTTGCGGTGTAGAAGAGAGTGGTGCTGGTGGTCGCAGAATCTACACGTGCTGGCGGAGCTGCATTCACTGGTTGGATGCGATAGTGCGAGACAGTGCAATACTTGTGAGCACGAGCCAAAAGATACCGCTGATGTGGTTTCATGCCCTGGAATAGCGGGCACCTGTGTAGTGCATGACAACGTCCGCATACTCGATATTTTTGGAAGTGTTCCGAACGTTTAGATTCGATGTCTTCCGTATTGGGGGGCGATTACCAGTCTCGACCGCGGTGCCGGCTGTGGGGCGATTACCACTTTGGATCTAGGTGCAGGCTGCGGTGCTTGACTCATTTCGACATGTAATGAGGCATTTGGGGGATGACTTTAGTAAATTGCCGTCGCAATAATATTTGAAAACAGTGGGAGTAAGTGCATAAAGGTGCATATATAATTTGCATAACTACAGTGTTCCGAGAGGCGATGCTTTGGTGCAAGGCGGTGTAGAGGACAGTGGGTTTAAGCTGTGGCGAGAAGTAGTGCAATATTGTAGCTACAGATTTAGTTTGTTTCACTTGGCGGTGGATGGACGCCGGATGTGCCCGTTGGGGCCGGTTTGTGTGTTTATAATGCGTTCTAGACGACACTCCGTTGGGGGTAGTGTGTCATCATTAATGAGGACGCATTCGCCGACTTTTGGTTCTTTGCGGGTGTCCTTCCATCGGTATCGTTTCTGGAGGTCCTTGAGGTAATCTTCCTTCCATCGTTTACTAAATGGATGGTGGATAACTTTAACTCGTTGCCATCTATTGATTATAGATAAGTCTTCATGGTTCGCTTCGGGGAGTGATAAAAGAGGAGCTCCTCGGAGGAAGTGTCCGGGAGTGAGGGCAGTAAAATCTGTCGGGTCTTGGGATAAAGATGAGATTGGCCGAGAGTTTAAGACCGCCTCGATCCTTATAAGTAGAGTGGTGAACTCCTCGAATGTGAACTTATGAGTTCCTACTGTTTTCCGGAAGTGCATCTTAAAACTTTTCACGGCGGATTCCCTTAAGTCGCCCATGTGAGGAGCACTAGGAGAAATGAACCTCCAATCGATGCCCTGTGGAGAGTATTTGGAGAAGACGTCCTGAGAAACTTGTTGGAGGAAAATGGAGAATTCTCGTTCGGTGGCTCGTTTGGCTCCTGTAAAAGTCTTGCCGTTTTCGCTCATCATTCTAGGGGGATATCCACGACGTCCTATGAAACGAGCAAACGCAGCGAGAAACGCCTCGGAGGTCAGGTTGGAGCATAGCTCAAGATGAACAGATTTTCTAGAAAAACATACAAAAATGGCCACATAGCCTTTCACGAGGGTATGCAATCTTAGCAGAGAAGTCGTTGTTTGAAAAGGCCCAGCAAAATCGGCACCGGTGGTAGTGAAAGGCGGAGCGTAAGTGCACCGTTCTGGTGGAAGGGCTGCCATTATTTGGGAGCTCATTTGCTATTTATGGACAGTACATAGCTTACGTTCAAAAACACATTTTTTGATGAGCGGCTTGAGTAACTCATGTATAAAGCGGATGTATAAGACCGCGAACCGAGACTGGATGTCGCTCATTATAACTCAATGTTGCATGAGCCAGCCGACCATTAATGCGGAGCAAGTGGAACTTGTCAAGGAACGGGTTTACAATGAGTAATGAGCTCCGTTTGCTTATTGCGGTGGAGTTGGCTAGTTTTCCTTTCTCAGCATAGTAATACATACCAGTCTTGGGTTAAGGCTATGAGCCGATGTTTTGCCTTGCGAAGGTCATCATGCGTTAGGGAATCGGAGGGAATAGGATGGATGCCTTTTACTCGACCCTTTAGGTTTCTAATAAACTTGAAGGCGAATGCCATAACTTTTAGAGCGCGCGCATAGCAAGAGAATCGACTGAGGATGTCGGGGTCTGCTTCGGCTGCATGGAGTGCTTCGACTCGTCGTATTTCCGGCGGGGTGATGTTGCGGTGTTCTGTGGTTAGCCAGGCTTCCGGGGGACTAGTTATCCATTCCGGGCCATTCCACCATAGTGACGACGTCGCCAAGTCAGCTGGTTTGCATCCTCTGGTGCCCATGTCAGCGGGATTATCGTGACTGCGTACATGTCGCCAACTGACGTTACCTATCAGATCGAGTATCTGCGCAGTGCGATTCGAGACACATTTTTTCCACGTATAAGGGGGCTTTTCTAGCCGATTTCGGAATCAGGCCACATTGTTAGTTTCGGCTTAAAGAAATCGAAGTGAGACTGAACAACTGCGACTAATTTGGCAAGGAGGAGAGCGTCACACAGTTCAAGCCGCGGCAAGCTTGTGGTTCTAAGAGGTGCTACTTTGCCTTTAGAGACCAACATATGAGAAGAGGTGTCGGTGCCATTTGTGGAGCGAACGTAAATGTTGGCGCAGTATACCTTCTCAGACGCGTCGCAGAAGCCGTGTAATTCTACCTGCCTATCGGGGATATAGTCGACCCATCGGGGTATTTGGATTCTAGAAATTTCTGGGAGGTTTTTTGCAAATTGCATCCACTTTATCAAACGGAGAGGTTTAACTTGCTCATCCCACTGAGTTTCGTCTAACCAGAGTTCTTGGAGGAGAATTTTGGCTTGAATAATGATCGGCGTAAGCCACCCTGCCGGGTCAAAAAGTTTTGCGACCGAAGAGAGAATTTGTCGCTTAGTGATTGCGGCCATCGCTGCAGTGGAATCAATGGTGTATGAAAAGGTGTCAGTTAGGGCGTTCCATTGAATATCGAGCGTTTTTATGGAACTTGCTTTTTTAAATTCAATGGTGGTTATAAATGGTGGTTAGCCGTAATTTTCTTTAATGGGAAGCCTGCTGATTTGAGAGCTTGGATGATTTGGGATAGGGATTCTTCGGCTGAGGGGAGGCCATGACTGCCGGAAAGAATGTCATCCACATAAGTTTCATTTCTTAATATGAGGGCCGCAAGGGGGTGTGTGGTTTTCACGTCTTCTGCAAGCTGGTGAAGTGTTCGTATGGCGAGATAGGGTACACAATTCAAACCAAACGTAACAGTTTTTAACTTGTAGTCCTGTATTTCACTATTGGCGGACGGGCGAAAAAGAATTCTTTGGTAACTTTGGTCGTCTTTGTGGAGTAGTATCTGCCGGTACATTTTCTCAACATCGCCGTTAAAGACGAATCGGTACGTACGCCACTTGAGGATCATCAACATTAAGTCGGGCTGGAGAGTTGGTCCGCTGTAAAGATCGTTCAAAAAGTAACCAGACCCCGACTTTTTGGAGGCGTTGAAGACGACTCGGACTTTGGTCGTTCTTTTTGCAGGTTTTATAACGGCACGGTGGAGGAGATAGAACGACCAATATTTGCCGTGGAAAGATAACCTTAGAAGCAGTTTCTTCCATATGGTTGAGAACGAGATATTCCCTTAATACGTCATCGTACAGAGTCTTTAGATCACCTTTTCCTAGAAGATTTCTTTCCATACTCAGACATTGCAGGAGGGTGTTATGTGTTTTCCACACGCCTCATCGAACCCTACATAAACAAAAAAAAACTCTCATGCCTGATTTCAAAAAAGAAAGAAAGAAGAGGAGCACTGAACCAAAAGAAAAGCTGAAGGAAAAGCTTGTCCTGTCAGGTGGAGTCGTCCCTCCCCCTCTGCGTGCCTCATACGCAGCCATGGGCGTTGCACCGACTCCTAACATTCTTGCAAATGCCCCCTTTGCCTGAACTAGTACGTCTGTCTTTTTGTAACTTAGTCCCGTCTCGGTCCCGTCATACGTCTACGCCCTCACGTCCCCTCTTAAGCCCTAGAGTAACACCCACACCACACCTTCAACCTTGCAGAAAATCTCACATGTGTATTCATTTATTATATTTATCAACTATTATAATAACACTTTTCAATGTGTATTAAACCTGTATAACATTATTCTATCCGCAAAGTTAACAAAATAACTACTTAATCCAGAGTTTACTTCAAAAGCTCAAAATGATTAAAAATCCGAACGACAAAAAAGAAAAAACAAAGGAAATATTATTAAATGCTCGAAACTTAAGTCTCTTAACTCAATAAACCGCGCAATATCAAAAAAAAGCAATATACAAAAACTTCAACAATTTTTAATTTTTTTTTTCGAGTTGACACGATCGCATGAATACCCTTTCTATTTACTATGTCAAACAAATGCACATACGTATGTATTCAATTTCGCGCAAGTTAATAGTAAAAAAAAAGAAAAATCGTAACACAACAAAATGATATCAATATACGTGGGTATGTAAGTATATATGTACGTAAAGAAATTCAGTTTCTCCACTCACCTTTGCTCTCCCCCGATGATGGTACCAACACGTTGAGAGGATGCTGAAAAGGGCTGGAAATTGCATATATGCACATACCCATACACATATATAAGTATGTCCGTTAGTACACCACCGGTTAGTTGGCCTATTTTTACTACTAATATCTTCGCTCTCTCGAGATAGCGGGCAGCGAGCGAGTCATGATACAGAAAATTACAAAGTAAATTAATAAATGAATTCAAAAATATTAAATTTTAAACAATTAAAACTACGCTTGGTGCCCAAAAAAAACGGCAATAAAAATAAAATAAAAAAACCGGATTGAAAATTCTAAAATGAAATTTATAAGGAAACTAACTAAAGATATGTGGGTGAAAAGAGAATCCAAAAGCGATTTACGCCAAACCGAAAAAATGAAATGCATGACAAGTGAATTATTGCAAAAAACTAAAAGAACTTAGATTACGTTAGTTTAGTTAACTTAAATACTAAAAGCGAAGTTGAATTCATTAAATTGTTCCTCAATAAAGAAAAGATAAAAAAAAACTAAATAATAAAACCATGCGGTAAAACTAAAATGTAAGAGAAAACCAACCATTTGATAAATTAAGCGCAAAGCGCGAAAAGGTCGAAAATAAACGAGTAAAAAAAACGAAAACAAAGCTCAATAAGGAAATTCAGGAAAAATTCTAAAACTTTAAGCAAAACAAAACGGCTTCAAATCTGATACCTAAGCAAAAATAATAACTAATTCATAGAATTCGTAAACTAAATGCGTAAGTATAAAAACTAAATAATTTCTATAATCAACAAATAAAGCTCATCCGCTGTTGGTCGTGCTGGTGGTCGCTCTTCTTGAATTTTGGAGGGGGGGCGCTCGCCGCTACTGTCCGCGCGGCGAAAATATGTATGTATGTATTTATGAACGCCTTCTTCTGCACAAACAAATCCCGCTCTCCCCAATTCAGCCCACTGGAGCCACGATGGCAGGTCTCCACTCGCTCAGAATTCCGCTTCCAGCATTGTGCAGCGGGCATTCACCTGCTCTCAAGTCGGCGATTTCGCACAGCTGATCCCGGTCTCCTTGTTGTGGCTTTTTGGCATAGGCTAAGATCTCAGCCGGTATAAAATTGTATCTGGTTGCTGAGGCGTAGGTAATGGTGTGTGTGCATATACTGTGTTCCGCTTCTGGCGATCGTACGTGTTGCATGCGCTTATGCGCACAGGTGTATGCAACTTCCACTTAAGCGTCGGTGGGTACGGGTTGGTGGTCCTTTGTAGGTGCGCCGGAGCCTGTTGTTAGCGCAGTGGCCGGCTCCCCAGTCCTTGCGTCCTATATCGCAACAATCGTTGTATTTTGGCTATACACCTTGAACCTGTGTACTGCGACCTAAAAAGACAAGTTTAGTCAAAATTAAATATTTTTAAAAATTGTTGGTGTATTATTCTAATTATAAATCTCTTCTTTTTTTTATTTTTTGATTATTGTTCGGGCTAATAGCTATGCACATCTACCTACACACATATGCATGTACGTGCGTGGAGCCTGTGCTTTCGAGCATTTTCACGTATATACGCATGTAGCTGCCGCTTTTTTTTCTGTTAAAATTTAGCACGCATAATCATATAGACTTACCTCAACTCCAAATATCTTCGATGTTAGCTGATTTGGTGGTACGGTCAAGTGACGGGATCTGCCCGTCCCGTTGGTTGCACTTAGCTCGACCGTTTACCGAACGTTCATATTACATATATGCATATATATATAATTTACACAATCCCGTTTTTCACTGTTTTAACTCACACAGTTAACTTTATATTGTATTAAACTGGGCACTTAAACTTTTCCGATGCTTCACCGACGACTTCTTTTCATATAACTAGGGATGTGCCGGATATAGATTTCGCCGGATAACCGGATTCCGGATATCCTGTAAAAAATAACAGCCGGATTCGGATATCCGGTAGACTGCTGCCCTTAATAAATTTCACAATATTGTTTTTTTTGCCGGCTCGAGTTCACCTCGACCTCCGCACCGTTTCTGATGCTACAGAATTTACCATTTCGAAAACACAATTCCGCACACATCCGTGCGATGCTATCGCAGTGAAAAATGTCATCTTATAAACAAACAAAAAACAATCTTCATCAAATTCTTTTCTTTTGAACAATCAAGATGTTTTGTTTTCTTACGTTAATTTTTGTTTAAATTATACAGAACCCGGCTATTAACCTTTTTCGTTTCCGAACGCGTAGGTCTGCAATTTCGGCACGACGAAATGAAGAGCTGTGAATGTTCCAATAAATAGTTGCGGCATTTTTTGTAATTTTTTCGGAACAGATTCGCACCGTTTCAAAACTCGTTTTTTTTCTGACGCCAATAAAGCTAAAAACTGGGTTGTTGATGAACTAATTCGAAATTATAAATCAGTTCGCATGAAGGAACCAGTTGAATCATATGAAAAATGCCGAACTATAGTGAAAGCTTCCATCTAAGATCGAGCTCACGAGGATATTTGGCAATGTTTTGAGGAAATCGCCAACGGCTCTGATGCTGATTCTAGTGTTTCTAGTGATATGGTTAGCCAAACGATTGGTAGACAAGGCAGCGAACTTACAAGAAAAAAAGGCAGCGATTTATGAACTAGAAATAGAGAAATATTTGCAGCTACCTCTTATATCCAGACAAGAAGATCCCTTAACTTGGTGGAAGTATAGCCGCAAAGAATTTCCAAATTTGTTTACACTGGCAATGCAGTATCTCTGCGCGCCACCTTCCTCAGTGAACTCGGAAAGAGTATTTAGTGCATCGGGTAACATTTATGTTGAAAATAGAAATAGGTTGTTGCCTGATAATGCGGAAATGCTTCTTTTCATAATGAAAAATATACAAATTGTTAACTTTGATTACTAATTAGATACTATTAAATTGGATTACAAAAATACAAAATCTGGGTTAAATTTCTAAATTGAATCTTCTATAATCGATATCCGGAATCCGGCCGGATATTAGCCAGTATCCGGCCGGATAACCGGATAACCAAAAAAACGGCCGGATAGGCCGGATTCCGGATATCTACCGGATACCCGGCACATCCCTACATATAACTGAATCCCTCAGCCTTCTTTAGCGCTAATTTATTTGCGCTGGCCAGCCCGAAGGAGTCACTCAGTTCCTAAACCGCATATCTCCGAAGTTTAATATTTTTACTCAACTACAAACAACACTAATACATAGACATACACACAGGCTTAGTACTGCCTTATCGAACCGCCTGGTCAGCAAGGTTTCGCACCCTTGGCTTTAACTTAGTGTGGCTTAATAATAGAATACATAAGGCACATACTTATAAACAAGTCCCAACACATATACACACACAAACTTAGATTCATCGTAACAAGAAAACATGACACTGGACGTATGAACTACGCTACAAAAATATCCTTAGCTTGGTATACCCCGATTCTCTTCCCGGTGGTGTCACCTAACTCATACATAGCATTGCCAATAGCATTCAATACAATGCATTTGACATGCTTGGGAGCTAGCTTGGCATTGTAATTTTCCGCCTGGGAACTTTGCTTAAAGTTGCGGAGGTATACCACTTATCCAATTTTAAATTTTATTTTCCTGCTTCTAGTATTATACACTTTCCTGCTTTTTCGTAGGCCAGCTTCAGTTCCTTCATTATTTTATTTCTTATTAACTGGGCTTTGTCTTGTCTGGTCTCAACCTCGCAATCCGCCTCCCCGACACGGTGGGCAGGAAGCAAAGATAGGTTGCATAAAAATGTCGACAAAAACTGAAAGCAGGGATGTATTTGTTGATATTTTTAGGTTAAGAATCCCTTTGAATTGAAATCCTAGCTGCTCCTGTTTTAAAGATATCCACATTTTACATAGTTATGATAGGACCGACTTTTGCGAAAGAGAAAAACATCCTTGTGAATTAAATATTCAACAATGTATGTGTGAGTAAATGTGTGTATATATATTATGTGAAAATATAAGTTTATGTAAGTTTTTAGCCGGTTTCAATCGTTTCCAAGGCGCACCACGTAGAGGCAACTTACTTTGCACCTCTTTCTTCTTTTTTTGGTTTTGTTGGTTTTATTTTTTTATATTTTTTTCTTGCTTTATTTTTTTATATTTGTTTTTTGTTTCCTTTTATTTTTTTTGTTGGCTTACCATATAATATAGTCACGCATTTTAGTATTTAAATATTTTATTATTTAGTTAAGTTTTTATATATGCGGGAATGAAAATGTCATTACAGTTTTCTTCAGGCGACTCACAAAAGTTGGTTTATCAATCATATTTATTTTGAATCTATCCCAGAATTTAATGAATTCCCTATGAACTGACTTCCCGGCCTGCTCGGACCATAATCCTAAACCATCGTTATTCAAGAATGAAATAGATTGCTTTAAATGTTTAAGGATAAAATGGATTTTGACAGTTTGAGAAATTCCAGTATTTTTCAAAGCTGTGCGGAGTTCGTTAAGATTTTTATCAAAATTACTAAGATCTGCTT
Organism: Rhagoletis pomonella; assembly: GCF_013731165.1. Classification (NCBI taxonomy): domain Eukaryota; kingdom Metazoa; phylum Arthropoda; class Insecta; order Diptera; family Tephritidae; genus Rhagoletis; species Rhagoletis pomonella. Next base: position 106,944,848 of record NW_023458555.1, on the reverse strand, counting down.
GTTTTGCGGAAAACCATGTATTCACGATTTTGCTCATGGCTTTGAACGAGGCAATATATTTGGTATTGTTTTTACTGAGAGTTTCTTCTATACAAACTATGTTCGACATTTTTTTTGTATGTGGAAGACACTGTCAGCAAAAGATAAATAATTGCAAAAAATCAACGAAATTTTCTGGTAACTTCAGACTTGCACTTTACTAATTGGCTCAAAAGCTACATTTTAAACATTTTTCTAAAAGATCTGATTAGAAATTGTGATCAGATGAAAGTGTCTCCGAGCCAATAATTTTGTACGGCACGGTACTTATAAGTAATCTAGGTTTCACGAAAAAAAAAAACAAATACAAGGTAACATTAAAATATCAGTCATTTGTTTCGTTGCTGTGAGCTTGTTTCAAAACTTCTGGCTTTTGCTATAATTGTAAAACTCTGTGCATGTCATTTTAACGTATTTAGGTACATACTTATATTAATCATCAACTATTGCTTATGCAAAACGTGGTACATTTAAAAAAAAAATCACATATGAAAGAGCACCAACCCAACTCGTAATAATTTAAGTATACAAATTTTAGTATTTAGTATAGAAATATTCAATTGAAATACGCCAATATTAAAATGAAGCGCTTTGCACTTAACGGATGCTTTTTCATAATTAAGTTAAAAAAAATTTATTTAAATTCCATGCTGTCTCTAATGGGATTTGAACCCTGACGCTCAGGAAATTAGCAAATTGTGGCAAGCATCTTCGTGCACTCAGCTACAGCCAGACATGTAAATGTGCACTCAAATGTTCAGTTTGATTCAACACCACGTGTGCGTGGTATGAAAGTATTGTTTTTAAGTACGAACATTTCAAAACGATAATCAAATAAAACATATTCATGTTTACTATGCGTTATTTCCCCCAGTAAATTCATAAAATTTTTCTTAATATTACAACGCCTTTTTCTCTCAGCGTAGTCATTTTTAAGCAAAATTTGTGCAATCAAATCGAAAACCGGGACACTTAAATGAAACCCGGGACATTTTAAGGTTGGACCGGGACACCGGGACAAATAGTCTAAAACCGGGACATGTCCGGGAAAACCGGGACGTCTGGCAGCCCTACACACAAAACGCATACTTTCATGCGATTTTCTTTATGATCGCATTTGTGTTCTGGATGTACAATAGTCATTATTTCCTGACAGAAGAGTACATAAATACCAAAATAAATCTCATACAAGCTTTGAATTTATTTACTTATTATGAGGAGTACCGTTGGCCTAAGTTAGAGCATTTTTATTTCTTGCACAAGCGCAGTGCGACTTGCCTGCGCTACTTGCTTATAGCAACAAACCTTTAATAAAAAATTACTACCGTATTATATAGCATACAATATTGTATACATACCTACATATATTGCGATATTGAAAGTGTTTGTAATGAGAAAGTTCACGCTACAGAAAAAGGTAATTGTGGTGTTTTATCTAAGTTGTATACCGGTAGCGCCCAATAAATCTCGATCAATTATTCTTTCGGTAGGAAAAAATGAAAATGTTTCACATTGATTTGATCCGTTTTAGTGAGTTAAAAAAGGGGAACAGATTTGTATGAGATTTCTTTTCGTATAAATATGCTCTAATTATCGAGAAGTACGCCTTCCTCTTTTGCAAATATATCCTATCAGAAGTATATAAAATGTGGATATCTTTAAAACAGGAGCAGCTAGGATTTCAATTTAAGCGGATTCTTAACCTTAAGATATCAACAAATACAACCCTGCTTTCAGATTTTGTCGACATTTTTATGCAACCTAGCTTCGCTTCCTGCCCACCGTGCCGACCGTACCCAATCTTCGGTATAGCTCATATGATGCAGCATGCTGTATCATAGGCATACCCAAGAGGGCGCAGTATGGGGAGCTATTAATCGCTGTGTGTACTCTGCTGCGTAGGGCAAAAGCAGCATCACTAATATGTTTATCCCAGTTCTTTTGATTCTCACTTATGTACGACATTACTATTTGCTGAACCGAGCGATTCACCCTTTCAGCCGCGTTGGCCTGGGGTGAGTAAAAAGCGGTGAGTTCTAAAAGGGAGTTAAATAAGAGCCAATTTCACGAGCTTGTAGGCAAGAAGTGTAGCGAAGTCAGCGGGGTAGGCAAGCACGCACGTTAAGCGAAATCGAGGGGTTTTTTGACATTTCGCATTCATTGTATTCACATTTTCGTATTTTTATTCAAGTACACTTCGCTTCGCTTTTAAAATGTGGACGAAAGAATTGGTTGAGCTACTTTTAATAAAATATCAAGAGCACGAAAATTTGTACAATGTACAATGTTTTTCATACGCATAGGAATACATATTTATAGGTTGACGATTGCGATGAAAATTCTTCGGTGACGATAAGTAACGAAAACTCTACGGTGACGCACTTCACTGATAATAATAGTAAAACAGGAGTGGAAACTTCTCGAAAACGTGTAAGTACATATCTACAGCTTGGAGTCCTGCCAATGTAGTTTCCCTTCTTGATTGAAGTAATCTTCGAATCCTTTCCTTACGGACTGACCAGCATTTTTGATTTTTGTTGTTGCTCACCAGATGGTGCAGCGGATACAGACGACGCGACTGAGTATGGCAAATCTAAATATCCATTCGTGTAGCTCAACATATTATGTAAAAGGCAACACGTTTTCGTTATGAGCTCTACATTTTCTACGGACATGTTCATTTTATGCTGTAGAATTCTAAATCTGTTGGCCAGAATTCCGAAGGCATACTCCACAACATGTCACAGTGGGTCGGATCGCAAATCTAGCTGGACGAAACTATTTAAACAAATACTCGTTGATGGATCTTTACACCACTTCTTACCTAGGGGATTTTTGGGTCACTGATTACGAATCTGAAGTCACTTATCCAAAATTCGAAATGGCGGATCCAATATGGCGGACGAAAATAAAAAAAATCGGTAGATTTCTATGAAACTGGGTATCTGGGGGTTTTCTGGGTCGCTGATTACATATCTAAAGTCATTTACCAAAAACTCAAAATGGCGGATCCAATATGGCGGACGAAAATTAAAAAAAAAATCGGTAGATTTCTATGTAACTGGGTATCTGAGGGTTTTCTGGGTTGCTGATTACGAATCTAAAGTCATTTACTTAATTTACTTTATTTACTTCGGAACGAGCATTTTCATCAGATATTTCTTTCAATTTACTAATCACATAATCACGGACACCTTGTTGTCTTTTAGAAGTTTCAGCAACACTTCTCCAAATGTCAAACAACTCACTTCTTAAGACTTTCTTTACCATGACTAAAATTTAAGATCACAGCACGAAACACAAATAAATTTCAGAAAAAAATTTATAACAGCGCTTAAAGATTTGCATGCCTGTTGTATAATTTTTTAATTTCAGAAAGCAGAAAATTCTCGAGTTACTATTTCTTTTAACTCTTACATAACCAAAGTTTTTATAACTCCAAGTATTTTTTCTGTTTTAACACATAACCCCTACAACCCCTTCCCCCTCCCTCCACCTCCCCCCCTTTCAACCGTGGATCCGCCACTGATCTTATATTTATATTCAGATACATTGCTGTTAATAATTACTTTTGAATTTTGAGATTTGACATACTGTCACTAAAATGTAAATATCTAAGCCAATTGGTTAGACTTGGTTATCGAACTTACCCTCTGCATTTGCGAAGGTGTAAAGAATAATATGCAAGTGGTTTTATAACGACCTTCGGCGGCCTTTACTTTTCCTACTCTTTAATTTATCTTTTTAATTAATCTAAACGATGATTTTTCAGAATAAATTTGCTTATACCAATGTGGACATAAATTGCGTTATGACCTCTGAATCTATAGCGGAATTAGTGTATTTTTTTGTTTATAAAGTCAATTTGCAATTATGCAAATATCTGTGAGTGCAATTAGCAATCTTTTAAGTTAAATTTCAGCTTTTAAAATAGAGTTCTCAAATAGGCGGCGTTGACTTACCTTTTTTTATTTGTTTTCATATGTTAATGCTTTAATAAATGCAATTTCTATTTGAATGTATTGTCAGGAATGTATTCCAAGTACCCCTAAGTATTTTAAAAACAAAAAAATGTTGACTTTCGTCCAGCTAGATCTGCTATCCGAACCACTGTGCATGTCGAGCGCGAGAAATACGAATATTAAATATTTGTTTTTCTTTTATATTTGTATTGTATGAGTAGGGCTTCATAATGTGTTTTTGAAGCGGGAATGCATCATCGCCGACTATTACACAGGGAAGTTTTCGCCCGTTCCCAATTATTTCGTCTGGCGGGAAGTATTTATCTGCATCATCGATAACTTTTTTCAAGTCGCTCTGTAACAAAACGCCTGCATCATGGGTGCGTCCATTACAACCCACATACATAAAACGGCAATCAGCATCGACTAAAGCCAATAACACAATACTGTTAGTCCCCTTGTCATTATAGAAATATGAGCCGTCTTTCCGTAAAGACTGAAACACAATATGTTTCCCATCCAACGCTCCTATACAGTGGGGAAATAGCCATTTCATCGCAAAGTTTTCTGCAATAATTTTCCATTCCGTAATTGTTGTCGGAAACTGATTGGCTCGGCCAACAGGTTATTTTCGAGTTTAAATCTATAAAAAATGAAGATTTGCGCGCTGAGAATGCTCGGAAAATTTAAACGATTTTGCGAGAAGCTAAATTGAAGGATAAATCTATTGAAAACCAACATATTGATGAAAATTTCACAAGCGAATTTTTAAATGACTCTATGTCAAGTAGCATTAGCATATCTTCATCGCAAAACAAGAACTTTATCGCATCAAGTTTCTCACTTCACCCTATTTCAAATAGACCGGGTGAAAGAACTACCCGCTCCCCGGATATTTTACAGAAATCCCTGGATGGTATTCTAGACGATGAAGATTTCTTTGAATTATTTGATTTATGATTTATTGTATTTCTTTTCTCTTTATTGCTAATAAAAAAGTATTATTTACAAACCTTTAAATAATCGTCTTTAAAATGTTTCCAGATCGCTCTACACACTTCTGGAACAGTGGCACAAAAAAATGAGCTTGATAATAGAGTCTGATGATTTGTGCTCTTTAATGTTTCGCCGGTCGCCAGGAATCGAAGTGTGGCAGCTAATTTTTCTGTTGGAGATACTGATTGCCGCATAATAGTATTCTGTTTTTTTTTTTATATCAGATTCAATCGCAGCAAGGATATAGTTGAAAGTATTTTGAGTCATTCTGATATATTCGAAAAAAGATTTATGATTGGTGGACAGCTCTTTTACCAAAAAAGAAACCGATCCTCTTTCTTTTCGCTTTAGTCTCCAAGATTTCACCCATTCTGTTCTTTTTTTGTTAGGTAAATTATTTGCGCTTTCGCAACAATCAAGCAAAGCCGAAATTAATTCCACATCTTCTTTATTGCTTAAATTTGATAGTTTAGTAACCATTTCAGCGATTTCTAGAAGTTGTTCAATTATAAGTTCCTTATTAGTGGCCATAATTTTTCAACGAATGAATGACCAAAGAAAATTGGCCGCTTAAACGTCAAAAACACGCAAGGAACGCCGCAAACAAAAAGTCATCGTGTAAATGCACGAAGATTTTAGAAGACTTTTTTTAAAAGAGAATGTGCAAAAAACGCAGGGTGAAAAGTCATCGTGTGAATTGGCTCTAATTCTGCAACGAATTGCCTCCCATTTTCTGAATGTATATACTCGGGGATACCAAAAGTATGAAATACCTCTTCTTCTAAGAATTTAATCACGTTAGCTGAACTGGCACTACGCATGGGTTTCAGAAACACAAACTTACTAAAATGATCTAAACACACAAACACAAATACATTACCACTACACGTACGCGGGTATGGACACATAAAGTCGATAAATAAACGCTGAAAAGGCCTCTCAGTGATATGTTGCTTTCCCATCAGAGGCTTATGGAATGCATTTTGGCTTTTGTTACCTTTACAGATACAACATTGTTTCACATGGTTTTGCACATCTGTCACCATCCCTGGCCAATAATATTTCTCTCGTATCCTGAACAGTGTTTTGTGAACACCCCCATGGCCCGCAGATGGTGAATCGTGTGCGGACTCCACCAACCCACAACGCTACTCAGTCGGAACCCAGAGTTTCAAGGCGTGATCTTGCTGAAGGTCATCCCCACGGTTAAACAGCGTCCGTTTGTATACGTAACCGTCCGATATGGTCAGTTCAGGCAGTTTCTCTCCGTTATCAGTTACCGTCTTCTTCAGTTCTTCGTACTCTTCCGTTTTGCAGAAAGGCGAATCGAGACACACATCTAGCATTCGGCTATTCATAGTTATTTCTTCCATGTTGGCGCGAGACAACGCATCTGGCACAATGCTTTGGGACCCCTTACGGTGTTGTATATCGAAATTAAAGCTCTGGAGCTTGAGGCTCCACCTCGCGAGTGTGCTAGATAAATATTTCTGGTTCATCTACCATTTCAGACTCGCGTGGTCGGTAATCACCGTGAAGGGAAGTCCCTCAACATGCGGCCTGAATATTTTTACGCTAAGCACCGCCGCGTAGCATTCTTATTCGGTGATGCTGTAACTGCGTTGCGCCTTATTTAATTTCGCCGAAATATACGCTATTGGGCGCTCGTTGCGTTCGTCATCTAATTGAAAGAGCACCCCGCCCACGCCGTCAGTAGATGCGTCACATTGTATGTAGAAGTGTCTGTTGAAGTCCGGGTGTATCAGTACAGGTGCTGAAAATAGGCTCTATTTAAAACGGTTAAATGCCCTTTTAGCATCGTCCGTCATCGCAAACTTCTTGATTTTATCTTTTGTGATACAGTCGTGCAGTGGTGCTGCGATGGTCGCGTAGCCCTGCGTGAATCTACGGTACCAGCCTGACATCCCTAGGAACCGCCTGAGCTGCTTTGGAGTCCGAGGTTCCGGGAAGTCCCTTACTGCTGCTATTTTGTTTGCATCTGTACGGATGCTCTTGCTCTTTTAAACGTTTATAGTCACTTTAGCTTCACGAAGACACCTAGCTACTTTGTCTAACAAACACAAATGGGACGAAAAATCTTCAGAACAAACAAGCAAATCATCTAAGTACACGAACACGGACTCACGTAACGAAGCAGGTATAACCTTGTCCATTAGCCTACACATACGTTGTGCACCATTGCACAACCCAAATGTTATCACAGTAAAATGGTAGAGAGGTCTCCCAGCCACTGTGAAAGCCGTCTTCTCTCTCGACCTTCTCTCGAGAGGTATTTGCCAGAAAGCGTCTTTCAAATCAATAGCGGAAATAAAACGTGTATTTTGCAATCGGCTTAAAATTCCGTCAATATGGGGGAGAGGATAAGCACCTTTTATTGTTCGTTAATTAACTTTTGTGGCATCGAGGCGTAGCCGATTCTTTGTGCCCTTTATCACGAGCGATACTGGAGAGTTCCAGCTGCTATTGCTCTCATCAATAACACCCATTTCTAACATACGGTCTAATTGGGCATATATGAGTTTTTGGATTGCGGGTGAAATAGAGTAGTGCCTTTGTTTCACTGGGAGATCTTCATTAGTGACTTCAATCACATGTTCCTCTGTATCCGTTTTACCTAGCCCGAGTAAAGCATGGGTCAGGTCATGTTGCACCGCATCAAAAGTTAAGTCGCCCGCGGCGGGTACGAGCTCCGCAACGACAGTACTTTTCATATCCGCAGTCACACCTTTACTCACAACACTCATACCAAATGCCTGCCAAAAATCAACGCCAAGGTAAACTTCTTGTTGCAGTCCTGGAACAATTAAAAATTCTAAATTTCTGGTAACGTTATCCCAGACAACGGGAAGCGTGATAACTCCCACCACCGCTGTTTCCCCACCATTGGCGGTTCGGATGTTCTGGCCTTTTATCGGCATTATGAGGCTCTCCTTGCCCTTGAGGAAATTTTCAGCGTTCCTACCCAGACAGCTAGCACCTGCACCCGCGTCTAGGAGCGCGAGTACGTCCTGACCTATCTCCGTTTTAGCGAAAAACCTGCTGTCTCCTTTTTGTGTGACTATGGTTGCGATAATTTTCCTGCAAATTCTTCTCATATTTTTCCTCTTTTCCCCCATTTTCTTTATTTTACTATAATTCCTATATTTTTTCTTCCTACTCATATCTTCGCAAGATATACGTCTACGTGCCTCCTCGTATTCTCTCTTTCTCTGATGCAGACTCTTGACTTTTCTCTCCTCTATTGTTACTAACCTATCTCTGACAACCTCACTACCTACTTCGCTCCTTAATACTATCACTGGGTTATTCACTGGGCTGGTTCCGGGTGGTCCTTCTTCTGGCAAGAGTTCCCGGAGATCTCTTCCAGCTTCGGGTTTCCCGTATTTGGTTTATACACACAAAGCGACGAGTCACTACCACTTACACTTACTTTCTTTCTGGGCATCAAGTGGATTTTTAACAAAATGATCGACAGGTAGACCACATGAAAAACACAACATAAGGTGGAATGCGGATGGACAAAATGAATGGATAGTGGGTTTCTGAACATTGGAGTTAGTAGACAGTTTGCCAGGGACTGACACTGATGGTTGTGGCTTGCCGACATTGGCCGTACCAAAAGCTTCTACATTCATGTTGTCTGCCTTTTGTTCTGATTTTTTCATCTGACCTTTCATCTTCTATAAATTCAAGTTCAATGTAATGGTTGTTGGATGACGTGACTCCTGGCTTGCAGTTTCAAAAATTCTCGCCGTGAACCTATTCAAATAGTCCGTTGGGACGAAATCCACCGGAATGCCGGTGTCAATTTGGGTAAATATCGAACCGACCACCTGGTTCTCAAGAGCCCTTGTCACACTTCGTGTAACCCTGCGGTTCGAATCTAGCAACCCCAAGCCACCTGCAATCACTCTATCCTCAGTCTCTCGATCTTCAACCTCTCTGTATTCCATTCACTCAAGACTTTAACTAGTAACCAAAACCTGATTTACGGGAAATCAAAAAAAAAAACACAAATTAAACTACCGGAAAACATGATATCCAAACTCTTAGCAAGTTGAAAAAGTAAAAAAAAAGAATAAACCAAAAAAATCAAACTACAATTTCGATGTTTAGTAAGTGGGTAACAATGGTATCAAAACTCAAAATCTTAAAGGGAACTTCAAAACAAAACCTCGACAATTCGAAGTCGTCAATCAATTCAAATTCTGCGACCGAAAAATTCAAGTTCAACACTCAAGCCAAAAATGTATACAAAAACTCAAAGAAGGAAATAAAATGACTCCAAGAATTCAAAGAAAAAAATGCAAAAGATTTCAAAAATTAAAAAAAAAATACAAACTACTGAAAACTCTTAAGATTAAAAAGGGAAAATATCAAATATATTTCAAGAAAAACTCAACCAAAAGGGAATATATCTGCATAAGTATATAAAAAGAAAAGTCTCTATTAAAAGTAGCAATTCCAAACCTAGAATAGCTCACTTCGCGCTTAAGGGCATTGTGGAAGAATACAAGTGAGATATCTTAGGGTTGACAGATAGTTGACAGGGTGTTCAATATGGCGATGACAGTGTGAACAATATGGCAGCCAATATGGCATACAACACCGAATGGCCCGAAGTAGCAAAACTACGACCCGAATGAAATGCTTCGTGAAAATCGAGGGTTGCGAAGTGGTATTTTGTTGGAAAATATAAAAGCCAGGATTTTGTGCAGCGCCGAATTTTAACAAAAGAGGGTTTTGTGTTCTCAAGATGAACAGAAAAGGGTTGCTGTGCTGTTTCGTTTTAAGCTTATTTTAATCTTAAGGTATCTAATTAAATATTAAAAGGAGACAAAAATTAAAGCAAAAATTTAAAATATATGTACATATTTGAAAATTTTAAATAAAATATATATTTTCACGAGAGACAAATTAAATAAAATGGGTTAACTTTAGGGGAAATATACTTATCAGATTGGGTCAGATAGCGCTTTTACGTTATAAATAAAAATAATTCCTACTTAAATTTTATATAATTTTGGTAACGTATTTCTAAGCTGACCCTGAGATCTGTGAAATAATACATATTTATGTGCATATATTGTGTTGATTATGCTCTAAATCGCTAAATAATTCTTGCAGCAATCAGCACCATTGGAAAGTGAAGTGACAATAGGCTGGTTTTCTTTATACAGCCCGTTTTAAATTCGTATTATTGTTATAATAAATTACAATTATTGTTTGTTTCCATTTCGGTCAAACGCGCAAATTATTTATTAAAAAAATGTCGTTTAAAAATAGCAGATTTTGTTTACTTTTGAATAAGACTTTATCGAGTGCGCTATAAAGACAGGGAGATAAATGCTGTAAAGAAATATATGTTGAGTCCAATTGGTTTTTTGCTAATCCGGTTTTTGTCCATGAAAAAATATCGTTATTTTCGTATTTAAAATAAATCGGAATTTTATGGGGGGTTATAAAAACTCGTTTTAATCGAAACTTTGTTTTTTTCGGCTATATTTGTCTGGCCAACCAGATGCAAAATATTGAATGAACTAACATATTTTAAATAATTACGGAACTACCATTTGTATGCAACAGGCAGGGTCCTGTATTCAAGTAGATGTAATTCGAAAAATTTAAACGGATTTCTTCAAATCAACCTGAGCTGCGGACATATTGCGAATTCATTTTAAAACATTAACCACTACATTATATTAGTATTAAATAATTTCAATTAAGAAACAATTCTTATTAGAAAATAAATATGAATCGTTTTATTTTAAATATTCCAATGTATATTTTTTTGTTAATGCAGATAGTGCGGATTTAACGTATTTTATAACCGTTACATGGGGAAAATAAATTTAAGGCAGATTGTTATTAACAATTTTTACACAATTTACGATTGCAATCAATTTCTTTCAAAACTATAAGCTAAATGATTGCAAGTTGTATTTTTTACGATCAAAACAGATTCCAATATTAGGTATATTATGCAAATGCAATCCAATTTGATTATTCAGTTTTAGATACATTTATATTTCTGTGTTCGTATGGAATAGTAGTTTATGTCGGGAAGCTGGCTTTAGTATAATCCGGCATTCCCTTTATTATTTACAACACAAGGAATTTTTTGATGACCCTTAACAAGAATAGGGACGTGCTAGTATCGGAACTATTTCGTGCACGTTTATTTATCCAAAATTTCTTCAACGGCTCGGCGCCAGTGAGGGTATGCTGCGAATGCCGCATTATACTAAAACCAGCCTTTTGACATAAGCTACTATTCCATACGAGTGGGGCACGTGCGAAATGCGGATTTTCCCAGTTGCAGTACTGCAGTAACTCGACACCTTTCTCACCAACCGCTCTGTCCTCTATGAGCTTCTTAATGTAACTGCAAATAAAAGATGGAAATTTAAGAAAAAATACTATCACAGCGTTTCACTTGTAGCGTTTCACTCTTGTAGTATATTAGCTATCAAGCACCAGAAAATTTCCATCACGCATTCCATATGCCACCGATTGTCGTGGATCAATTAAAATACTGTCATCACAGCTTTTTGGTACTCCAGCAACTGGTGTGTCTATGGCGGAGTTATGTGGAGCTGTTGCATGACTAAAATCAATTTGGGCTCTTTGAGAACTGGCTTGTTTGTTGCGAACTATTGGCATCAAATGTATGCAAATTAGATTTCCAAACGAGCAACTGTTGAATACAGGAAAAAATTTATATTATATGGTTCCGCTAAAGTGCACTACTACCGTGTATAAACTGGCCGACCTTCTAATAAATCAAGCAATCTTATTGTATCATCATCGCCGCCAGTCACCAAGAAATTTCCACTTGGGTGAAATGCAACATCATTCTCCGGCGACGAATGCACTGTATTAGCTCGCCTTCAGCTTTGTCAAATATCTTAACGCGGTTACAACTTAATGCTAAAGCCACCAGATTGCCGTCTGGATGCTATGCCAGCTTTCGTCCCATACCTCTTCCCCCGGTGAACGTTCGCATACATTCATACCTTTTCGGCGATTTGACCACATACAATCAAACCGAATATTGTATTCTGTGCGAGCAGGTCTCTAGAGATTTTCTCAATGCCTTGCAGCATTAGCTGGGGGATGAGGTCACTGCCAATGATTAAATCAATATGGGATGGCGAATGACAGTAGCGATCTGCTAGTACAAGATGAGACCATTTTTCTCGTTGCTCGTGAGTTCGTTGGAATTTTGGTAGCATTTTACTTAACTGGGGAAGCACGATGGCTTGTGCTTTTATTTTGGTTGTCAAATCGGCCGAGAGTAAGACTAGGGAGCACACCTTATTCGAGGTTTGAACAACCCTTCCACCCATGCCCGAGGCCCATTTCAAAATTGGAGGGTTGGCATGGTAGTCGTAGTTTAATTTGAGCTTTGGATGAAATAAAGGGCCGTTCCGAGCACCGTTGGAGCTGATCTGCAATTTGGGCTTTTGTGTCTTCATATGGTATGAGGCAGGATCTGTATTTATTAAAAGCGCCTGTCCTAAAGTCCTCTGGGAGGTCCTGATAATCGATTTTTAGCGTAGAGTCATAGGAGTTTTGGACTCGATTCCAGAACTTATCTAAATTGGTGTCTTTTATCTTAAGCCCTGACTCAGTGTTTCCTTGTATTGGGGTAGACTTGAAACGACCACAGTAATCCATAAAGTTGTCCGTTTCGGATATAAACTTAGTTGGGACGACCGATTGCTTTGGTTTTTTATTTGACTTTCACTTGAACGGGCTGGACGTAGAGATTCCGTGGAAGCACCTCGGGCTTTTTCGTCATCGCTCATTTTGTGTTTTGGGATCTGCAGTCGAATAAAGGGAATGAGCGTATTGAGGTCGAAAACGGGGTTTAACGAGGAAAGAAAATGGATTTTGGGGAGATTAATAGTATTAAAGCTCGTGTTTTTTATTATTTTTTTCCCCCAAAAGAGTTGTATCGCAGGAGGAGAACCCTAAATTATTAAAGACCGCGTTCGCGATAAAATAGTTGAAAATTTAAATGAGAGTTGCTTTAAGCTATTATCTTATTTTATGTGTATATTGTATTTCCATAGGACTTTTTTCGCAAGAAAACCACTTTTTATTTAACTGTGACCGAATTTTTACCGAGTACTGTTTCAGTTTTTTACTTTGTTAATAACGTTGTTGAATTTTTCGGGAGTTCCTGTGTTCACTTAATTACCTCTCTACCGCAAATACGATCCTTATGTTTGTATGTATGTATAAACAGGAGGACTGTTATAAGAGGTAAGTATATGTACTTTAAACTATGTATGTATGTATGTATATATCTAGCTTCTGCATGTATTTGAAATTGCGGGAAAACTTGCTTTTATGCGCTAAAAAAGTGGATATATGGCGGGAAAATGCAATTGTAATTTATGCTTCAAAATTCGAGAAACACACAAGAAGCTAAATATGTGTACATACATACATGTGTATAGATCTATATTTTTTGTTTTAAGCTTTCTACCGCAGGGTTAGTAGTAAAATTTAATAACTTACGGCTCAGCTATGGGTACTTATTTAACAACTGTATTGATTCCCCCGGTCAGGTTCTTGGTGGCGAAGAAGGACCAATGAACAGCGTAGGGGGGCTGTTGGTGGTGCAGTTGGCGGCAGCGGGGGAGAATTCGTTTGGAGCGGGCGTTGGCGAACTAGGAGGCTGGAAGCGGAGGATGGGCACTGAAGAACTGTGAAAACACCGAATTTTGCTTTAAAGGTCACGTAGGACTTTAATTGATGTTAAAACAATTCAATAATAACTCAAAATATATTTACAAGTTGGTAAATTTGCACCCGCACGAATTGGATTTTTTTCTATCTAATGACAGTTCGGCTAAGTAAATATGTACATACATAAGGGTTTCACAAAATCCAGCTTCTTGCAAAGTGCTCGCGAGCGCGTTGCCAACACCCTCAAACATTGATTGGCGGTGTTCACGCTGTACTTTGGGTATTCACCCAAGAAAGAGGATTTACATGGTAAATTCATGTTCATACAACAAATTCAATGAATGTAAAATAAGTAACTGAGATACTATAGATCAAGATAAAATTCAAGTATACAATTCAACAATAAAATAGTTAATCTGCTACATCTACGATTAAATCCAATGTGTGGTATGTAGAGTATTTGTTTCTCCTTTCAACAAATTGTTTTTAATTTTCTAGGAACTTTGAGCGTCGATTTGCAGTGCGCTGTTATATCGTTCTTGCGGGCTGCAGGGGAGTCGTTTCTGTAACCCGCCGGTAAGTCGTTTTTGCGACCCGCTGGCGAGTCGTTTTTGCAGCCCGCCGGCGGAATACTCGGTTTAGAGATTAGTCACACAATTTTTTGCAGAGACATTTGAAAGCAAATTTATATGTCTGGGTGTAGCTGAGTGCGTATAGATGCTTGCCACAAGTTGTTGATATCCGGAGATGGTCGGGTTCGAATTCCACTGCAGGCAACATGCAAATAAATTTTTTGTTTTAGTTTTTGTCTTGATTATTCACTTTACGGATGCTTTTTCAGTACGAACGCGGTCATTTTAATATGCGCGTAATTGAATTGAATATTTACCAATATACAGTACTTTCGTTGACGTTTATAGTAAGATCAATTACGTTTCTATTTGATTTTAATATTTTTTTTCCCTCAGTGTATGAATAAATCATATTAACTTTACTAAAGGGTCTGAAATGCCGAAATCCCTTCAAGGTAATGGCAGAATTGAACTTTGTTGCAAGTTCACATGGGAAATCTGCTTGCGACGGGATTCGAGGAAATTTTAAGAGACTAGCAGTTAGAGCAAGTCTTCACCTCCTGTCGTTACAACAAATTCGTACACCCGAAGCCCTCTACCAATGGAGTAAGAATAATTTAGAGAAAAAGAAGGTGCTGTATGTTTCCACTGTCATGTCTGTAAAAAATAACTGCAACTAACTTTACAGTGAACTTTATTTCGACTATGACTACGTGCCAATTACTTTAATCCTATATAGGGTTTCCAGATTTTTTTGGCGCGAAATCAGTACATTAGCCTTTTTCATGCTATAAAAAATCAGTTATTTTCAGTACACCTTTATTCCAAGCAGAATTATGAATGTAAGTAGCAGATAATACTTTGAAACGCCAGAGTACTTGTTTTTAATAATATCTTGGTATGGGTAAGGCTTCCTCAAGTGGGCCCCGAATCTACCAAGATTAATATTTTTCAATGATATTCAGGCAGCGCCAAGTTTTGTAGTCGAAAAGTACACTGTGTAAATTTTGTTGCAAAATTCCAAATAGTTTTTTTAATGAACAATTGAAAATTTGTGCAGTGTTTTCGAAATTTTTATTTTTCTTTGAAAGTAAGTGTCCGAATGAAAAAAAATTTTTGGGTGCAGATTTAAAAAACATTAAACTATACAATGAAATTATTTGCATTACAAAAGAAAATTTTTGTTTGCTTTTCAATAATTTTTTTATGAAAAACTTAACATTTAAGCAATTTCTGCGCCTCGTGCACGAACATTTTTAACAATCAATCTCAATCTCTTCAACTTTCATCCAAATCCTTAGAGGTCGCGCACAGAGGTAGTCGCGGTGACATGAAATGCCTCATATCGTAGTTTTTCCATTAACCTCACGTTTTTACATACATATATACGTCCCCATACATACATTTGGATATTTACATATCGCTCATTTACTTCAATAGTGTAATAACTAGAAAAAAAAAAATCTTGTAAAACGGCATAAAAGTTTTAAATTTACATATCATCACTTGAAATGCAAAAAGATGTAACAAACACCATTGTTGAAATGCAAAATGTCATAACTAATAAAAAATTCAAAATTAATTTTTTGATTATATGATGGATTTCATCGAATTCCCATATTATAAAAAAAAAAATATTAGGCACGACCTTTTCCATTTCATTTACGATGTTGTTAAGTCTGTTTGCATTTCAGGTGACGATATACTCCCACAGTAAAAATGAATACACATCTTGTTCCAGTCACCTACTGGTAAACGATACATCTATTTTTACACAATATAGACGAAAAGATTGCGGTAATTTCTGCACTACACCATTGAAGTAAATGACCGATATGTACCTACATGTACAGTAGAGTGGTCCAAAAAAATAAAGTGGAAGTTTTAATGCCGGCACACCCTAGGATTGATCTATATCGAAAAAAAAATATACCCCTATTTTTTTATTTTGAAATCAAAAAATATTTAGGGAGTGCTCAAAGCGCTCCAAGTTTTCCATGTATTTTAAATGGAGAAAAAACATATAGAAGTAGTGTAGAATTCTTGAAAACTTTACTTATCTTCAAGAGATTCCCAGTAATAATACTCAATTTTTCTTTAAAAATTTTTTCATGGTATATTTTATAGGTCCTCCAAAACCCTTAGAAAATGCAATGGGGGACCAATAAAAAATCTTTAATCATAAAAAATGGTTAAATAAACAATTGGATATTAATACTGGAAGTCTCCTGAAGAGAACCACAGTTTTCCGGTCGAAAAATATTGATTTTCAAGAGTTTTATACCATTTCTACGAAAAATTGTTTTTTCTCCATATAAAATACATGGAAAATTTTGAGCGCTTTGAGCACTCCCTAAATATTCACCCGGATTGCAATGGGGTATAGTCATTGCGCTGGGTATGCAGTTACAGTTGCATGGCTATACTCAATCCCGACTCTTGCGTCCTCGTTCGCGCACTCTGGGCAACGTGAGCAACCCATGTGCGAGATGCGGTAACCAATCCGAGTGGAGCCTTGGGTCACGGCAGAAAGAGAGGGAGCTTCGGTGGGGCCGCTCTGACTTATTCGGTTTAAGGGCTCACTGAAGTCTACAGCGTCTGTTCACCAGTAGGTGCGGCTGCAAGCGGGTGTCTGCTTGGAGCAAGCGGCTCGCTATATAAACGTGTATTTGGTTGCGAAACCACCCCCGTCCCAGCAATGGGTTGTGCGCTGGGCTTGGGACCCGCCACGTAAAAACCACTTCCAGTGAAGAAGCAAGGCAAAGCCTCGGATGAGACCCCCCCTTATGATGACGACCACGGCAAATGTTTAAAGGACTACGATTTGAGGGCATGCACCTGGAATGTCCGGACCCTTAATGGGGAAGGTGCCTCTGCCCGGCTGGTTGATGTCCTCGTAAGGACAAAAGCTGACATCACCGCCATCCAAGAAATGCGTTGGACGGGGCAAGGCAAAGAATGTCTGGGGCCTTGCGACGTCTACTACAGCTGCCATGTAAAGGAGCGCAAATTCGGAGTTGGATTTGTGGTGGGAGAGAGACTCCGTCGCCGAGTACTGTCGTTCACCCCGGTGGACGAGCGTCTAGCCACAATCCGCATCAAAGCGAGATTCTTCAACATCTCGCTCATCTGCGCCCATGCCCCGACGGAAGAGAAGGATGAGGCATCCAAGGATCTCTTCTATGAGCGCTTGGAGCGCACGTACGAGCGCTGCCCCCCGTCATGATATCAAAATCGTGCTTGGCGACTTCAATGCCAGGGTGGGCAAAGAAGGGATCTTTGGAACCACCGTCGGAAAATTCAGCCTCCACGACGAAACGTCCGACAACGGATTGAGGCTGATCGACTTCGCCGGGGCCCGAAACATGGTGTATGCAGTACTAGGTTCAAGCATAAATAGATCCATCAAGCTACCTGGCTGTCTCCGGATCGAAAAACGAGAAACCAAATCGATCATGTTGTGATAGACGGAAGGCACGCTTCCAGTGTTTTAGACGTACGCACACTCCGAGGCCCAAACATCGACTCGGACCACTATCTTGTTGCAGCCAAGATACGCACCCGCCTCTGTGCAGCAAAAAATGTGCGCCCAAATATGCAAGGAAAGCTTAACGTCGAAAAGCTGCAATCACAACAGACAGCCAGCGCTTTCGCTACTCGACTCTCACACCTGCTCTCAGAGAGCACTCTTCAACAAACCGACATATGCGAGCAGTGGAACCACATTTCCCGCTCATTAAGTACCGCCGCCGAAGAAGTAGTCGGATTTCAGCGAGCCCGAAAGAACAACTGGTACGATGAGGAGTGTCAGGAAGCTGCAGAGAAAAAAGATGCCGCCTACAGGGCCACGCTGCGATCGGGCGCAACGCGCGCTATGTGGGACCGCTATAGGGATCTGAAGAGGGAGCGAGACGTATTTGCCGCAACAAGAAGAGAGAGGCAGAAATACGTGAGTGCGAAGAGCTTGAAATGCTGGCCGACAGGAGGAATGCCCGAAAATTTTACCAGAGAGTTAGGCGACTTACGGAAGGTTTAAAGACAGGGGCGCACTCCTGTAAGAACAATAATGGCGACCTAGTAACTGATGTCCAGAGCGTACTTAAATTATGGAGGGAACACTTTTCCGCCCTACTAAATGGCAGCAGCACAGAAAGTTGTGGAGAAGAAGAACCCGAGCCCGCAGTCGATGATGACGGAGTCGACGTTCCACCGCCTGACTATGACGAGGTACGTATAGCAATAACGCGGCTGAAAAACAACAAAGCTGCTGGAGCTGACAGCCTGCCAGCTGAGCTATTCAAGTACGGCGGCGAGGAGTTGATAAGGTGCATGCATCAACTCTTGTGCAGAATATGGTCAGATGAACGCATGCCCGACGACTGGAATTTAAGTGTGCTCTGCCCAATCCACAAGAAAGGTGACCCCGCCATTCGCGCCAACTACCGCGGGATCAGCCTTCTAAGCATAGGTTACAAGGTCTTATCGAGCGTATTGTGTGAAAGACTGAAGCCCACCGTCAATGAACTGATTGGGCCTTATCAGTGTGGCTTTAGACCTGGCAAATCCACCATAGACCAGGTATTCACAATACGCCAAATCTTGGAAAAGACCCGCGAGAAAAGGATCGACACTCACCACCTATTTGTCGACTTTAAAGCCGCTTTTGACAGCACTAAAAGGAGTTGCCTTTACGCCGCTATGTCTGAATTTGGCATCCCCTCAAAACTCATACGGCTGTGTAAAATGACGTTGAGCAATACCACCAGCTCCGTCAGAATTGGAAAAGACCTCTCCGAGCCGTTCGCCACAAAACGGGGTTTCAGACAGGGCGACTCCCTTTCATGTGACTTCTTTAATCTGATGTTGGAGAAGATAATAAGAGCTGCAGAACTGCACCGCTCAGGAACAACTTACTACAAGAGCGTGCAATTGCTGGCTTATGCCGATGATATCGACATCATCGGTAACAAAAACCGCGAAGTCTGTTCTGCCTTTTCCAAGTTGGATAGGGAAGCAAAGCGCATGGGTCTGGTGGTAAACGAGGGCAAGACGAAGTATCTCCTGTCATCAAACAAACAGTCAGCACATTCGCGCCTTGGCTCCCACGTCACTGTTGACAGTTACAATTTCGAGAAAGTAGAGAATTTCGTTTACTTGGGAACCAGCATTAACACCGATAATAATGTCAGCATTGAAATCCAACGTAGAATCACCCTTGCCAACAAGTGCTACTTTGGACTGAGTAGGCAATTCAGGAGTAAAGTCCTCTCTCGACGTACGAAAACCGCGCTCTATAAGTCACTCATCATGCCCGTGCTGGTATATGGCGCAGAAGCATGGACAATGACAACATCCGATGAGGCGGCTCTTGGGGTGTTTGAGAGAAAGATTTTGCGGAAGATTTACGGTCCTTTACGCGTTGGCGACGGCGAGTACCGCAGACGATGGAACAATGAGCTGTATGAGCTTTACAACGATATGAACATAGTGCAGCGAATTAAAATACAGCGGCTCCGCTGGCTTGGTCATGTCGTTCGAATGGACACCGACGCTCCAGCTCTGAAAGTATTCAACTCGGAACCCGCTGGTGGTAGCAGAGGAAGAGGGAGGCCCCCACTGCGATGGAAAGATCAGGTGGAGAAGGACTTGGCTTCACTTGGCGTTTCCAATTGGCGTCAGTTGGCACAGAGGAGAAACGACTGGCGTGCTTTGCTGAACTCGGCCAAAATCGCTTAGGCGGTTACAGCGCCAAAAAAAGAAGAAGAAGAAGATATTTTATAGGTCCTCCAAAGCCCTTAGAAAATGCAATGGGGGACCAATAAAAAATCTTTAATCATAAAAAATGGTTAAATAAACAATTGGATATTAATACTGGAAGTCTCCTGAAGAGAACCACAGTTTTCCGGTCGAAAAATATTGATTTTCAAGAGTTTTATACCATTTCTACGAAAAATTGTTTTTTCTCCATATAAAATACATGGAAAACTTTGAGCGCTTTGAGCACTCCCTAAATATTTCAAAAAAAAAAAAAAATATGGGTATATTTTTTTCGGTATATAACAAAGGGGGTGGCGGCATTAAAAATCCGACCTTATTTTCTTACATACATTTTTGGACCACTTTAATGTACAGTAATAGCACATTTAAAATAATACAATTTGCAATAGAACAGGGTTTTAAGTAATAGATTTCTGAACAATTTTAAATTTCTTTCAGCCTGATCAAATCCCGAAAGATGAGCAAGTTCTGGTTTGCAAGTACGTGATGGATCCATTATGCATCGATGGTCACAAATGCGATCTACGTGTTTATGTACTCGTGACTTTATTTGACCCGTTACTAATTTATATCTATGAAGAAGGATTGGTTCGATTAGCTACGGTGAAATATGATCGCAGAGCTGAAAATCTGTGGAACCCCTGTATGCATCTTTGTAACTACAGTATCAATAAGTACCATTCGGACTATATAAAATCACTAGATGCTGAAGCGGAGGATGTTGGCAATAAGTGGACACTTTCCGCTCTACTGCGGCACCTTAAGTCACAAGGTTGTAATACCCATCAGCTTATGTCAAGCATTGAAGATTTGATTGTAAAATCTATATTTGCCTGTGCACAAACTGTTATCTCAGCTTGTCGTATGTTTGTTCCTAGTGGAAACAATTGCTTTGAGTTATACGGATTCGATATTTTAATTGATGATAGCCTCAAGCCTTGGCTTTTGGAGGTTAATTTGTCGCCATCTATGGGTATTGATAGCCCATTGGACTCAAAAGTTAAAACATGTCTTATTACTGACCTCCTAACATGTGTTGGCATTCCAGCTTATTCCACTGATATGCGTGCTCAATACGATAATAAATGGACACGATTTCGTAACGTTAACTCTGCCAGAAAAACGGCATTTGTGGATTCTAATTTGAGCATTGGCGGTAACTGCATGCGACGTTTGACTGCAAGTAGTACCCCAATATATCAACCGCTTACAATGGAAGAACAACGAATTGTGAGAAATGCTCGTCTGCAAAATTCCAGACGTGGTGGATTTGTTCGAATTTTTCCTACTAATGATAGTATACAACGTTATGGGAACTTTCTTGATATTTCCACTGGTATACCAATATCTACCCCTGTTGTACAAGGACAATTATCATACTCAATGATATTGCCACATAACTATAATCATGTGTTATTTAATCATTTATATGGGATAGAGAATGGCAAAAACGAAGGTAATTCATTTATGGAAAGAATGTGTCAGTATGAGCGCGCTTTACCCGTTGGGTCATTTATTTTATTCAGTGAGACAAATCTTAAATCAAAGTGCGTAGAGGAAAGTAAACGTTTGCGTAAACAGGTCATAAAATTAATTAACAGTGGTTCGGAATTAACCCAACTTCAAGCCAGACAATCTTTTTCTTTATACTTAGAAGCAATCTTACAAAGACTTTCTCAAGAGCCAAGAGATTTTCATGAAAAGATAATTTTAAAGTTTTTGAATAGAGTAGGTGGTTCTGTGAAAACGCCGCTATTCTTTCGCAACACTCCAAATCTTCGAGTCAACAGCAAAGCCCGATCAGCTATGGTAGCGAAACTTTTAGGAGATTTTCTCGAACAGTACAATCGCGATACTGAAGCTTATGTGGATGCTTTCGATCATTTTGGTATGATACCAAGTACCTTATTTGGACATTTCTTATCCCAAGCTCAAGAGGCAGATTTAGAAGCTATCTTGGCTCTCCACACAAATGTTACTGGAAATATGTCGTATTTATATAACAGGTTTGGTTTATCCCTTCCTAAAACACCTCCTATTCCATCTGGATTACATGGATTCTTAAAAGCTCTGCCTGCTATGGTGCTAACTGGCTCTGTTGCAAGAGACTTTAATAAGTGCAATGGATATTACAAAACCAACGAAAAAAATTTGACTGGCTTTAAAAGTGAAAAGTTACCAGAAGTTGCGATTAGTAAAAAGTGTCCTGGTAGATAAATAACGTGCTCTATAATAAATAAGAAAAGAGTGCGGCATAGATTTTTTTCCATGCTTACTGGATGCCTGCACATTTTTAGTGTATTACATAAATTTGTATTTCGACTATGAACGGTGAATTACTCATATTATAAGTTTAGGTTTAAAAAACTTTTCGTGTTTTTTTTATTAAAGCTAATCATATACAAGTACACTTACATAGTTTAATAAATTGTCTGTACCTTCTTGTAATAATAATATATACAACGCAATATTAAAATATAGAAATCTTTTCATGTATGTAATGCCGGAAACGCCATTTTTAAATACAATAAATTTTGCCTTTAAACATTTACTTAAAATCCTTGTACGATTTTTGTTTATATATAATGTAGCTGTATAAAATTGCAATTATTTTCTGAGACACAAAATAATCATTATCCTAATATTTGAGATCAAAACGTCGCCTTGTTTTAAGAGACATTTTTTTTCGTTTTTGTATGATAATTATTTACGAGAAATATCTTTTTTCGTCTCTCGGGACGTTTATTTCAAGACGAAAATTATTTACGTCTTCTCATAATAATTATGTGGGACTTTTATTTTTTTTATTATTTTATTTATCTCGCGGGCCCTTTATTTCAAGACGGAAATGATTTACGTCTTCTCATAATAATTATGTGGGACTTTTATTTTTTTTGTCTCGTCGGACGTTTATTTTAAGACGGAAATGATTTACGTCTTTTTATAATAATTATATCCGAATTTTATTTTGCTCGTCTCTCGTGACGTTTATTTCAAGACGACAATGATTTGCGTCCCACGTTTACTCTTAATAGAAACGGTACATGTACTGCCGATTTCACGATTATTGGAATTTGATTTGCTAATATCTGGCAACCCATTTCAAAAAACTGAAACCACGTTAAAGCAAAGCCTTTTAATTTGACATCTCATTTGTGAAAATCGAATGAACGATACAGATTTGATGACATTAACAATCATGGCGTTAAATATTTAATCTTATAATTATTAAGAGAAGGTTTAAATAATTTCCGTCGTGAAATAAACGAGAAACGAAAAACAAATAAAAATCCCATATAATTACTATGAAAAGGACCAAATCATATTAGTCTTGAAATAAACATCCCGAGAGGCGAAAAAATATAAAAATCCCATACAATTATTATTTGCGTTTCGTTAAAAGTACAAAACCGCGTATCAACAAAATGCAAAACTGCGCATCAAGATAGTGCAAAACCGCGTATGTGAGGTTGCATAAATTATTTTCTAGAGAGTAAAAACACTCATATTTCAAAATGGTTCTCTTTTTTATTAGCCCAATAATATTAAACTTTTTCTCAAAAAAAATTTTTTAACAACGATTTTTTGATGCAGTTTACTTCGATTTGCACGCAGATCATGGATCCACAGCCTTACCCCTAAAATTTATTTGGCAACATTCCGCCATCTTGGATTTTATTTTATTTTTTTGGATTTTTTGCGATTTGCAAGCTTATTTTGCAGACTCAGAGAATATCCCTAGTGAGAAAAGGAATAAGCAATGAATGAAAATTTAAGACTTACAGCCAGTGTTACCGTTTTAGCCCTTTGGTGGCTAGATTTAGTTACCACATACTTTTTTTTGGCCACATAAATTTAAAATTGCCTCTAGCCCGTTTTTTAGCCCTCTGGAGAATTTACTTACACTTGGCACGAAAAAGTTGTATATGGGCAAAACTTAAAAATAGGTAGAATTTCAAAAAAAAAAAATTGAATTTTTAAATTTGTGAGCACACCTATGTTTCATATATCATTTTATTCGTAATCACTTAATAAATCGACTAATATAAGTGTAATTCATTTTCATCAAGTGCTTCAAAAGTGAGACGAGGAATAAACATGAATTAGAAAACAAAACATACAAATTTGAACAAAGATTTTGAAAGTTAATTGGGACGTTCTAAATTCAATGGCATGCCCCGTTTTACCAGCTTTGCTCCGGTTTTCGAGATAACGGTACTTGAAAATATGATTAAATTTTAACTATTTTATAAATAACTCCCTCAGTTTTGAAGCTACTAAAATTTTGCACATAACAGTTTTTTTAATATTACCTTAATTATTCCTTGTCGGCCGCTGCGGTGTAGTGGTAAGCAGTGCGCGCTTCCACTCCGCAACACCTGGGTTCAAACCCTGGTCAAAGCAACATCGCAAAAAAAATATAGAAAAAAGGTTTTTTCTTAACAGCGGTCGTGCCTCGGCAGGCAATGGCAAACCTCCGAGTGTATATCTGTCATGAAAAAACAGCTTCTCATAAAAATACAATCGCCGTTCGGAGTCGGCGTAAAACTGTAGGTCCCTCCACTTCGTGTGACAACATCAAGGCGTGCGCCACAAATGGGAGGAGAAGCTCGGCCAAACACTAACATATGTGTAAGCGCCAATCTATTATTATTATTATTATTATTATTCCTTAAAATTATCGAAATAGGTTCACATTAACATATACATAGCTCCAATACAACTGATTACTCAGATATGTGTTTTTATGCTTTAACTCTAACTTCATATCTGAATAAAAAATTGTATGCGTGCTATATGTTAAATTGAACCTATACTAAATTTTAACCTGTTTAATTAGAGGAGTTATAACGCAAAACAACGACTCTGATCAATCAGTTGTATTGGAGCTAGATGTTTTAGTGAACCGATTTCGATGATTTTATGGAATAGTTAATGGTTATGGTAATATTAAAAAACGGTTATGTGTAAAATTTTAGTAAAATATCTTCAAAACTCGGACTTTTGTATAAAATAATTAAAATTTAAGCAAAGTTTCAAGTACCGCTATCTCGAAAATTGGAGCCAATAGGATAAAACTGAGGACGCCATTGAATTAAGAAGGCTCCAATTAAGTAATACCAACTATCAGAACATTTGTCGAAAAAAAGTTGCTTTGATACCACTCTCGAAATATTCTGACTAAAAGAAGGAGCATCATTAAAAGTAAAAAATCAGGGTTTTTACACACTTCTAGATAAAAAATTTTTGAAGTATTTTACAGGTATATGTAATTTTATAAGGACTAGCAGTCATAGAAAAATTTAGATCGTTTCGAGGTATTTTCCAAATGTGCCTTCAATTAAGGTGTTTTTGGAATAAAAATTACGTTCAAGATCGCAGAATATTTTATCTTTAAAAGTTAGTTTATTCTGAAAGCACACCTCTTGCTAAGGTATCAAATTTTTCGTAATATTTTGTAGAATACAATAAATACTTAAAAAGTTCTTAAAATTAAATGCTTCAAAACCTGTACGCGATAAACCGAAAATTTTGAAAATTGTGAAATGTAGAATTACAGACTTTGAGTTACTTGCCAGGCACACTTTTCTTGCCTACTACATATGAAGTGTACACATAAGTGCTAAATGCCCATTTAATTTCAAATCAGAATATGGTTTGCTTCAAAAGTTATAACATAATTAATTGTGCCCGCCCCTCTCAAAAATTACATAAAAAAATTCACTTGTTGTCATTATTTTTTTTAATTTAAACACCTATAATTCAAAAGTTATGCAGCAAATTGATCAAATTTTTTTTGAGGCTGCAAGTATACGTCAATGAATTATATTCAAAAGCAACCAGCTTGATTTAGTTTACAACAGTGAAAATTAAGCTAAATAACACAAAGGTTACCTGTTTTTTAGATTTGCCCATATGATTAATTTGATCTAATTTTTTTCATTTATGTAAGAGACGAATTTTTAAACTAATCGAGTTTTCGTTTCTACCGAAAAATGTTACCTTCGCATTGCCCTCTCAGCAAAAACGCTAAGGATCGGGCAATGAAAAGGCAAACTTTTTTGTAGAAACGAAATCGCCATAAAAAAGACTGATATATATATACATATGTATCTATATGTATTGTTTGTTCCATACGTTTTTATACATACATACTGTAAAAGTGTTAAGGCTGTTAATTAACGATTTAACTATAGTTTAAAATAGATATTTTTACTGTCCTTAATATGCCATTAATCGTTCTCTTGTTATTCAATTTTCAAATTAGGGGTTGGAAATTTGATGTGCTAGCACCCCATCCAAGCATTTGTGAAAAAAATATATGCTGACGATTGGTCATCGATTGGCCAGGATTGGTCGCTAATTTTCATCGTTTGGTCATTTACGGTTCTCTTTTTATTAAATTTTAAAATTAAGGATTGCAAATTTAATCTCCAAGCATTGACAGGATTTACGAAAAAAAAACTATACGCAAACGATTGGTCATCGTTTGGTCAGGATTGGTCACTAATTTCCATCGTTTGGTCATTAACCGTTCTCTTGTTATTCAATTTTCAAGTTAGGGGCTCAAAATTTGATGTGCTAGCACCCCATCCAAGCATTTGAGAAAAAAAAATATACGCAAATGATTGGTCATCGTTTGGTCAGGATTGGTCACTAATTTCCATCGTTTGGTCATTAACCGTTCTCTTGTTATTCAATTTCCAAACTAGGGGTTGAAAATTTGATGTGCTAGCACCCCATCCAAGCATTTGTAAAAAAAAAACTATATGCGAACGATTGGTCATCGATTGGTCAGGATTGGTCGCTAATTTTCATCGTTTGGTCATTTACGGTTCTCTTTTTATTAAATTTTCAAATCAAGGGTTGAAAATTTGATGTCCAAGCTTTTACAGTATTTACGAAAAAAAAACTATACGCAAACAATTGGTCATTGTTGAAAACTGTCGCCGCTATTGATAGTTTTTGAAAACTATCGATGTCGGTTTTAGCAAGACTTCACAATGTCTCTTCATTACATCTCAACACATTACATAAATTTTTTTTTTCCAAGAACACAACACAGTCGGCAAAAAAATTTTGAAATCATTGGGATTTTTAGCAACTACAAGCTTACACTGAGTTATAGTAAAATTTAATAAGCTATAAAACTGCTTAGAAATTCGAATTAAAAAGCTTTAATTTTTAATTATTTTGTAGTTTTTTATGTTTTGTACAACTTTTATAAAAAATTAGTAGACACTAAATAAACAAAAAATAGTGAAAACTGCTAAAAAATGTTGTGGTGCTATTATTTTGAGCACTGTTTTATATTCGTTTTCTTATAATATGGTAAAATGTTAATAATTTCCTTTGTCCGGATTTTGATATGCGCTTCCGTATTTGATCTCAGTTGAACTTTTATAAGAATGAGTTGTCAATTTAAACGAATATCTTTTACTTTGTTTGTTTTGTAGTATTATAAATGTACCTTTATAGCCAATTTCACTTCTTTGCACTTCAAAAGGGACAAACACAATCCGAATTTAATTTTGCCATATAAAAAATTCAGCTTTTGTCTGTCGCTATTCAAGGGGATGCAAGTGTATGTATGTAGTATATAAGTTATATAATTCAGGCGCATAAACTAATACGTTTATTTTATTATTATAAAAAGTTCTTTTCGATGCACTCAAATTAAAAAAAAATTATATACTCTCTTTAATTTACAAAGTAATTTATAAATTCAAGCAATTGATCGTTTTAATTCAATACCTTTCACGACGATAGTACTATCGAGACTATCGATGTTTTCAACTATCGTTTCGAAAACTATCGAGTGGGGGTACTATCGATATTATCTCAGCTCTATTAAGTTCTGCGGGTTAGTGAATTGGATCGACAACTTTTCAGCTTGGCGTAATATCGGAATATACCATAAACGCACAAAATGGATGACGAAAGTCCAAATCGTACACCACGTGCCAATATTGCAACAGAGTGGCCAAAATGGAAGTAACAATTCACAGTTTGGATGATCGTTAATGGAAAAATAAGGTAATGAAATCATTTGATTAGTTTTGTGTGCCAAGAAAAAATGTTGCGATGGAGTCCTACAAATTTAATATGATTTCACAAAGAAAAAACAATCGTTTCACTTCGTAATTATGATTTATGCTCAAGAAGGAGCGTTCAATGAATCCTCCATGAATCCAGGGTTGTTGCGAATATTCGCACTCGCATTCGCAACTGCGGAACTTCCGCATTAAAATTAACATTCGCTTTCGCATTCGCAATAATCAATACGGAGCTTTTGCGAATGCGAATGTTGTTCAAGTGCACCGATAAAACGTATATATGGCAAACAAAATGACAAATTGTAGCCAATATTTTTGCCTGTGGTCGTGGGAGTATTGGTGTAACAAAACTGGTCAAATGTCATATTTATCAACTTTGACAAAAATGTCGCTAAACATATTATTTCTTAAGCTATATAACCGCGTTATCAATGGGCAGTCATACAAGTTCCAACTTCTACTTGACCTTTGACGTACGTCAAAGGGAACATAGTCTTTTTAACAATTTTTTTTTCTGTGCCTGCATTGGTTTCTTTTTTATTATGATTTTTTTGGACCAATCTTAAAAAAACTACTAGACACAAAAGAAGAAAGTGTGCACTGTTCGTAGGGATATACATTGAATCCTTGGTTAAAAACTTCTGTGGTAAAACTGTCCCTTCTTTGCTATTTAAAGTCGAAAAGTAAGCTCCTTCAATAGGGATTTCCAGCAGAAATTATCTACGTCTGGCTATAAAGAGAATCGACCCAATAAACAACAAAAAAAATATTTATCCAACCCTGGAGAAATTCATAGTTCTCAAGTTGATATACAACATAATTCTCCAACTCATCTCTAACCGACGCGCAGATACGTAAAAAGTGATAAAGAAACGAATTTTTAATTATCAAGTTAAAAACTAAATCTAAATAAAGAGGAAAATCACCAACAAAAAGTAAATAATCTAAATAAAATAAGTTATCTTACTATTTCAATTTCAGTATTTCAATGTTATTTTTGAGACCAATTGGAGAATTAAAGTGGAGTTCAAGTTGAGAACTAGCATTTTCTCAACTTGAGAAACAGTACTTTTTTCATACAAAGAAAAATGCCCTTTTTGTTGAGAACGCTATGATCCTTTGAGAAATACCTTAGTTCTCCACCCAACCTCAAGTTAAGCTCAAACCTAAATGTTTGTTGGGGATGCTCAAATAATTAAAAAACTATAGGTCTGACCTTTAATAAGATAAGAATTACGTAACTATCTGAGATTCGATTGCTTATAAAAAACAGGGTGATTTTTAGAAAAAAATAACAATATTCTGATCCGATTCGGCTGGCAGCCACGACTTTAAAAACAGAATTTTGTTAAAAAATTTCATTCCTGGAAAATAATAATCTATTTTCCATATCCACCTATTTAGCTCGCCATAAGCACAAATTTTTCAAACCAGTTGCCGCAGAATGTATTAAAAACGAATTACAACAAGTAAAATCGAAAAACGCTGCTGAAGTTACAGATTCCCTAAATTCTGAAACAGCCAATGGGAATGAAGAATTCTTTTTAAAAAGCTTTAGAACAACCTGATATATGTATCTGGTTTGGCTTGTAAGCGCTGTTTAATCAACGATCTCGCCATTATGCTAGATTCTAATTGTTTCTTAAAAATCGGTCTAGAAATAATGTTGGACTATGCTTACGGTGACCATAAATATGAATTGGAAATGCAGGACAACTTTTCAAAAAATATACCTAAATACATATCGTCACCTGAAATGCAGCAAAACGTAACAACATCGTAAATGAAAGGGAAAAAGTCGTGACTAATATTTAAA
Organism: Rhagoletis pomonella; assembly: GCF_013731165.1. Taxonomy (NCBI): domain Eukaryota; kingdom Metazoa; phylum Arthropoda; class Insecta; order Diptera; family Tephritidae; genus Rhagoletis; species Rhagoletis pomonella. The sequence goes on along the minus strand of NW_023458555.1, from coordinate 106,914,907 downwards.
TTTTTTTTTTCATAAAATGATGTAATTTGATGAAATCCATCATATAAATCAAAAAGTGCGTTTTGAATTTTTTATTAGTTATGACTTTTAGCATTTCAACGATGATGTTTGTTACGCTTTTTCATTTCAGTTGACGATACAAGTATACAAATTGGATTAATAATTTAAAAAATATATATTTTTTTCTTTGTTATTTTTATACTACGTTTGTAAATACATATGTAAATATGTATGTAAACTTTGAATATAAATCACATTTTCTTCATTGGTATTAATCTTTGTTTAATGAATACTAGAGTGCCAGTTACTGTCGAAATTCGACAGTTTTTCTAGTTTTAGAAGCCTTGGAGAGGTTTTCTAACTTAACACGTAGCGATACTTATACGGTACAAATTAACAAACCGGAAAATCTTCTGCTAAAACGTAACTATTTTTTTTTATCTGAGAAGGTCTTTGGAGGACTTCGGCAGGACTTGGAATTGACCCGATACATTCAAGTTTATCGATAAATTTCAATGATTTGATACATATCGATAGTTCGATGAATTTCAAGAACACTAAAATTCGTTAACTCGACCAATTTCGATAACTGTAAAATTCGATGGCTCGATAAATTTCGATAACTCAAAAATGTAAAAACTTTGGATACCTTTATAAATTTTTAATTTTGACATCTCCACATTTTTCGAAAACTATCTAAACATTTTGATAACTCGTTACACTCTGTTAAGACGATTAAATTCGATAAGCAGTGATAAATCGATAAGCTTATATAACCTTGAAATTTCGATAAATCGATATATTTTGAAAATTCCATAAACTTTGCTTTGTTGAACCAACCAATTTTATTAGATCAAAAATTATTGACAACTCTGTAAGTTGAAAGAACTCCATGCATTACGACACCTCGATATATTTCGTTAAGTCTATAAATAATGATAATTCAATAAATATCGATAACTTGATACATTTCTTTAACTTGACAAATTTCGTTAATCCCACACGTTTTTATAGCTCGAAACTATCCGTAAATTTGGACAACTAAGTTTCTGTGTCTATCAATTTCGAAAACTCAGTAAACCTTGATCAGTTTGAATAATTCGATACGTTGCGATAACTTAATAAGCATGGATAAATTTCGATGAAGCGATACATTTCAGGAACCTTTATGGCTGACTTTATTTCGATTCCTATCTTTTATCCTAATTCTTATGTATTTCTCATTATCTCCATTTTCGCCTTTATCTCAATTTTCGTCTTTATCTTCACTTTTGCTTTTTTTTTGTCTTCATCGTTATCACTTGTTTCTTCATCTTCATATTTATCTTTATTTCAAAGTTTAATTTCAAATACGAAGTAAAACAAAATGCGAAACAGCTTAAATTGAACAGGTTGCAAAAACAACCATACACAAATATGGAAATTTTTAAACGACGATTTTCAACCAATTTCGAAACTATAAAAACTCTCCTCATCTACAGAAAATTACCTTTTCAACGGTGTTTTTGGTTTTGAAATCGGTAACTTTACCTTTGTTTTTATCTTTCACATCTTTGCTTATATCCTTTTCTTTTTCTATTCACGTAGATGAGATGAGGTGCGATGACGTGATAAGCAGTGACGTGATTTTATGTGATGTGATAGGATGTCATGTCATGTGGTGTCATATTCTGTGATGTCATGTCATATGATGTCATACCATATGATGTCATATCATGTGATGCCACGTCATGTAATGTAATGTCATGTAATACGATGTCATATCATGTGATGTCAAGTCAGGTGATGTCATGCCATATAATGTGATGTCATATCATATAATGTCATGTCACGTGATATCGTGTGATGTGATATCATATTATGTGATGTAATATCATGTGATGTCTCTTCATATCATGTGATAAAATGTGATGTGATGTCATGTAATGTGATCACATTCCATGTTCCGATTACTGTATCGATAACCCTGTTGATAACTGTGTCGATAAAAATCCCGATAACAATATCCATAAACATATAGAAAAATACAACGATTGTAAAATCGATTAATTTCTCGATAAATATAACAATCATCAGTATCGATTATTGTACATATCGTCAACAATATAAATGACTAAATCGATAACAAAATCAATTATTTAATCGATTATTATACCGAAAACAATATCCATTATTGTATCGATAACAATATCGATTATTATATTGATTATTATATCGATTACAATAGCAGTTATTTAATCAATGACAGTATCGATAACAATGTCGTTTATTTTATCGATAGCAATATCGATTATTATATCGATAAAAATATCGAGTTTTATATCGATAACAATATCTTCTTCATCCTCATCCTTTTCTTCATATTTATCTTTATTTTTGCATATTCCTCTTCACCTTTACCTTAAAGTGTTTAAATTTACTTTGATCTTCATTTTTGCCTGTACCTCTAGGCATCTTTGTTTTTGTTTTTATTCTCAAACCGCTAAACCGGTGAGAACTATTTCCTTGTGCATTATTCCCCTCGAATTTGACAATTACTCCCAACCAACCAACTGCCGCTAAAGAAGTTTCACTTCATAAATTCAAGAAATGTTCTTACCCTTTTAGTTACCCTAATTCTTATGTATTTGTCATTGTCTTCATTTTCGTCTTTTTTGACTTCATCGTTATCATTTATTTCTTCATCTTCATATTTATCTTTATTTCAAAGCTTAATTTCAAATGTGTAGTGAAACAACAGGCGAAACATGTCAAATTGAACATGTTGCAGCAACATGTATACACAATTCGAAAATGTGTAAACGACGGTTTTGGCCGTAATTTTCAACCAAATGTGAAACCATAAAAACTCTGCTCATCTACGGAAAAATGCCTTTCCAACGGTTTTCTTGGTTTTGAAATCGGTTCTGTAGAATCGCCAAACGAACGGAGACAAAATTTATGTTAGCGTATTAATATATAGATTTGTAAAATTATAATACAACATATTATAATTACACTAGTTTACACGAGAAATGAAACTCATCAGTACATTTTGAGGTTTTTAAACCGTATAAACTTATAATTGTGTAAACTTAAATCAACTGTCAAAATTTGTATGGAAACTCGTTTACACATTTCTGATAAATTTCTCCAAAGATTTCACTGAATAATCTTCATACACTAAAGCCAAGGCAACTATGTCGCAAGTGTAAACGAAAAGAGAGTATGGGCCGTTCATGTAACAGATCTCTTAACCCTTCGATTTGTGAGAAGGTCCCTAGGGACCTTTTCGTATTTCATGTACCTATATCTTTTTGTTCAATGCATTTTTGAAAAGAATTTATACATGTATTCCAAGAATAAATTAAG
>NW_023458555.1:106906109-106911546 GCF_013731165.1 Rhagoletis pomonella | reverse complement strand
ATTGAGATTTCAACATATATAGTACGGGGATTAGTGACAAGGTCCCTTGTACCTTGTACAATTTTAGAAGAAATAACAAGTTACTTGTCTTCATGTTTTGATTTTTTTTCACTTGTTCTTCCAATTATTTCATTCCTAATATATATGCAGGACGTTAATTTAATCAAAAGACAACATAAATACCAAAGAAGTTGCACATGTACAGTCGAAACATCGAGCAACTCTTTGTAGGTCCCTAAGGACCTTCTCACGAATCTAACGTCATCGGCACTGTCACTCATCGGAGGGTTAAATTTATAAGAATATCTGCTTGATAAAGTTATCGGTTTAGATGAATACCACTAATATTAATTTAAATATTAGCATGGATTTTAAACTTGAAATGTAGAAAATTTTCTATGACACATTTTAACATATGATATTTGAAATTTCAAATTACGTCTGGTCGAAGACGGAAAGGAGTTCACATTTCCCCTTATGGCTTAGTTTACCGCGAGAAAAATTTTACACATTATTGGGCGGAACCTGTAAGAACGTGAATGTGTTATTTAGGTCCCAGGGAATGTAAAACTTGAGTTTCGGAACGCAGAAGGTTCTGAAATTACCGGCATCTTGAAAACAATGGTGGTAAATATTTTTTTTATACCCGAGCACACTTGTGCACAAGGGCATATTAATTTTGTTCACATAACGGTTGTTTGTAACAGCCAAAACGAATCGAGATAGATATAGACAAATGTATACATAAATGCTCAGAATGAATAGAGAAATCGATTAAGCCATGTCTGTCTGTCCGTCCGTCTGCCCGTCTGTCCGTCCGTCCGTGTACACGATAACTCGAGCACACATTGAGATATCTCAACGAAACTTGGTATATAGGTTTTTGTTAATTCAAGGTAGGTTGGTATTGAAAATGGGCGAAATCGGACTGTAACCACGCCCACTTCCCATATAACGGTAATTTCCAGAAATACGAAAACTGCGATATTTTTGGAACTACTGAAAATAATTCACTCGAATTTGATATTTACAATAATTTTCAGACGAAAAATAAGAATATTATAAATTTTTGGAAAATGGGCGTAGCCACGCCCACTTATGGTTACATGTGTATATCTTGGTAACCGCTGCACCAATTTCTTCCATACTCGGCACAGTTGTTGGCGTTGATACAGCATACTAAATGGCTGAAAATTTAAAAAATCGGACAATAACCACGCCCACATCCCATATAACGGTAATTTAGAGAAATACAAAATCTTCGATAAATCAGTAAATATTAAAGCTTATTTATTCAAAATTGATGCTTGCAACAATTCTTTTCCAAGAAATACGTTCATGGTAAAATTTTGGAAAATGGGCGTGGCACCGCTCACTTATGATAACATATTTTACATCGGTAACTGTTCTACCAATTTGTACCAAACTCGATCGGTTATTCTGCTTGCCACATAAAAGCAAAACGTTGAAAATTATTGTAATCGGACCAAAAATCAACTATACCAACAACCACATGTTCAAGTGAATTGCAGCGGAATAGCTACGCTTGATTGTGTTGGCATAACAAAAAATTAAAGTAGTGGAAAAAAGCAAACGATAATTTACAAGGCGTACTGAGCACGGTGCATAGGCAAATGGCTGAGTCAGTGGGATTGTCGGTTCGAATCCTACTGAAAGAAGTCTGATGAGGAAATGTAGTGATTTCCGAAATAGCTATCACTTGTACCATTTTTTCAAATTTTGTTGCTTTTCCACAATAAGTTTTCATTAAAAACCGGCCTCGAGCTCAATAAAAATTGATGAATATAATTCTTATAAGGCCAAAAATAACAAAAACAAATAACTTAAGGACGAGCACACCTAAAGGTTAAATATTCTAAAAATAGAATTATTAGCAAAAACCAACAATACCAACAACCATATGATCAAGTGAATTGCAGCGGAATAGCTGCGCTTGATTGTGTTGGGATAACAAAAAATGAAAATAGTGGAAAAAAGCAAACGACAATTTACAAGGCGTACTTAGCACGGTGCATAGGCAACTGGCTGAGTCAGTGGGATCGTCGGTTCGAAGCCTACTGAAAGAAGTCTGATGAGGAAATGTGGTGATTTCCGAAATAGCTATCACTTCTACCATTTTTTCAAATTATTGTTGCTTTTCCACAATAAGTTTTCATTAAAAAACGGCCTCGAGCTCAATAAAAAATGTTGAATATAATTCTTATAAGGCCAAAAATAACAAAAACAAATAACTTAAGGACGAGCACACCTAAAGGTTAAATATTCTAAAAATAGAATTATTAGCAAAAACCAACAATATTAACAACCACATGATCAAGTAAATTCCAGCGGAATAGCTGCGCTTGATTGTGTTGGCATAACAAATAATGAAAATAGTGGAAAAAACCAAACGATAATTTACAAGGCGTACTTAGCACGGTGCATAGGCTACTGGCTGAGTCAGTGGGATCGTCGGTTCGAAGCCTACTGAAAGAAGTCTGATGAGGAAATGTGGTGATTTCCGAAATAGCTATCACGTATACCATTTTTTCAAATTATTGTTGCTTTTCCACAATTAATTTTCATTAAAAAACGGCCTCGAGCTCAATAAAAGTTCTTGACTACATTTTTTTTTAAACTTATAGAAGAGACCATTTTTGGGCCTTAACTAAACTATGCCTAATCGTTAGTTTTCATACATGGTAGTGAAATTCCAATAGGATTTTTATCTATCTCATCATTACATATTCGGAACTTTTGGACTTGGTGACTTACTCTAAAATCAGGTGCGCTAAGGTCCTCTGCGACGGAGCGTCTTAATTCTTTCGCTGGTTGATACTCTTCAGGTGAATTTTCGGCTGTCACTGTAGTTTGTGCAAATTCGGCAGCCGGGCGGGCAGAATTTTTTGGCTTAGAAAAGTTCGTTATTTGTACGGAATGCATTCGGAACGTAGTACTTTTTGTTTTGGTGATTCACAGACATTGAAAATACACATTTTCTCCCAAATAGTTAAATTTATTTGTTTTTGTTGCGTAGGCAACTGGCTGAGTCAGTGGGATCGTCGGTTCGAATCCTACTGAAAGAAGTCTGATGAGGAAACGTGGTGATTTCCGAAATAGCTATCACTTCTACAATTTTTTCAAATTATTGTTGCCTTTCCACAATAAGTTTTTCATTAAAGACGGCCTCAAGCTCAATAAAAATTGTTGAAGTTAAATATATTCTATCTCAAAATATGGAACAGTAAACCGCGTTCACTTTAAACTCTAAATGATATTGAACATGTAAAATGTTGAAAGAAGCAATTTGAGTCCTATTATTTTTACCCTTTCGAAAGCTTCGAAAATCTTAAAATTCAAATCAAAAATATGTGTGGAGCATATGCATACGTATGTAGTACTTTTAGGGATTATGTTAGTTCCACGGCGAGTTCATACAAAGTGGAATCTTGGTTTGTTCTTTATCAGCAGATTTTTGCAAATAGTTGAGAATTCATACACACTTTCATCAGTAGTGCTTTGGTTGAAAAGACAATTTCAATATCTAATCATCGTTATGAACCAAAAATTTTAATCGTCCTTAATTCTACAGGATTTTCTCTTTAATTTCATAGTCATACTGTTTTTCTACGTTGCACTGATTTTTTTTTATAATTTTTTGAAGTAATTATATTTTTCAAATTTCATAGTCCTTTAAAAAGATCTTGACGTCAGAGAGAAAAACTAAAAACGAAGTTTTACTATTTTTATTGAGCTTTGTACCACGATTGTTATTAGGAAAAATTGAAAAAGCAACAAAGTCTAAGCGGTAGAATTTATAGCACTATTTCGGAGATCACAGGTTCGATTCCTGCTGAAGTCTAGAAAAAAGAAGTCTGATGAGGAGATGTGATGATCTCCGAAATAGTGCTATAACTTTTACCGCTTAGACTTGGTTGTTTTTTCAATTTTTCCTAATAAACAATCGTGGTACAAAGCTCAATAAAAAATATTAAAAATAAAATTTTAATAAGCCACAATAACATTGACAAATACATAGTTTAGGAAGAGCCTGCCTGAAACTATTCAAAAAAAAGCAAATAAGCAAATGTATGTATAGAATTGACAACAACAACCACGCTGTCGAGTTTAAATAGCGGCAAATCAGCTGCACTGGATAGTAGTTGGTTGAATAAGGAACATGAATTAGCAACAAGAGTTTACGGAATGTACATAGCTCAGTGGTTAACGCTTCTGACTTTGAACATTGATTACGCAGGTTCGATCCCTGCTGAAGTCTAGAAAAAAGAAGTCTGATGAGGAGATGTGGTGATCTCCGAAATAGTGCTATAACTTCTACCGCTTAGACTTGGTTGTTTTTTCAATTTTTCCTAATAAACAATCGTGGTACAAAGCTCAATAAAAAATATTAAAAATAAAATTTTAATAAGCCGCAATAACATTGACAAATACATAGTTTAGGAAGAGCCTGCCTGAAACTATACAAAAAAAAAAAACAGCAAATAAGCAAATGTATGTATAGAATTGACAACAACAACCACGCTGTCGAGTTTAAATAGCGGCAAATCAGCTGCACTGGATAGTAGTTGGTTGAATAAGGAACATGAATTAGCAACAAGAGTTTACGGAATGTACATAGCTAAGTGGTTAACGCTTCTGACTTTGAACATTGAGTACGCAGGTTCGATCCCCGCTGAAGTCTAGAAAAAAGAAGTCTGATGAGCAGATGTGGTGATCTCCGAAATAGTGTTATAACTTCTACCACATAGACTTTGTTGTTTTTTCAATTTTTCCTAATAAACAATCGTGGTACAAAGCTCAATAAAAAATATTAAAAATAAAATTTTAATAAGCCACAATAATATTGACAAATACATAGTTTAGGATGAGCCTGCCTGAAACTAGACAAAAAAAAAAACAAAGCAAATAAGCAAATGTATGTATAGAATTGACAACAACCACGCTGTCGAGTTTAAATAGCGGCAAATCAGCTGCACTTGATAGTAGTTGGTTGAATAAGGAAAATGAATTAGCAACAAGAGTTTACGGAATGTACATAGCTCAGTGGTTAACGCTTCTGACTTTGAACATCGAATTCGCAGGTTCGATTCCTGCTGAAGTCTAGAAAAAAAAGTCTGATGAGGAGAAGTGGTGATCTCCGAAATAGTGCTATAACTTCTACCGCTTAGACTTTGTTGCTTTTTCAATTTTTCCTAATAACAATCGTGGTACAAAGCTCACTAAAAATATTAAAAATAAAAAAATGTTAACAAGCCACAATAAAATTGACAAATACGAAGTTTTACTACATTTGGCCCATGGTTTCGCGAATACGTAAAAGTTTTTGTGTGTAAAATTTACTGTCGCACGGTGTAAGCAAACACAATTTGAACATGCGTGGGTAAAAACAACCATCTGCATAGCAATGCCCTAATAA
>NW_023458555.1:106884309-106906099 GCF_013731165.1 Rhagoletis pomonella | reverse complement strand
ACGCGTATTCTCCATCTGATGCAATTTCAATAATGTTGAACCGAACAAACAAAAGTTCTCGCAGTGTCTCGATTTTCAGTTGTGATTTCTCCTCGCTCCAAATCTGATTCATCAAAGAAAATACGCGTTCAATACGCCCACTTTTAATTTTTGTTTTATCTCAATGGCCGCTATACCGCACTTATGCCTCAAAACGAGTTTATCTCCTAAAGTGAGTTGGAGTCATTGAGTAAACTCCTATAAATTTGCTAAGTTACTCACCCTTAACGGACACAAGAAAAACACAAATAAAGTATTCAGTAGACAGCGTTGCCAGTGTTGGGGATTTTATCGTCATTTTGATAATTTTTTAATGAGGTGGTTACACTTTCCATCAACTGATTCATTATAATATTTTCAGTTTTTATTAGTCAAAATTTGCATGTTCGTATGTATGTTGGGCGCTCCTATCGATAAAATTAACGTACAACAATATTTCTTCGATTCAATTTAAGTACATTTTCGCGATTTTGTGGTTAGCTTCGGTACCGTGTACCGTGGCTACAAATTTACGTACTGTACGTGTCATTTACGCACAGTTCAGGGATGTTGCGAATGTGGAATTTAGACATCCGCGGATGCGAATACGGATACGGATGTTTGAACGCTAACATCCGCGAATGCGGATGTTAAGTATTTTTATACCCGAACGCACTTGTGCACAAGGGTATTATAACTTTGTTCACATAACGGTTGTTTGTAACAGGCAAAACGAATCGACATAAATGTATACATAATGGATCAGAAAGAAAAGAGAAATCGATTAAGCGGTGGCTGTCTGTCCGTCCGTCCGTCCATCTGTGCACACGATAACTCGAGTACAAATTGAGATATCTTAACGAAACTTGGTATGTGTACTTCTTTTGAGCGTAGGACGGATGGTATTGAAAATAGGCAAAATTGGACGATAACCACACCTACCTCCCATGCAACGGTAGTTTTCAGAAATTATTCAAGATTCATGTTTGCAATACTTCTTTAGCAAAAAATACGCTTATAATAAAATGTTGGAAAATGGGCGTGACCCCGCCCAGTTATGATTACATATGTGTATCTCGGTAACCGTTCGATCAATGTGTACCATCTCGGGACGATTATTGTGGTTGCCACATTAAGGCAAAACGTTGAAAGTTATCGAAATCGGACTAAAATTACGCCCACTTTTTCATAACGGTAAATTTCAGAAATGCTTGAAACTTTGATATTTCGAAATTTAAGGAAGCTAATTTTACCCAAACAATCCCTTGAAAAGAAGTAACATTATTATTGAATTTTGGAAAATGGGCGTGATGCCGCTGACATATATCTATATAAGTTTATCTCATTATATCTTACTGAATGGTCTATTGAAGATGTTTGAAATAGGGGTAACCCCACCCCTGATTACCATGTAGCGGTATTTTTCGGAAAGGTGAAAAACTATATTGAATACTTGCGCCGGGTATTTAATGTTCGGCTCCGCTCGAACTTAGACTGTTTTACTTGTTAAGAAATAATTTAGGTGAGTAAATTAAATAAAAATGTAAATAAAAAATGTTAAGGTTAGTAATTTTTAATAATGTTTTTTTGAGTAGTTGAATTTAAAAATTGGAACATTGTATCCAATAAAAAGTTTTTAAAGGGTCGTAAATCAGGGCCACTAAATAACTGCTCGCTCGAGGCGACAAACTTGAAAAACTTGAAACTTGACAAAATTGAAAATTCTTTTCGATTGACGCTGCACGAGTCGAGAGGACTTTCAGTTATATTTATTGTTTTTTTTTATTGCGGATGGTATAATTCTTTTTTGAGAATTGCATCGGGCTGCAAATGTCGGATGTATCCTCCTGACTTTCATCTTCACAATCTAGTATCATGGCAAGATCATTGTTTAAACACCGTTGTTTTCCAAAGAATTCTTCATTCTCATTCTTTTGGTTGTTTCTGAATTTGGAGAACCTGTTACGTCAAAAGCGTCTTTCGATTTTAGTTTTTGTAACTCATTTTTAATCCTTTCTTCTGTGACTGGCCAGATATCAGTACACTTGCATAATATTCCAGGAACCGAAAATAACAGTTATTTTTTATTCCGAAATAAACGTTTTTTCTGGATAATAAACAAACAGCTTATCAAAATTAATTAAATTTAATATTATGTGAAAGAGGACTTAAATAGCTTTTAAACAGAAATAACGAACGAAGGTTACCACCTCTATTTATATATTTTTAATATCATTTAATACTAAAGAAATTCAAATACCTGACCCAAGGTTTGTTCTAAGGTAATTAATTAACATTTTTTATGGAAATATTTTTCAATAGGGGGCTTGGCTCGTTTAGACATTTCAGTTTTAAAGCTATTTAAGTCCTCTTTCATTTGATACCATCGCGGTTGCGAATGCGAATGCGAATATTCGCAACAACCCTGGTACAGTTGGTCACACTAGGTATGAGTATGATAGGGCGTCGCATTCATATCTATGACAACTTATACACAAAAATCAATCTCGCTGTGCGTATGCGTACATCAGAGTGGTGACGTTTCCCTGATTTAGACGTACTTATATCAAATAAATAATATAAAACAAACATTGACAAATACATAGTTTAGGAAGAGCCTGCCTGAAACTATACAAAAAAGCAAATGGATGTATAGAATTGACAACAACAACCACGCTGTCGAGTTTAAATAGCGGCAAATCAGCTGCACTTGAGGTGCTTGAGTTGATAGTAGTTGGTTGAATAAGGAAAATGAATTAGCAACAAGAGTTTACGGGATGTGCATAGCTCAGTGGTTAACGCTTCTGATTTTGAACATCGATTACGCAGGTTCGATCCCTGCTGAAGTCTGGAAAAAAAAGAAGTCTGATGAGGAGATGTGATGATCTCCGAAATAGCTGCTATCACTTCTACCGCTTAGACTTTGTTGCTTTTTCAATTTTCCTAATAATCAATCGTGGTACAAAGCTCAATAAAAATATTAAAAACTAGCAGCCCGTGTGCGACGTTGTACGCAGGTTCAGTTTTTATATTTTTTAAAGATGCTTTACTATTAAATACACAATGTTTTGAAATAAGCAAAACATATTGGTTTCGATATCCATTTAAATATGAATATTAATTAATTTATTTTAAATTTTACATTCAATTATTTGAAAGGCACATAACACTAAATTTCAAAGTACTTCAGAATATACTACATTTTTAGTTTTATTATCTGAAGACAGTAGTATAGCTTGATTGTGAGGGTTCCCAGTTCTGGACATCGCAACATACAATTGCCCATGTGTAAAACACTCCGCCTGTAAGTCAATACCAACATAGTTGAACGTTTGTCCTTGCGATTTGTTAATTGTCACTGCGAAGGAAACTTTCACTCGGAATTGCAATCGTTTATATTGGAAAAGCATATCGGTCGGAATCATAGGTATGCGAGGTATGAACGAGGTTTCTCCTGCAGCTCGACCCGTAAGGATTGTTACCTCTAGGATATTGTTATGCATTCGTTTTATTTGTAATCTCGTCCCATTGCATAACGTGGGTGGCTTTAAATAGCGCAGTAAAATAACTGGAATGTTACTTTTTAACTTTAATTTATGAGGGGGTGGTAAGCCAGAGGGATTAAGAGAATTTAAAAACTCAGTAGGGTAGTGTACGGCATCTTCTCTATTAAGAACAGAGTCAGTTGATAAATACTCTCTAGTTTCGCTGGGAATTCGATCTATAATTATGTTGTTAATTTCGTCTACCGTTATATTTCTTGGTGAAACGATAGCCCTCTCGTATAGCCAGGTATATGGCTTACTGCAAAGATGTTCAATATTCGGGTAAATTTGCAATATTAATTCGTCGACGTTATGCACCACATTACCTAGCCTTGAATCAACTATAAAGTAACCGTTCTCATTGGAAATTTTACCATCTCCTATGTCGAGTAAATCCTGGGGAAATGTACTGACATTTCCGTTCAGATGTGCTCTCATGTTTGTTCGCAGACACAATTTCTCTACGTGATTCCATAATTAAGATGCCTTGAAGCATGATTTGACAATATCAGCTCGAGTTCCCTTCGCCACTACAGGCAAAGTCTGACGAAAATCTCCAGCAAAAAGGATTGTTATTCCACCAAAGGGTTCGTCGTTAGATCTTATGTCTTTTAATGTGCGATCTACAGCCTCGATATGCGCTCGATTGGTCATTATAGACTCATCCCACACTATCAGCACAGCTTCTTGTAAAATTTTGGCCAGTGACCCGTTCTTTCGAATTGAGCAAATCTGTTGTTCTTGGACGGACACGCTTAGGGGCAACTTAAAAGTGGAATGGGCTGTTCGACCAGCGGATAAAAGAGTCGCTGCGATTCCCGATGACGCTACTGCCAGCGCCACGTGGCCTTTAGATCTGGCATAAGCCAGAAGAAGATTAAGTAAAAAGGTTTTTCCACAACCACCAGGAGCATCTAGGAAAAATGCTTGACCAGCTTTGTTATCAATGCTGTTGACAACTTTGCCATATGTTAGTTGCTGATCCGAAACCATTTTTGGTACATTAGTTGCAAGGTAGTCAATTAAAATGTTAACGTCATATGGACTCCTCAATGTGGTCTCAAAAGGGCATTCAGTTCGTTGAATATTCCGATTTGGAGAAGGCAGCCCAAAACTCGATAACTCTTTTTCGCATAGTCCTATTACTTTGTCTTCGATGTCAATTAAACCTTAAAAAAAAGTAAAATAACTTACTTAAACGTTATCAAATTATCGTTAATTTTTATCAAACCTTGGTTTATTAAATCTTCAGAAATTAGTAGATCGGGATCGTTACGTCTTCTGCGCTCATTGAAAAGAAAGTCTTCACGGAAGTCATTCTTGAATGTGTTCCATAGCAATTCAGCGTTTGAAGGCTGACCAAAAACTATTATAATGCAGAATAATTATCTCAGCTTTGACGGTGAATGTAAAAGAGATGCCTCAGCTAATGCATTTTTCCAATGATCGTCATTTTCCAAAAGGATTAGCTCTCGGCAAGCGGCTTGAAAAGTATTAAAAACTATACCATTTACAGTCCTCAAGCTTTTGAAAGAAGTGGGGCCCCGAATATTGTGTAGCAGTAAACGTATATAAAAGCATTCAGTTTGATTGGGGTGGACATTATAAACTCTACCAAGTGCCAAGTGCAAGGTTACCTTCAACAGCAACTCCGCGCTTCCTTCTGGAAAACTTATGATTGCTCCACGTATAATAAGACGGCACTTCGTGATAAAGAAGCGTTTTCGCAAATGAATCGGTGGCGCATAGTTCAAAAAACGCTATTAATGTAGTTTTACGCGGATTCTCAAGAACTTGGTGTATATTGTCTTCTGAAAAGTAAACTCGTTGTCCGTTCTCTAAATGCACTGCTAAGTGTACAACAGTTGGAAATCGCTCATGAATTGGAAAATCAAAAAAACGCCAAAAGGCCTCCGACGTGCTAATATAACGACCGTTGAGATATTTTTGAATTTCATCAGAATTGTTTTGGAAGGAAAATGTAGCTTGATCTGTGCCCTTGTTGACATATTTGCATACGTATTATATAGATTTAACCGAATGACAGTATTCAACATTTATATGAGCTGAAAAGCACCGCAGGAGCATAGGGCAATAAGGAACGACCCATCTATTATCTATTCTGGTTATAGCGCCACGTACATCAAGGTCGGCAGTGTTACCTCTGTTTTCAGGAGACCGTTTACGGTATGTTGGGTAGCCATCTTCGCCGGACTGTGTCTCTGCACAAAAACTGCGAGGAAACCTTTTCAGACATTTACCTTCTGCCATGCAAGGTGAGAATATGTTATGCTGCCCACATGGTCCATGAATCATATTTTTGCAAACTATTTCATACAGAAGTGGATCATCGCTTGAATTCGGGATTTCTGCACAAATTATGCTATCTATTTCGTGTGGCTGAATTTTTGTCTGCAGCCAGAGCAGTATATGACAATGCGGCAATCCACGTTTTTGCCATTCTACAGAGAGCATGTGACACCTAAGTTCTCCAAATATGAATTTTTTGGTTAAAAGAAACATAAGCTTTTTCATTTTCAAATGAAAAACTCCAGCTACAACATCATGTCGATTGTGCGATTTTTGGGCATGAAAAAGCTCCTGTGTTATTTCTGGCCATTCAGGATTACACGTGAAAGTTATAAATAAGTCAGGCCGGCCATAATGAAGTACATATGTCATCGCGTCTTGTGTTTTTTTCTTGCATGTAACGCGCTGAACCCGTAAATGATGAAGGAAGTATGACTTTTTGCCCAATATTAGAAACATTTATATTAGAATCTTCATTAATAGCATCGCGCAAGTGTATATACTCTTCAGCTCGTAGTTTTTGCTGATTTCTGCGTATAAAATTCAATCTTTCAGAAATCATTTTTGCCATCATGTCCACTGAGTATTGATTTAATAAGTTTTTAAAATAATGAAGCTGATTTAAACCGCTATCTCTGACCATAAACCGGTAAGCATAGAACTGCATGCAAGAGATATACTTGGTTCCATTACAATTTGGCATGTTTAAAGAGTATCCGTCTTCTCCTCTTAAAAACATGATCGGATACTGAAGTGGATCATATCCTCGATGCAGCTCTGAGACTCGTTGGAGCTGCCCTGCACGACAGTGCAAAACAATATCTCTCGGCCCTTTGTCTTCGTCTATCAAAAGTACGGTTACCTCGTTTACTAAGGGTGCATTATATCGCCCTCTGTGCTCATTAGCAGGTAGTTTGTCCGCAAGGATAACCAAACGAAAATCATTTGCAGACTCGGACCTGTCCATACGCTCTAAATTATATTTGAAGCTCGAAATAAAAGAGTTATATGTATGCAGCAAATTTTGTTGTATATCTATAACTTCCAAATTTAACGTTGGTATCATGTTTGAGCGAATGGAGGTTTGGTCAGCCTCGGATATAAAATACATTTGTAGGTACTGGGCATGTACATTCGGTTCTGGTAATAATGATCCAATAAGATGGTATACCTTGAATTTTGTAAGTTGGCATGAAATTTCCTTCTCTTATCTCATGCGTGCCAAAAGAAGTCATTTGAAACAAACTATTGTACTTTCTGGCATTATCCAGAAAATGCTTTGATAATGGGTGAGTGCCGAGAATTAGGGATTTTAGTGGGTCCGGCGGCTCCTGAGGATTAGGAAGAGTTATCTTACCTCCAGCATAGCATAAACCTGGCGCCTCGCCACTCCATTTTTTTGCACCGCAATGAACACAAACCACATTCATTCTTCCTATTCGAAGATCCTTTGAATTAGCATAATCGTAATTTAATTGGTAATTAAACGCGCATCTACTGGAAAAACAATAAATCGGAATGCGTTCTTGCGCACGATATGTAGCTGCTGTTAACGTATTGTGGGGTGTTTTCCGACTTAGTCTGGTTCGCACTTTCGGCATTTTCCTTTTTAGCAAGTTCACACCTATTCGTATAGGTACAGTTACTCACAAAAATAAGTATACACCTTTTTTATAGTTTTTTTATTAGATCTTGATACATTTTCTTATAGGAAGGTAGTTAAAATAAATTTTCTGAAGCCGAAATTGGTGAGAGCTTTCCAAAAAGGGGTGTATACTTTTTTTTGCGAGTGACTGTAGATAAATTTTTTCTGATTTTAATTCTTTTTTAAATGTACACAACTATTAGTCAATTATAAACTTTCGCTGTTTTCAACTGTTTCACAATTATTCGCACAGGTAGATATATAAATTTTCAGTGATTAAAAATGTTTTTTAATGTACACAACTATTCGTAAATTATATATTCACTGTTTTCAACTGTTTCACAGTTATTCGCAGAGGTTTATAAATTTTCACTGATTTTAATTCTTTTTTAATATGTACTCACGCAGTAAGAAACAAATACGCTATTAACTTTCAAACGAAAAGAAATTCATATTCTATTTTAAAAACAGCTAATAGCGTGGCATGGCCATCTTCATAAAATTTAAAACCTGAGATTCAAAAAAATTGCAACAGTAATCGACGCTGTTAGCAACCCGTTAGTGATGACATTGTTGCAAATACTTTTCTGTTATCTTAACAGCTCGATAGATTACGCACTGTTACATTTGATTACATGTAAGCAACCTGTTAATGATTGCATGTACATATGCAAATACTTTTCTGTTATCTTAACAGCTCGTTAGATGCCGCACTGTTAAATTTGATTACATACTTAACAGAAAAGTCAAGCGATAGGTTTGTTCGTCGAAAATCCAGCAAGAATTATCCAACACTCAAAATATCAGAGAGTAAGAAAAAATTCTCTCAAATTCTCTCTCATGTTGAGAAACTTGCAAATTTCTGCACGAACGCAAATTTGCAGGAATTTGCAAGTTTCGCTGCCAGCTGGCGTCCACGGTTGCATTTCAAACATAAAAAATTTTTATAGAATTTTTAAAAGTCTTTCGGATGGCCAAAAACAGGATATACATGTATATTTCTTGTTGTTCTGACTTTCTTTAACATACATTTCAATTTCTTCATCGTACTAGCTGTCGGGTTTCTTAAATCGACTCTGGTTGCAATTGCATTCCGATTGCGAATACCTTTTTTTTTCAGCCGAAGTAAGTTGAAATCATTGGAATTAACTAAATTAATTATATCAACAATTATTTACTTCATTTTTTCATAAAAAAATCGCTCGTGTTTATAAATTTTTAAATTTAACGAACTAATTTATTCAAATTATTGTAGACAAAAATGCAACCATGCGCCACAACCACATGTTTTTCGTGTTTGCAAATTCTTGCTGGCAAAATTTTTTCCAGCAAGAATTTGCAACTTCTCTCCAAGAGAGCTGTCACTTTGCTCTCACAATTTTTGAGTGTTGGATAATTTTTTGGTCTGCACGAACGCGATTTGGGCAAAAATCGTGATAATTCGTACAAATTCGTACAAATTTTTTGCTCGACGAACAAACCTGATGTAAGTTTCTTATGTACATTTGAATCTGCGTTAATTTAGCAGTTCAACGGAATTTATAACAACTAAAAACTGCATATCCACGGGATTCGTTAGATATTCAACTAAAAATTGTTCGCTGATATCCATATTATCAAAATAAATGAAATAATGATTACATGTATGCAAATACTTTTCTGTTATCTTAACAGCTCCGTACCGTTAAATTTGATTACATATTTAATAGAAAAGTCAAGTAACATGGTCCAGATTTTGGTGAGTACCCCGAAAACAGGGTTTCACACAGGACTAAGAACTACACCATGTTAAAACACTCGTCAACACCTTTCATTTGATACCCATATTGTATAAAAACCGTCTAGGGTCACACCTGGTCCATATTTTGGGAAATACCTCGAATACGGGGACCTATATGGGACTAATAACTACACCATGTTAAAGCACTCGTCAACACCTTTCATTTGATACCCATATTGTATGAACCCGTTATAAGGTTACCCTGGTCCACATTTTGTGGGATATCTCCAAAACCTTCCCGGATTCTTATACTTTTTTTGCCCTATAACCATGTCGGGTTCAAGCAAAAACTACGTGCAAAATTTCATTTAATTCGGTCCAGCCATTTTGGAGCTTTGCGGTCCAGAAAAAAACGGCTTTCAAAATATATATTAGTATAGATAAAATGTTAATAAGCCACAATAACATTGACTATATAAAACAAACTTTTTAATATACAACGCTTTTATAAATGGACTAAAAAGTAGAAAATAATGTTTCTCAGTCTCATAGGATTTGTTTTGATAACTTTTGATTTTGAAATTTTAGCAAAAGTCATTATAAATAATTTATGAGATTGAAAACGAAAAACGTGGACCGCATGCAATACAAAGCATTAGGTTTAATTGACAATAGTCAAACAACATAACATAGACCTAAAATTTCTACAGAGAAAGTACAAGTTTGAGATCGATTTTAAGCGGTCGTTATTCATATATCCACATACATACATACATATCGTCGCCGTAGAGTGTGAATCTTCTAACGACCAAAAAACATACATATACTGCAGAGGCAAAAAAAACTAAATATATCTTTAACTTATAGTCTAAGGGGCAAATCCTACATATAGTTTGTTAACCGCGCGACGTTCTATGGCTCTAATCCAGAGCGAATGAAAAAAAATTACGTTTTTATGGTTTTATTGACGAATTTCTAACTTAGCAGGTTTTAGCTTTTGTATTTTCAAAATTGAAGTGGATTTAGCAGGTTTTTTGTATGAATAAAATTGTTTCTATTTTATTTTTTGTGATTACGAGCTCAATTTAAATATAATTAAAATAGGATTCCATACATAAAAACAAATATATATATATATATATATATATATAAAATACAACAGATTTACTCTTCCGTTTATTGCAACAAAAATAGGCAGTTTATAAAACATATATTAGTAACTATACGTGAAGTATTCCTCTCTCAAATTAATAGCACAAAGTCCACATATAAGATAATTTAAGTAGGAACTCAATAATGCCAGAAAGTATGATACATATTATTAATCATGAGGTAAATTGTCATAGTAGGCGTGGTAATCTTCAGGAAGTAATCGTTTGAAATACTGGGGATCTCATACTTTCTGCGAGCAATCGTACGCCTACTCTCGGAAGGTGAGAAAACGGCAAGGAAACATCTAATAGGGATTTTCTTTGCGGTATTACTTCCCATTCGTTGGATAATCTTAAAGCTTTTAAAGAACGTGTAACTATGATAAGTTACGTCATATGGCTTTGGTTTTTTTTTCTAGCTGATCTACATACTTCAATGTATTCTGCAAGAACATGGATATCTCTTTTCTTAAGTGCTCGTTCGATAGTGGAATGGATACAATCAGCTTCCATTTGGGTATGGCCTACGTCAAGAAACTTTTGCTCAATAATGATATTGTTATTTATAGCTGTGGATAACAAAGCATTAGCCATAATACTGTTTCGGTTTTGATATGTGCATTCGTCGCTATAAAAAATGCTGTAATTGGCTCCCCGGAACTATTATTTGGTACTAAATTTTTTTCTATCAAATCTACCCACACGCTGGAAAACTCTTCTGCATTTAATCTTCCTTCTGTTTCGTTCCACAAGTAACAATAATTTCCTTCTTATATAAAAAATTACAGCTTATTCACTGGCTATTACCTTGGCTTAAACGCATAAAGTAATACTCTAATACTAGGTTCACATATAAGTAGATTATCCTCATTTTCGAGCTAACACCCTAATCTGTAATTATAACAAGAGATTAGCCATATAAAATTCGTCCCTTGTTAATCTGTAATTATAAAATAATCTCAGATTTAACCGATAACTTCTCGGTGTCCATCCTAGTTTTATCGATTGTTTTTGCGAAAGAGAGGAGAAATGCCAAATGTAAAAGTAAACAAAAATGTACGCTAGCAAGTAAAAGAGGTTTGTAAGGGTATTTTTAATAAAATGTTAAGTTAAAATATATTTATATTGCTTATTATTGCAGAAAAACGTGATCACGGTGGCACAGAGAAGAAACATAACTTTTCCTTGAGATGTGAGAATAACAAGCACAACAAATTTGACGGCTAATAATCTGAGATTTGCCTGTGTAAACGGGGTGATTAAAAAACGAGCTTTGATTGAGATAATATTGATATGTGAACATAGTTTAAGATAGACCAATAATCGAGCGACAGAAGCACTATATGTTGGATTTAGCAGTTGAATTTGAACTGATTGTACTTAGCAGCTTTACTCATCAAAGAATTTTTGACAATTATATTTTTATATTGACGTATTTTTTTGCTTGCCAACTGCGGAATCGCCTACTCATTCGAACTGCATCAAAAGGTCAATTTTGCCAAAAAACGGTTTTGGAAGGTTTACACTCTAAGCCGACGATATGTATATTACCCTTCATATCAATTCAGGTCTATTACATGCGCCACGCGCTTTTCATTGTCAATCTCATAAATTGTTTTTAATGACTTTTGCTAAAATTTCAAAATCAAAAGTTATCAAAACAAATTCTATGGGACTGAGAAATATTATTTTCTACTTTTTAGTCCATTTAAAAAAGTGTTGTATATTAAATTTTTTTTTTATATTATTTATTTTGTACTTTGTAGTCTTGTCTGTATAAAATTTTGCAATCGATTTTAAAATAATTCAACGGTTTTAATAGATTGGTGCACACACATGCGAGCACCAATTAATTTCATTTAAAGAATTGGCGTGTCCTCCATTTCCCCTGTAGCGTACGTAGTGCATAAGACGACATCTACCTCGCAATCGACGCGGTTGATGTCTAGACTTTTTATAGGAACTTTATAGCTGTCTGGACACACAACATTGCAGGTGACTGGACACACAATATTGCAAGTGTCTGAACACACAACATTGCAAGTTGATAAAAGCGTTGTAATATATGCTGATTAGCGGGGAATATCAAAATAGGCACTCTTTGCTGATCACTGATATGTGCATATGTACATACCTATATAGTATGTATTAGAGGTGTCAAACTATCGATAGTATCGATAGTTTTATTTTTTTTGCCCCTATCGATGAGTAGTGATAGTTTTTCTCAAAAAAGGTTAAACTATCGATAGTACTAGTTGACTATCGATAGTTTAAAACCTCTAGCTCAGCCGATTTTATTTATAATGTCTCCATGTAGCTGCGTGCCAGTTTTTTAAGTTTGTAAATTTTGTATTATAAGTGATACTTTCATTGTGATTCCCCCTTCTATGGGCGTTTTCTCAAGCAACCTTTAATTGAAAAGCTCAATTTATATTTAAACGTGCTTCAAACCATAAGGCTATGTCTGAAGTAAAGCATTTCTATTATCGGTGTTTGACGTTTGTATGTTTCTTGGCCGTAAAAGAATCAAAAAATTATATTACAAAATTTAAACAAAATATATCATATTTGAAAATTTATAATAAGCAACAATTCAACAAGGTAACAGCGATTTTGTTGCGGCAGATGATAAAGCTATTTTTGATAGACTGTTTTATGCTGATTACGAGTCCGTAAGCATAAAGTGTCCATCAGCTCCAGATTTTGAGAAAAACGAGGTCAAAGTGTCAAAAAATCGCGTTTTTTTGCAATATTTTAGAAAGTCTAGCACAAAAACCAAAAGGTGATAGAACCTTTAACTGGGGCCTAAATTAAAGCTATAACTCTCGGCTACTATCCCTGCACCTTGACCTGATGGTCACTAAAAGTCATTTATTGACAATATAAAAATACTGGAATAAATACTGTGCTATTGAAAAAAATAAATAAGTTTTGCCAAAATCAGTTTTTGCTGTTAAATAAATAACTATAAGTGACCTTAGGGTAAAAGTTTAGGGATGGTATCTTAAGCGATTGTAGTCGAAAGTTCAAGCCTTAATTTCAGCCCAAGTTGAAGGCTCTACCCCCTTTAGTTTAATTGCGGTGGGTACTCAAACTTCGCACAAAATCAGGTTTTGCTGTTCAATAAATGACTAGAAGTGACCATCAGGTCAAAGTGTAGGGATGGCATTTTCAGGGATAGTCGTCGAGACTTCTAGGTTTAATTTAAGCCTAATACCGCCTTTTGTTTCTTTGCTAGAGCTTCTCAAATATTGCCAAAAAACCCCGATTTTTTGATATTTTGACCTCGTTTTTCACAAAATCTGGAGCTGATGGAAACCTTATGCTCATGGATTCACAATCAGCACTGACAAGTCAATCAAAAACAGCTGTAATATTTGCCGCAACAAATTTTTTCCCATTTTTGTTGCCACGTGTTATAACACATAAGAGAAGCTTTCTTTACTAGGCTCATAATTTTGTTTTTAATTGTAAGCTTCAGTAATAGATATTTAAATAAATAAATAAAATTCGATAATAAAATGCGTTACTTAGACAGAACTATACATGTTAAAGCAATATTGAAACATAAAGTGAATTTTAAAGTTAAAAGTTACTTAAGAAAACGGCCCTACGTGTGTTTATATTTTCAATACTTTGTTTTTTTTTTGTTGTTCGATGCCGTCCCTGTTAATTTGGAACAGTTTTTAACATCACATTGACTATCGATAGTACTATCGATGGTCGCGTTTGACACTATCGATAGTATTGCTGGAAACTATCAACGAGTAATGTTAGTTTTTTTCTGAAACATGGAAACTATCGATGGTGGCACTATCGATAGTTTAACAACTCTAGTATGTATGACTGCCTTAATATTAGTTGCGTTCCAGATGCTTCACCATTTGCAGGTTTTTACAGGAAGCCGTTCCAGGCGACCACTGTCCATAAGGTTTATTAATGGAGAAAACAGCTTTTATTGCAAATCCTGCTATTGCTAGCAAAACAAGTCTCCAGAAAGAAGCGGCGGACAAAGGAATTGCTGAAGAATTTTAGTTTAGCGACTATCGGCACGTGGCTCTGTTGGAGCGATCGAAAAAAAAAATCAGAAAAGTAGGACGCATACTGATTCTAAAAGAAAACAAGTAAGAAAGTCTAAGTTCGGGCGGAGCCGAACATTAAATACCCGGCGCAAGTATTAAATATATGTTTTTTCACCCTTCCGAAACCTTCCGCTAGATGGTAAGCCGAGGTGTATCAATTTTGAGTAAATTAGCGTCCTTCAATTTGGAAATATTGAAGTTTCAAGCATTTCTTAAATTTACCGTTATATGAGAATCGGCCGTTATTTTAGTCCGATTTCAATAATTTTCAACGTTTGCTTACACGTGGCAAGTACAATAACCATACCGAGTTTGGTACAAATTGGTAGAACGGTTACCGATATACTTATATGTGATCATAAGTGGGCGGTGCCACGCCCATTTTCCAAAATTTTACCATAAACGTATTTCTTGGTAAAGAATTGTTGCAAGCATCAATTTTGAATAAATTAGCTTCAATATTTAATGATTTATCGAAGATTTTGTATTTCTCTAAATTACCGTTATATGGGTTGTGGGCGTGGTTATTGTCCGATTTTAAAAAGTTTCGGCGGTTTTTTATGCTGTACCAAGGCCAACAACTGTGCCAAGTTTGGAAGAAATTGGTGCAGCGGTTACCAAGATATACACATGTAACCATAAGTGGGCGTGGCTACGCCCATTTTCCAAAAATTTATAATATTCTTATTTTTCGTCTAAAACTTATTATAAATATCAATTTTGAGTGAATAATCTCCAGTAGTTACTAAAATATCGCAGTTTTCGTATTTCTGAAAATTAGCGTTATATGGGGAGTAGGCGTGGTTATTGACCGATTTTAAAAATTTTCGGCCAGTTGGTATGTTATTCGAAGGCCAACAACTGTGCCAAGTTTGGAAGAAATTGGTGCAGCGGTTACCAAGATATACACATGTAACCATAAGTGGGCGTGGCTACGCCCATTTTCCAAAAATTTATAATATTCTTATTTTTCGTCTAAAAATTATTGTAAATATCAATTTTGAGTGAATTATCTTCAGTAGTTACTAAAATATCGCAGTTTTCGTATTTCTGGAAATTACCGTTATATGGGAAGTGGGCGTGGTTAAAGTCCGATTTCGCCCATTTTCAATACCAACCTACCTTGGATTAAAGGAAACCTACATACCAAATTTCGTTGAGATATCTCAATTTTTGCTCGAGTTATCGTGTACACGGGCAGACGGACAGACGGACAGACGGACGGACAGACAGACATGGCTTAATCGATTTCTTTTTTCATCCTGATCATTTATGTATACATTTGTCTATATCTATCTCGATTCGTTTTGGCTGTTACAAACAACCGTTATGTGAACAAAATTAATATACCCTTGTGCACAAGTGCGCTCGGGTATAAAAAACTATAAGAACGTGTTTATTTAAATGCAACCAAATGAGAAATCCAAAAAGAAGAGTAAAATATTATATACGAAAAGCGTGGGAAAATAGTAATTAGAAAATAAAAACAACAAATTTTTAAAGAAAAAAAATTAAAAGAATATGCGGACTGTAGTGTAAAAGAAAAAAGAATGAGAACGAAGAGATAGGCAATATTAAATTAAATTATTTGTATGAACAAAGTTCCACCCCACCTGCTTGGTGGAGTCATCTGCAAAAGGAACATCCTTGGAGCGCTTCATAGGAATGCTGTCACCACAAATTGTACATATGTAACCGCCGGTTTCACCAGCAATTTAAATGGAAAATGATTTCTTATTTTCTTTCAATTTCCATATCAGATAAAAAAAATAAAATCATTTTTCACTTAAATTGCTTTCGTGAAATTGCTGGTTAAACCGGCTGTAAGCAGTGTTGCCGCGAATAATTTTTAGTGGTAGCAAAATTGCTTTAAAAAAAGGGCTAAAAAAGAGCTAAAAAATGTCGTTGGGGCTAAAAATGGTAGCTAAAATATTTTACTTACATATACATATGTAAGTATACACGCAAACATTTCCAATAAGTAATGGTATAGAAAGAAAAACAAACAATGAACTCTGGAAAAAAGGAAATATTTTATCCAACTAAAAACCATTTGTATAAAAGGGGAAATATACGACACCCGGTTGCCGGCTCCATCAAGTGGTTGTACCATCAGGCCCGAAACATATAACTTACCAGCATGCTGGTACAATACTTATTTCTTTACAAATGAGGTCGGGGAAAGATCGAAATGATTAGAGCCGAAATTTCATAATTGTTCTACCATTTTGGTAAACGATTGTTTTTCTTTTTTTAATTCACAGCTGCAACATCGTGATTTTAATCTTCCACAAACACGGCTTTGACTCATATTGTGCAAGAAATTTCCGCCAAAATACTTTTTACTTAGAAAATTGAGCTAACTTCACCACTTACGACACCAGCAGCTATTACAATCACACCCAAGAACATACACGGTCAATCGGTTTTATGGGCTCCGTCTAGCTAGGATTTACGAAAAAAAACTATACGCAAACGATTGGTCATCGTTTGGTCAGGATTGGTCACTGATTTCCATCATTTGGTCATTAACCGTTCTCTTGTTATTAAATTTTCAAACTAGGGGTTGAAAATTTGATGTGCTAGCACCCCATCCAAGCATTTAAGAAAAAAACTACATATATGCTATCGATTGGTCATCGAGCGGTGAGGATTGGTCACTTATTTTCGTTTCACTTATTTTCGTTTCACTTATTTTCATCGTTTGGTCATTAGCCGCCTTTTTTAATTGAATTTTCGAAATTGGGGTCGAAAATTGTATGTGCTAGTACGACATCTAAGCATTTACGAAAAAAACTATATGCAATCGATTGATCATCGATCGGTGAGCATACAAAGAGAGAGCATGTATGTACAATAGGGTGGTCCAAAAAAGTAAAATCGGAAATTTAATGTTCTCACCCCCTAGGATTGTTCTATACCGTAAAAAAAGTATACCCCTGTTTTTTTATTTTAAAATCAAAATATATTTAGAGGTCGCTCAAAGCGCTCAAAGTTTCCCATGTATTTTGTATGGGGAAAAAAATACTTTTCGTAGAAATGGCATAGAATCCATGAAAATCGAAATGTTTCACTCTGGAGACTCTGCTTCTCTTCAGAGGACTTCAGAGAATAATGCCCAATTGTTTATTTAAATATTCTTTAATTTTAACTTTTAAGGGTCTCCGAAAAATCCCAAAAAAATCAAATATACAAAAAGAAATTAACAAAAGAAAAAAAGACAAAATAGTTAAAATTAAAAAATGTTTAAATAAACAATTGGGCATTATTCTCTGAAGTCCTCTGAAGAGAAGCAGAGTTGCCAGATTGAAAAATTTTGATTTTCATGGATTCTATGCCATTTCTACGAAAAGTATTTTTTGCCCCATACAAAATACACGGGAAACTTTGAGCGCTTTGAGCGACCTCTAAATATATTTTGATTTTAAAATAAAAAAACAGGGGTATACTTTTTTCGGTATAGAACAATCCTAGGGGGTGAGAGCATTAAATTTCCGATTTTACTTTTCTCCCATACATTTTTGGACCACCCTAATGAACAATCAAGAATGATTGAATAAAGAGATTGCGCTTTGCGCAGGTCCGTTTCTTTTGCTTTACGATATTGACAATCAGCTGTTCGTGTGATGACGTCACACTATCAACATTTTTAATTTAACTAGAGTGCCAGTTACTGTCGAAATTCGGCAGTTTTTCCAGTTTTAGAAGCCTTGGAGAGGTTTTCTAACTGAACACGTAGCAAAACTTGTACGGTACAAATTAACTAACCGGAAAATCTTCTGCTGAAACGTAACTAAATTTTTTTTATCTGAGAAGGTCTTTGGAGGACTTCGGCAGGAATTGGAACTGACCCGATACGTTCAAGTTTATCGATAAATTTCAATGATTTCATACATATCGATAGTTCGATGAATTTCAAGAACACTAAAATTCGATAACTCAACAAAATTTGTGAATTCGACCAATTTCGATAACTTTGAAATTCGATGGCTCGATAAATTTCGATAACTCAAAAATGTAAAAACTTTGGATACCTTTATAAATTTTTACTTTTGACATCTCTAGATTTTTTGAAAACAATCTAAACATTTTGATAACTCGTTACACTCTGTTAGGATGATTAAATTCGATAAGCAGTGATAAATCTATAAGCTTATATAACCTTGAAATTTCGATGAATCGATATATTTTGAAAATTCCATAAACTTCGCTTTGTTGAACCAACCAATTTCAGTAGATCAATAATTATCGATAACTCTGTAAGTTGAAAGAACTCCATGCATTACGACACCTCGATGAATTTCGTTAAGTCTATAAATAATGATACTTCAATAAATATCGATAACTTGATACATTTCTTTAACTTGACAAATTTCGTTAATCCCACACGTTTTTATAGCTCGATAACTATCCGTAAATTTGGACAACTAACTTTCTGTGTCTATAAATTTCGACAACTCAGTAAACATTGATCAGTTTGAATAATTCGATACGTTGCGATAACTTAATAAGCATGGATAAATTTCGATAATTATAAACTTCGATGATTCGATAAATTTCAATTTTCAACCAATTTCGAAACTATAAAAACTCCTCATCTACAGAAAATTACCTTTCCAACGGTGTTTTTGGTTTTGAAATCGGTAACTTTACCTTGGTCTTCATCTTTGTTTTTATCTTTCACATCTTTGCTTATATCCTTTTCTTTTTCTATTCACGTAGATGAGATGAGGTGGGATGAGTGATAAGATGTGACGTGATTTTATGTGATGTGATAGGATGTCATGTCATGTGTTGTCATATCCTCAGATGTCATGTCATATGATTTCATATCATGTGATGCCACGTCAGGTAATGCCATGTCATATCATACGATGACATATCATGTGATGTCAAGTCATGTGATGTCATGCCATATAATGTGATGTCATATCATATGATGTCATGTCACGTGGTATCGTGTGATGAGATATCATGTGATGTCTCTTCATATCATGTGATGTGATGTCATTTAATGTGATCACATTCCATGTTCCGATTATTATATGGATAACCCTGTTGATAACTGTGCCGATAAAAATACCGATAAC
Source organism: Rhagoletis pomonella (assembly GCF_013731165.1). Taxonomy (NCBI): domain Eukaryota; kingdom Metazoa; phylum Arthropoda; class Insecta; order Diptera; family Tephritidae; genus Rhagoletis; species Rhagoletis pomonella. The sequence goes on along the minus strand of NW_023458555.1, from coordinate 106,886,538 downwards.
AATATCCATAAACATATAGAAAAATACAACGATTGCAAAATCGATTAATTCATCGATAAATATAGCAATCATCAGTATTGATTATTGCACATATCGATAACAATATAAATTGATTATTTAATGGATTATTATACCGATAACAATATCCATTATTGTATCGATAATAATATAGATTATTATATTGATTATTATATTGATTACAATAGCTGTTATTTAATCAATAACAGTATCAATAACAACATCAATTATTTTATCGATAGCAATGTCGATTATTATATCGATAAAAATATCGGGTTTTATATCGATAACAATATCGATCTTCATCCTCATCCTTTTCTTCATATTTAACTTTATTTTTGCATATTCCTCTTCACCTTTACCTTAAAGTGTTTAAATTTGCTTTGATCTTCGTTTTTGCCTGTACCTCTAGGCATCTTTGTTTTTGTTTTTATTCTCAAACCGCTAAACCGCTGAGAACCATTTCGATGTGCATTATTCCCCTTGAATTTGACAATTTACTCCCAACAAACCAACTGCCGCTAAAGAAGTTTACTTCATGAATTCAAGAAATGTTCTTACCCTTTCAGTTACCCTAATTCTTATGTATCTGTCATTGTCTCCATTTTCGTCTTTATCTTCACTTTTGCCCTTTTTTTGACTTCATCGTTCTCATTTATTTCTTCCTCTTCATATTTATCTTTATTTCAAAGCTTAATTTCAAATGTGTAGTGAAACAACAGGCGAAACATGTCAAATTGAACATGTTGCAGCAACATCTATACACAATTCGAAAATGTTTAAACAACGGGTTTGGGCGTAATTTTCAACCAATTGTGAAACCATAAAAACTCTGCTCATCTACGGAAAAATGCCTTTCCAACGGTGTTCTTGGTTTTGAAATCGGTTCGGTAGAATCGCCAAACGAACGAAGACAAAATTTATGTTAGTGTATTAATATATAGATAATTTTATTAATATAATTATATTAGTGAGTTTTACCAAAAAAAATCATGCAAACGAATTGTGCGGTGTCTGGTTGTACTAATGGGTACCAAAAAGCTGCAGCGGAGTGTAGTTTATTAACCTTTCCTACGGATCCAAATGCAGTGGATGCAGTTCTGCCGCCAAGGAAAAGGTTTCAATTTTCAAAACTGCTAGCCCCGTATGGGACACTTTGTTGCTGGAGAATATGAGAATATTCTGCAGTTTGTATTCATTCAACCAGCATGAAAATACAGTGGAACGATTCGTTCACAATTCCTAAAACAAGTAAAATTCTTAGCATTTATTTAATCACATTATGTTTGAGTACTCGATGTATGTATAATACGTACCTTAACGTCCTCGACCCCGTTTAACCCGGTAATTTATTATTTATTAAATGGTGAGAGTTAATTTATTATTTATTAAATGGTTTTTCGAGTTAAGTTGTAGCAAAATAATGCATATCTAACTCAGGGGACTAATTCCAGGACCAGGGTTGCCACTGACGAAAAAAAATACTTACAATCTACTTGAGAAAAGTCTACCAAATCTGGAAAATATCTACCAATAACTTTTTTAGTTATTGCAATAAAAACTGTACTTTTTCTATACTTCTTTAGTTATTTCAATAAAATTAAAATTTTTTAATAGGGAACTTTTTATTTAACTAATGATATGGTATTTGAGATGATATTAATTCCTTCATCCAAAAGCGAAAGTGATGAAACTTAAGGCAACAGTGAAACTTCATCAACATCAACCCTTAATTTGAAAATTTAATAAAAAGAGAACGGTAAATGACCAAACGATGAAAACTAGTGACCAATCCTGACCATCAATGACCAATCGTTTCCATATATATTTTTTTCTCAAACGCTTGGATGGGGGGCTAGCACACCAAATTTTCAACCCCTAATTTGAAAATTGAGTAACAAGAGAACGGTTAATGACCAAACGATGGAAATTAGTGACCAATCCTGACCAAACGATGACCAATCGTTTGCGTACAGTTTTTTTCGTAAATCCTGTAAATGCTTGGACATGAAATATTCAACCCTTAATTTGAAAATTTAATAAAAAGAGAACCGTAAATGACCAAACGATGAAAATTAGCGACCAATCGATGACCAATCGTTTGCATATAAGTCATCGAGCTCACATCCGTGAGCCCGAAAAAGTTAAAGTTGGGGGCCGCACGGCGGCCCCGAGTTGTCCTTCCTAAAATAAAAGACAATAATTAGTTTT
>NW_023458555.1:106881846-106884299 GCF_013731165.1 Rhagoletis pomonella | reverse complement strand
TATGACTTACTGTCTAACCGGCTGAATTAACTGCTGACGCTGCGCTTCCCATAGATTCAATTATGCTAACGTATGTTCGATTATTTTTGCATGAGAGTTCAATTACCCGCACTGGTTATGCGCGTGTTTGGGGAAGTGCGGCGTCAGCACATTCACACAGGTATGTGTGTTAGCCCCCGTATTAACTTATATTTTTTTCACAAATGCTTGGATCCCACCACATCAAATTTTTAACCCCTAATTTGAAAATTGAATAACAAGAGAACGGTTAATGACCAAAACGATGCAAATTAGTGACCAATCCTGACCAAACGATGACCAATAGTTTGCCTATAGTTTTTTTTCGTAAATCCTGTAAATGCTTGGACATCAAACTTTCAACCCTTAATTTGAAAATTGAATAACAAGAGAACGGTAAATGACCAAACGATGAAAATTAGTGACCAATCCTGACCAATCGTTTGCATATATTTTTTTCACACATGCTTGGATGGGGTGCTAGCACATCAAATTTTGAACCCTAAATGCTTGGACATTAAATATTCAACCCTAAATCTGGAAATTTAATAAAAAGAGAACTGTAAATCACCAAACGGAGCCCCAATCGTTTGCATATATTTTTTTTTCACAAATGCTTGGATGGGGTGCTAGCACATCAAATTTTCAACCCCTAATTTGAAAATTGAATAACAAGAGAAAGATTAGTGACCAAACGATGGAAATTAGTGACCAATCCTGACCAAACGATGACCAATCGTTTGCGTATAGTTTTTTTCGTAAATCCTGTAAATGCTTGGACATTAAATTTTCAACTCTTAATTTGAAAGTTTAATAAAAAGAGAACCGTAAATGACCAAACGATGAAAATTAGCGACCAATCCTGGCCAATCGTTTGCATATATATTTTTTCTCAAATGCTTGGATGGGGGGGCTAGCACACCAAATTTTAAACCCCTAATTTGAAAATTGAATAACAAGAGAACGGTTAATGACCAAACGATGGAAATTAGTGACCAATCCTGACCAAACGATGACCAATCGTTTGCGTATAGTTTTTTTTTTTCATAAATCCTTGGATGGGGTGCTAGCTAGACGGAGCCCCGCTACGTAGCCAGCTCTCAGTCTATTACGTTCCTCTGCACTATGGTAAAGCATCACGTTGTCGCTGGTTTAATACCAAAGTCAGCGAAGCTATGAAAGCTCGATGAAAAACCTACCGGCTTTGGAAGCAAAATTGCTCAAAAGTTAACTGGGACGAAAAACTGAATGTGTGTTGTATGTTGGCAGTCTGAATGATGTGTTTATTTCTAGTGCTATGTCAAATGGTGGCTTGTCTATATTTGTTCCATGTTTAGGCGTACCGTTTGAATTTTCAACCGCAACGGAATGTGATGTGGCTAGATGCATACTGAAAATTAAATCTAATGCAGTCGGTGAGGATGGTTTACCCATTCGATTCGTAGAGCTAGCTATGCCTTATATTTAAGCCCACTGACTCAAATTATCAATCACTGCATCACTACATCATGTTTCTCAAACCTTTGGAAGGTTGACTCTGTTTGCCCTGTCGCCAAGAATAAACGTGCGTGTTCTCCTTGTGATTTTCGCCCATAAGTGTTTTACCTGCTTTATAAAAAGTATTTGAGTCCCTAATCTTTGAACCAGTTTCCTGCCATATGTCGGAAAATCATTTGCTTTGCAATCAGGCCCTTTTGCTTTCCAATCAGGCCTTTGAGCTGGGCATGGATGTGCTACCGCAATGACAAAGGTGAATCATCCCTACGGCATATGAAATGTGGGCAAAAATAGAATTATGGACCGATTTATTTGAAAATTCGCTTCTTTGTACAATTGAGGACGCTAAATTCACAAATGCAATTGGTTTTTGGATATTTCACTTTAAATGCAGTTTGAAGTTGCAGTTTTGGGTTATTGTGGCTTTTGCATAGGTATGTACATATAGTTCGTTCTATTTTCAAAAGTGAGGTGTGAAATGACAGGGCTTGGTCTGTAGGTGTGCAATAAAGTTTTTTATTTTTGAAAAGGGTTGCCACCTGTTACCAATTTTATTAAAATTATTTAACAAGTTAAATGAATTAGATATTAAAATATGGGTATCAATTGAACTAGTTTTGAAAATACTTTACCTCTAAATGACACGTAGAAGGGTTGCCACATGCTTAAAAAATCAAATTCACTTTAATTAAGAGAATAAGGTAACTGAAATATGTATATCAATATGAGTATAAGATAAATGAAAAAATTTGACATATTTAGCAAGAAATAAGCGGATGACCAATCGTTTGCGTACAGTTTTTTCGTAAATCCTGTAAATGCTTGGACATTAAATATTCAACCCTTAATTTCAAAATTTAATAAAACGAGAACGGTAAATGACCAAACGATGAAAATTAGTGACCAATCCTGACCAATCGTTTGCATACATTTTTTTT
>NW_023458555.1:106859091-106881836 GCF_013731165.1 Rhagoletis pomonella | reverse complement strand
TTTTTTTCGTAAATCCTGTAAATGCTTGGACATTAAATTTTCAACCCTTAATTTGAAAATTTAATAAAAAGGGAACCTTAAATGACCAAACGATGAAAATTAGCGACCAATCCTGACCAATCGATGACCAATCGTTTGCATATATTTTTTTCACAAATGCTTGAATGGGGTGCTAGCACATCAAATTTTCAACCCCTAATTTGAAAATTGAATAACAAGAGAACTGTTAATGCCCAAACGATGGAAATTAGTGACCAATTCTGACCAAACGATGACCAATCGTTTGCGTATAGTATTTTTTCGTAAATGCGTGGATGGGGTGCTAGCTAGACGGAGCCCCAATCGTTTGCATATATTTTTTTTTTTCACAAATGCTTGGATGGGGTTCTAGCACATCAAATTTTCAACCCCTAATTTGAAAATTGAATAACAAGAGAACGAGTAATGACGAAACGATGGAAACTAGTGACCAATCCTGACCAAACGATGACCAATAGTTTGCGTATAGTTTTTTTTCATAAATCCTTGGATGGAGCCCCGCTACGTAGCCAATTCTCAGTCTATTACGTTCCTCTGCACTATGGTAAAGCATCACGTTGTCGCTAGTTTAACACCAAAGTCAGCGAAGCTATGAAAGCTCGATGAAAAACTTACCGCCTTTGGTAGCAAAATTATTTCTAGTGCTATGTCAGATGGTGGCTTGTCTAAATTCGTTCCATGTTTGGGCGTACCGTTTGAATTTTCAACCGCAACGGAATGTGATGTGGCTAGATGCATACTGAAAATTAAATCTAATGCAGTCGGTGAGGATGGTATACCCATTCGATTCGTAGAGCTAGCCAGTATTAATCAGTGTATCACTACATCATGTTTATCGAACCTTTGGAAGGTTGACTCTGTTTGCCCTGTCGCCAAGGATAAACGTGCGTGTTCTCCTTGTGATTTTCGCCCATAAGTGTTTTACCTGCTTTATAAAAAGTATTTGAGTCCCTAATGCTTGAACAAGTTTCCTGCCATATGTCGGAAAATCATTTTCTTTGCAATCAGGCCTTTTTGCTTTCCAATCAGGCCTTAGAGCTGGACATGGATGTGCTACCGCAATGATAAATGTGAATCATCCCTACGGCGCACAGTGCTTCCCTTCCATATGAAATGTGGGCAAAAATAGAATTATGGACCGATTTAAATGAAAATTCGCTTCTTAGTAAAATTGAGGACGCTAAATTCAAAAATGCAATTGGTTTTTGGATAACTTTCATACTTTCACTTTAAATGCAGTTTGAAGTTGAAAATTTGGGTTATTGTGGCTTTTGGATAGGTTTGTACATATAGTTCGTTCTATTTTCATAAGTGAGGTGTGAAATGACAGGGCTTGACCTGTAGATGTGCAATAAAGTTTTTTGTTTTTGAAAGCGGTTGCCACCCATTTTATTAAAATTATTTAATAAGTTAAATGAATTAGATATTGAAATATGGGTATCAATTGAACTACTTTTGAAAATACTTTACCTCTAAATGACACGTAGAAAAATCAAATTCACTTTAATTAAGGGAATAAGGTAACTGAAATATGTATATCACTATGAGTATAAGACAAATGAAAAAATTTGACATATTTAGCAAGATATAAGTGGAGAGTAAAAAACATTATTGAGTTAATTTAAGAGTCCAGTAATTTAAAAGGAATGTAATTAGAACAAATCACTGATTGACAATGTATGTATTTGTATCAAAACAACAAATATGACGGCGTAATCCTATGGTTTGACTTTATTAATATTTTATTTTAACTTTACAAACCCTATTCGTAATATTTTTAAGCTAAAACCTTCTTAAACCTCTTTCGTCTGACTCCCTTATGGTGATACCTAATTCCTTTAATTCAAGTGGAATTTGATTTTTAAACAGGTGGCAACTCTCTACATGCAGTTAATACACATTTAGATTGATAACCATCTCTTAATAATTAATTTAACTCATAAAAAAATTTGAATCTAATTTTTTAACAATCTAATTTTTTAACAGGTGGCAACTCTTTAAAAAAAATAAACCTTCTATTATCCACAGGTTAAGATTTTTAATCTGACACTTTATTTTTGAAAATGGAACGAATCGTGAACTCAAGGCACTGACAAAAAATGAAAAAAATATTTTATGCATTAGCGAAAAACGCATTACTTCAGAAAGTGCAAAAAAATAGCAGGTTTTTATTTCTTCCTTTGAAAGCTAAAAGCCTGAACTATTTAATAAAATAATAAAAAATAACCTATTTTTACATATATTTTTTATTCATTCCATTAAAATTTAGCATTTTTGGAAATTTTGTTTAAAAAAATCGTTTTTTTTTTGGAACAACGCAGGGACACCCTGTGTTTAATTTTATCCCAAAATTTTAATTCCTGTAATTCTCTACTGTCTATATGGAAACAAGAAACATCGAACCAACATTTTATTTTAAAGATTATATTTTTGACATTTTGTTCTATGAAGAGCTTACGCCTGGCTATGCTTTTATTAATATTCTTAGTATAAAATTTGTCGGCTTTAGTGGCTTCCTGGCGGCATATAATTATTTTTTTACAGAAATACCAAACAAGTTCAGATTGCAGATAACGAATTTTTAGATTTATGCCCACTTAGGCGGCACTGTGCGGCGTTTACTAGACTTCTCCAAAGCATTTGACTCCATTGATCATACATTGCTCTGCTCAAAGCTCGCATTCTACTTCGGCTTTGGAAAAAATACACTGTCCCTCATGAAAAGTTATTTATCAGGCGTTCCCGAAGGATCCATTTTGGGTCCGTTGCTATTTAGCGCTTTCGTCAATGATATCTTTTTGACTTTCCGATATGTAAATGCTCATGCATATGCATATGATCTCCAGATATATTTATCTGGTCCATTCCAGGAATTACTACAAACCTAAATCAGAGCTGGTCTTCTGTTTCGCGACGGGCCACTCAAAACGGGCTCTTGTCTTAACCCGGTGAAGTCGTATGTCTTACCTGTCACACCTGAAAGTGAGTTTTAAGCTTGGTTTTCATTAGGTCATATTTGACTTCAAATGTTGTCAAAATAATGAAAACGGGTTGACATATGGTGTCAATTGCGTTTGTAGTCAATTTTGACTACTTCCAGTCATATAAAATGACACCTAGCATTTGACAACCTGTTGGCAATTTTGTTTTCGTTTGCCATGCGAACAGCTGATTGTAGTTGGAACTATGATACAAAAAAGAAGGTAGTTCCATTTAATGACATTCGTTGTTGTTGCTAACCATTTGACTTTTAATAAAATTATGAAATTTCATCAAATTCATGCTACCGGATCACTAGAAAAATATTTCTTTTTAAAGCAGAATATTTTATCAGTCCATTCAAAGAAGTGGAATATAATGGACTTGAAAATTATGCCGGCTACATAATTTTGAGAATGCGGTTGGCGGATATAGGTTTCAGAATGCATGAATAAAGTGGTCAAAATTATACCTACTTATGTTAATTGTTTATCGGAGGGCGGTCTGTACCAGCTGACTTAAGGTTTTTTGCATATAATAGAAATTCTAAATTCAAAATTTGTTGAAGTTAATAGTGAAAAGCTATCCACAAAGCCCATTTTTTTGCAAAATCTGATGAGAAATTGAAAAGTAAATTCGATCCGAAATATAAAAAGGTTTTGTTTGGGAAGAACATTCCTTAGAATTAGATTTTTAAATCACAAGATTGTGTTGAAAATAAGAAAATGAAATAATAATAGAACAATGTGCGCGTGGTTTTTATTATAAAAGTTGCGTTCCCTAACTCGCAAGAAGTTGCAAGAATTTAAAGGAATTTACCAGAAAGCGTTTCCGTACTCGGTTCTCTGGTAAAGTAGTAGAAAAATGGCAGAGTAAAATCGATCCTCTCTTTGTCAGAAGTTGCGAGATTTTACCCGAAGAACTTTTGCTGGTATAATCTGGTAAAGTGTCAATTCTGTTTAAACGATCATCATCAGCTGTTTAAACGATTTGAAAGTTGAGTAAGCAAAAACCAAGTCGCATCTGCATTTTCACCTTATTAAACATATCGTAGCGAAAAAATATCAAGTTTTGTAAGTATTTTTGTTAATTTGCTTGTGTATTTGCGTATAATTTAGCAGATCAAGTGATAAAAAAATTGCTAAGTAAACAAAAAATGGCACCGTATTTGACAGTTTTACCAGTTTTTAAGCGAAAACCGTTCTCGTACTTCTTGGCTTTTCTCTCTTTCTTTGAGAGCAATTTTGCTTTTTGACAGTTTTAAAGGTTGTATCCAGAAAAGTTGAGGAACGAAACTAAAATAAAAAGAACAGTTACAATTAAATCATCTTTAATGGTTTATATTTTTTATACTTCCTATACAAAAAAATATGCGAACCACGTAAGTAAAAAAAATTACCATGCACTGATAATGATTTTTGATTTGAAATATTATTACATTGGTATAAATATGTAAAGGAAAATACTCCGATTTATTGTTTTAATATTATCAAAGTGGGAAGGTCGTTGATAATACTCACAATTTTTGAAACTTCAAAAAATTTTATTATCCGTCAAAAGTTGTTTATTGAAACCATGATTCAATAATAAAAGGTGTGCTCAGAAAACAGTTTTCTCGCTCCCTCTTGACAAAATCGGCACTCTTACCAAGGCACGTTGTGTGGGTTCGTGTGTGTGTGCAAACCTTTTGTAAGGGAGGGTCAAGACTCTAATGTCAATAATGAGCAAACCTTTAATTATTGAATCATGTATTGAAGCTATCTTCTTTTTTGTATCATGGTTGGAACGCATGATTCAATAATAGAAAGGTTTTGTAATAAAACAGTCTTCTCGCTCGCACACATAAAATCGGGTCCTTCACTTGTGCAGAATGTTGCTAACTCCACAGTTTTTAGTTATATTAGTAGTAAAACCAAAAATTCTTCATATTAAATATTCGTTGGCATCACCTTCGTTTGCGCAATTTTCTGGAACAAGTCTAGAATAGCGACCGTTTAGCTATAAAATAACCAAAAATGCCGATTGATAGAACTTTTTTCACTGATTTCAACGATACCAAATTTATTTGGCGCAGGTTAAAAATAAAGAAGATATAAGAGGTTTATTTGCTTTGTTTATTTATATTTTTTATTATCACTTAATTCTTACAACCCAGAAGTAGATCATGATGAAATATGTGTATCGAATTAAAGATAATAGCTTGTACTTTTTAAGTAATATAAATTTCTTTACCATTATTCATGCAGTTTTTTTTTCCAAAGAAGGTTATTTCATGAAAAAATAATATTTGTTCGTTTTTTAGTGGTTTTGGTTTAAATATATAAAAAAAACAATTTCATATATGTATATCAGCTGAAAGATAAATTGATTATTTTTAAGGTGACGTTAATAGTTTTTCAATCGGTTATGTGGTTCATAAGATATTAATATTAAAAAAAAATCAAAAATATTAACTTTAACCTTCTAAAACGTCTTTATATTTTACTTGCGCATGGTTGAAATGAGCGTAAAAAGTTCTATTGATCTGCATTTTTCGTTTTTGCATAGCTGAACGGTCGGTATTCTAGATTTGTTCCAGGAAATGACGAATAACTTAAATTAAAATTCTATATTTATACGTATTGTTTAGTATTTCCATTAAAAAACCAAGTATATTGCAAATTCACATATCAATAATTATATACATTTTACTTCTAATTGTATACTTGGCGCACTTTTTTAGTACCTTTCTACTACCGTTTTCGCAAAAGGCGATGACATTCTTCCTCTTTCTCCTACTTCCAAAATACAAATCTTGATAAAGGAGTGTCAGATTTGAGCTGTCACAAATTACATAACCTTGTGTTATTGAATCATGGTTGGAACCATGATACAATAATTTTTAGAAGGTAGTTTCACTTCTTCTTCTTATCCGCCATGTTAGCTATCTGACAGAAAACGTGTTTCGTATTTTTTGTTGTACCAACTTTTTCAAAAAAAAATCCAGCTTTTGACGTTGGAAAAATAAAACAAAGAAAAGCCAAACATATAAGTAGAGAAATTTTCGAATATTTTGTAATAATTTTCTTCATAAAAAATTAACTGCTGCTTTCGTGGATATTGCAACACACGGAATAGATGTAAGGACACAGCTATAAGAGCCACCGCACACCACAGACTTTATCGGCCGCCTATTTAAATGATAGGGCTCGCTGGAAATACATATATACATGAAGATGTATGGAGGTGCGCACATTACACCAGCTTAATCGCTCTGAACAACAAGTTGTGGTGCAATGGAAAGACTAGCGAGCACATCTAAATTGGCGGCCGATAAAGTCCGTGGTGTGCGATGGATCTAATCCATTATAAACAAGAAATATTGCTGTTATATTTTAATTTTTATGATCTTTGTTCATGTGATTAGCAGTGGCAAAAATGTATGTACAAAATACGTATATTTATATTAAAAATTAAGTGATCAGTTATGATACATATAAATCTTTACAAGTTCCGTTAAAAAATATCTAAAATAACAAGCGATAATCCCCAAGTTCTATATCGTAGCAGTGGCCACATTGCGTGTTTGTCACAGACACGGTTTATGTCAAAAATTTTGAAGTAAAACTACCTTCTAAAAATTATTGTATCATGGTTGGAACCATTGTATAGGCTTACAAGTATGGAAAGCGCCATTTTGTTTGTTTACATTTGAAAACAGCTGAGATCACCTGATTTCTAATTCTCTCATTCACCGCACAGAGTTGCATTAAAATTTCAGAAAAATTTTTGAAATGTAAATTGAGAAATAATCTAGAAAAATGTGTTTTTATTCTTTTGAATTTATTAAATAAGTAATTTAAAATACATGCCAAGTCTTGTACTTCCAATAATAACGATAAATGTGCATGTTCGAGGCAATAATTTAAAATATTTGTGAAACTTATCGTTTTGCGCTAAAATACATCAATGTGTGTGAAATTTGTTGTCATTGCTTTTGTTTTGAACATCATATTCGTGCCTGCCGGTGGAAAAATTAGGTAAATTTGTATTTATTTTTAAGAAAACATATAAATTAATGTATATTTCTTTCCAGAGCGACATATTAGTGCATTGGTAAAGTGCTCTTATCATTGTGTTATAGTCAACTGCAGCCAATCTTCTTTGGACAATAAGTTGTATTGGTGGAGCAGTTTCCTGAGCTTTGGAAGTGCTTGGGCTTGTTCGAGTTGCAGTTACAACTGTAGTGTTGCGTGAATAAAGCATCACGTTCGCTGTGAGTTTCTAGCAACGTTTTACCAATTAGGATGTTGGAACCGTCTTGCAAATTTTCATCAGCGCTGCAGTTTTTGTGCTTTTATTGCGTGCCTCGAGCAGGCCCTTTATCAGTGAATAGTTGTGGTTGTTGTAGTAGTAGCCGCATTACGAAGCCCGGCCTCAGTCGGTTTTCCATCAACAACAACGACAATAATAACCTGTTTTATTGCATTCCCCTTTCCAAATTAATCAGCCTCATTGCGTAAGTCGTAAATTAGGCTGAATTGTACGACTCGACAATATTAGCATTGTCTACTGTCGTGCTGAAATAAGTAAACGACGAAAATGGTCGAAAACTATGCAGTGCTGCCAAGTTCTTCCGATTTAATACACTAGTCGAGTGGAAATTTTAGGCAATGACGCTAAATTTTCAATACGATTCGACTCTCGAAAAACGACTTGCATTCGGCACGACTCTGAATATTATACTATGTTTAAGGCTCGGTGAAATAAATGAAGCGCTACTGGAGGCAAATTAAAATATCTCCCTCAACAAAAATGAGACTCTCGCTCATGATGAAAGCATGTTAATAGTTTTTTCTTTGAAATTGCAAACATCACCGACATAGTCATATTCTAAAGGTATACATTGATATTTTTCATGTTTATAAATTTTAATTGATATTTTTGTTTGTTTACATATTTGACATTCACCACCAGCATCATCAACGCCATCACCAAATTCAATGCCATCAACACCATCAGCGACTAGTAACAATGTTATACCACAGATTTATGGCTAATTACAACGAGGCAAAAAACATATACATATGTAGGAATTGTAAAATTCCTAAAATTTTGCAAAGTTTTAAGAAAACTGCATTTTCTTGAACCACTATAAATGATTTCCAATTGTTAATATATATCAAAAGAAAGCTAAAACGATTACCTTTCCTTTGATTATAAAATCATTTAAATCGCCGGACATTTTTATGCAAATTTGGTAACTTTTGAAATCATCTATATGTAAGCAGTGGAAAGGTTCTAAAATTTTGCAAAGTTGTAAGAAAACTGCATTTTCTTGAACCACTATAAATGATTTCCAATTGTTAATATATATCAAAAGAAAGATAAATCGATTACCCATTCTTTTAATTAAAATACCATTGAATTCGTTTAACATTTTTATGCAAATTTCGCAACTTTTGAAATCATCTATATGTAAGCAGTGGAAAAGTCCTCAAATTTTGTAGTTGTAAGAAAACTGAATTTTCGTAAACCACGATAAATGATTTCCAACTGTTAATATATATCAAAAGAATAGTAAATTGATTAATATATTATTATTATTATAGTTTAATATCTTTATACATAGATTTATTTAATATCCCGTTTTGTAGAATGGTTATGATGATGTCTTAGAAACGCTTGCCATAATTGATTATTAATAAAATAAAGGTTTATACTTTAAAAGGATTTTTTATTTCAAATTGATATTCTTTATTTTTTTTTTAACTTATTGCTTTTCCACACCACCACTGAGGTTGCAATAAAGGCGCGTTACCGATTTTTTATTTTTTTTGGGTGTTCGGTTCCTCAGGAGGCCTATTTTCACCCATACTATCTACAAATACGAAGTGTATGCATATAACAAAATCTAGGAAATAGCAAAATCCACGAAATACGAAAAAACTACACAAATCTACTTGGAAAAAACGACTATGACTAATAATAAAATCTAAGAAATTGCAAAATCCACGAAATACAAAAAAACTACACAAATCTACTTGGAAAAAACGACTATGACTAATAATACTACATACAAGAAAACTACTTTATACAAATTTATATACAATATTTACAAAATCACCCACAGTAAATCCCTTTCTATGAACTGTAATAGAGTATAGCAAAAAAATAAAAAAAATATTGCGACTGTAAATGTAGAGAACAAGCTCTTGGGGTCAACAATTGTTATTAATAAGAGAAAATCACATTCCAAGACATCAAATTAAATTTTTAAATAATATTGTTATTAAAAAAAAAAATGTGGCACAAAGCCCAATAACATTAAAAAAAAAATTTTGGACGAAAAAAAATTGTGTAGCTTAGGAGCACTGTTAAAAAATTTTTTATCATTAAAAAAAATAGTACACAGCTCAGTAACACTGTTAAAAAATTTAATGATAAAAAAAAACAAAAAAATAGTGGTACACAGCTCAGTAATGCTGTCAAAAAAAATTTAATGATAAAAAAAACAAAAAAATAGTGGTACACATCATTCAAAAAAAAAAAACAAAAAAAATGTGGTACACAGCTCAGTAACACTGTTAAAAAAATAAAAAAAAATAAAATAATGGTAACAGCTCAGTAATACTGTTAAAAAAAATTTTATGTTAAAAAAAAACAAAAAAATAGTGGTACACAGCTCAGTAATACTGTTAAAGCAATTTTGATCATTCAAAAAAAAAAACAAAAAAAATGTGGTACACAGCTCAGTAACACTGTTAAAAAAATAAAAATAAAAAATAAAATAATGGTACACAGCTCATTAACACTGTTAAAAAAATTTAATGATAAAAAAAAACAAAAAAAATAGTGGTACACAGCTCAGTAACAAAAAAAAAAATAGTGGTTTAATTATTAAAAAACAAAAACTCAATAACACTTAATTTCTTTATCTATACTTATTTATGAGTCATACACAGAAATTTAGTATTTTTAAAATTTGGCTGCTTCGCCTCTTTATTAAATTTGTTAAGCAAAAAATATGTTCTTATTCTTATATATATACATTTCATTATGTCGGGGTTACAATTTGCACAACAATAGTAGGGCTCTACATCTGCCATCTTTTCAAAGAGGATTTGCGAAAAGCCAATCCTATGACAAGTAGAATCGAAATGTTCCGCATAAATATTGTCGATTTTTGAAATGAATTCGATAAATTCTGTAGGAGGCTTAACTAAATGGCTGTTACTGAATTGCTTCTCCTTGGAGAACAAAAAATCAGCTTCAGTAAGTCCATCTTCAAAATTTGGCAAAGGCATCAAACAATTATGTTGCTTGAAGTGTTTAAATATAGGTAACCGCAAAAGTATACAAAGGCGCTTTGATGAAGAAAAGTACTTTCATCAACGTCAACGATTATATCAATTTGAATGTCTTGAAATGTGCGTATGACAGGTCTAGGCAAACCTTGAAAAGTTTGCCAAGAAGTGTCTTTGACTAAATCGTCGTTACATGCTCTCTCTAGAAAACTATTGGAAACTACTTCCCATTTATCTGCCGGCAAAAGTTCGCAATTGCCATCATTAATACAGTCAAGATAACCCACACCCCAGGCTTGTCTGAAAATATATGAGAAACGCTGCGGAGTTATTCTCACATCAAACGCCCCACCTGCTCTTATATGACCAAAAAAGTTTTCCAATTTATCTTGACATAATTTTCGAGTCATTAAATGCTGGAACCCCTTATGTGACCAAAACCGCCACAATCGTCGCAAACTACTAATATTGAGTAGCCACCCCTTAATGAAATAGAAAGAGTTGGTGATATCACGACCAAGGTAATCATGAACTTTCAAAGAACTAAGAAACTTCTCGGCTTCCTGCAGAAAAGTAATTTGTTCCGCAGTTGCTGAAAACGGTTGCTTTAGGTTGCCCACTGCTCCAAACACAATGCTATTAAAAATATTAAATAACTTGCCGAAAAAAAGGACAAATTCGGCTGTATTAAGATAGCTTGGAGACTTAGAAATGTTTAAACGCCCCGAGCTGTATAAAGCGAACATAGCGCTTGCCACAGAATTGCTGAGAACTTGAGCAGCTAACTTAACATTCATTTTTTGAAAAGTGTTTGGTTTAATATGGGCCGAGGTTAATTTATGAGTGCAACTAATATCTGAAAGGGAACCTTGCTCATGCAGATGGACTATATCATTCCAATCTACTGGCCTGCCATTAAAACTGACTCTATTCTTCTTGTTTTCAATGCAGTTCCGGGTACTTTTCAAAAGATGCGGAGAATCGTAAAAGTATACGATTTCTTAGCCATTGACTTCAAAAAAGGGTCTCTCCCTAGAAACACCTACGATCCTACAAAAGCTCATAAAATTGGACCCTTGATCGCTAACTAATTGGCACGGATGAAGACCAATACCCTGAAGTTGACTTATCGCTTCAAAAATGTATTTCTTCATCACATCTCCTCTACCCGATTTGTGAACAAAAAAAATATGCTAGAGGGTGCGTCCAAGACTCCCCGCCAATGCCTTGGACGAAAAATGTGAGAACACTGGAAGCGACCCTGGAGGTACGATTTTCATCACCATAATCCTCCAGACCTACAATATAATCCCTACTCCTTTCATATTGTAAATTGATCTTCAGGGACATTTCGTCACAGCATATCGACACATATCGCTGAGCGTCAGTGAAGCCCCGGCTTCTCAACTCCAGGACTTTAATGCTGCTAGAGATGCAGCCAGGGTTTCTCGGCCAACCTTGAACGAATTGTTCAAAAGTTCTTCTGGAAGGCCAATTAAATATGGGCTTCAAATACCTAAATGCAACGGGCGACAAAAATTTAACTGCCAGAGCTAAAGTCTTTAACTCCCTATCAAATCTATACCCTTTTGGAGTTCTAGACGAATTTCTGAAGCAGTTCCTCACACATATCGCAAGATGTGAAGGTAACTTGCCCAGCAGCTCATCGATTTTCCTACTTCCGTCCTGCCCGGAATAGACCAAATTTGACCCTCTCATAAACTATCTACCCCCTTCTCTAACTGAGTCACCCTGTTGCGGAGATATTCTAATTCCTGCTCTTTGCTAATTAAATCCTCCTTGTACTTTCGCTTTCTAGGAGTCCCTTCGGTTAAGTACTCGTCTGTTTGTGTCTGACGACTATTTGCCCAAGTGTTGACCAAGCTTCTTGGCCCTAAAGAAGAAGAACATGGGAGTTCTTCAAATAAAGGGTAAAAGGACTCTTGTAAAGGGGCCGCAATTTCAAACTGATCGCAGTTTGAAGTACAAAGTACCGGATTGAAATCTTCTACACCTAGCTCTATTACAGTTCGTTCGTTTTCTAAACCTAAGCTACCTGCCTCTAAATTCGTCCTAGAGTCTTCTAACCTATATTCTATTACTGTGGGTGAACATAACTTAATACTAATATCAGGGATAGCCCACTTCTGAAGTAACCTTCCATTCCCCATCCTCATTTTCAGGGAGAAATGCCTCTGGCAAGCGAAAATATATTTCGCTGTTGGGTTGACTACGCCCAAAAGCTCCATCCACTGACGCCGCCAAGTAAAATTAAAATAAAAGAATTAAAACCATAAAATTACTAATTTTTATACAAGCTACCAAATAATTACCACGATAAACTTAAGAAGACCACCCAGATAACAGAAAAAATACCCTTATAAAAGTGCACCGTTTTGAAATATTAAAATTTTTTATTTCTTGAGCCGTATGAATTAAAAAAAAATTTACTTTTTCTTAAAATTTTAGACCTTTTACTCGATTTATTATAACAAAATTGTTATAAAAGGTGTAGGAATTTAAGAAAAATCAATTCCTTAGTTTTTATTCACACGCCCATTATCAATTATTTTTAGTTAAAAAATATCAAATATTGCAAAAACGGCCATACTTTTTAACAATAGGAAGCAAGAAAAACTAAAGGCACTAAAGTAATGTAAACTAATTTAAAAGGCTTAAATAAATCTTAAATCTTAATTGCTGCTATACAAATAAACCCCTCTGTCTACTCTGACTGCACTGGCCACAGACATTTCTAGCTTTCAGAGCCACCGCACACTGCAGACTTTATTGCCGGTTATATGGGCTTGCTTGTCTGTCCATTGCATTTTCGGGCGCGATTAAGTTGGTGTAGTGCGCTCACCATACATCTATTCAAGCGAGCCCCAACTAAGTCGGGGGTCGATAAAGTCTGCACTGTGTGGGAGCTCCAATAATCCACTTCTGTTTTTTTAAATTATTTCTACTTACCTGGCCATTTCCCCTTCCAAAGGAAAAGGATAGAGGGGTACTCCCAGAGGGCATCCGGCTATGCACGTTCGGTTTGGCATTTTCACAATCTGAAAACAAAAATGGTATGACATGAATATATAAAAACAAAAGTTAAAATGCTTCAAAAACTTACGGACAAGTAAGATGATAAATTCGTATGATGAATATCGCGAAAAACCGTTTGCATAAATCTTTGAATCAAAATTTGTATTCAAATTTGTATTTGACAATGCACATTTGAATTATGAGATCAACAGGGATGCTTTGAAATGTATTTTTTGAACAAAATTTTTTTATAAATCTTGGGATTATTGACTTATTTTAGAATAAGAAAAGCTAGTTTATATTAAAGAATATATTACACCAGAACTATGCAATTTACTTTTATTACGAATTGAAACGATTTTAATGAATATTCACAGCTACCATTAATAGTAGTTTGACAGTTAGATCAAAATGCATATTTGGCAAGAAAGATAGAATACAAGATTGCGGCGTACTGGCGGCGATGACATTTCTGTACAAAAAGTAAACAAAGCCGAATTGCATGTTAAAAGAAAATATCAGACCAGCCAATTTTCTCAATAATAAATTTTTCGATAGTAAGCGTGTTTTAATTGCGCTGAATTCTAAAAATATATGAGTTACAATGACAATTAATAAGGAAAATGTGAAAAAGCGGTGATTTTTCTGGAAGTATAAGTGAATTTCAGTACATTTAACGTTTCTGATGCGTCGTTTACTTTTAGATCAGAACTATCAAAATCGACAAATTCAAAGTAGGGGTATGTCTGACGGTGCCACCTTTGTTCGCTGCATCGTGCATATTGGGCAAATGACGTATTTAAATGCATTTCACATACATACATATGTACCAGTTCAAGATGAAAAAAGAAACCAAAATTAGTAATTTTTTTATGAATGTAGTTAAAAAAAGTTCACAGAGGAAATGCCGGTAATCAATCTATCGGCAATCACATAAAATCTGTGTAGGGAAATTTAGATGTTAACAGAATAATAACTACAATAAAAACCATCACAGAAGTGTGAGAAGCAGGCAATTTTTCAATCTGAGCAAAAAATTCTTTAAATGCCGTTGTAAAAAGGTCAATACATTTCTTATAAAATAGTTTGATTTTTGATGGGTGGTATAACTCAGTGAAAGGGTTATTAGAGAAAATAAAATTTTTAAAAGTAATAAATAGGAAAAAAGGCACTAAAAATGTGAATTTAAATATTTTACCCAAATTCATAAAAAATTAAGAAGTCGATTTTTTATAAAAATGTCACTGTACAGGGCTATTTAAATCTATTTTATTTTTTATAAATAACGTCATTAGCATATACCGTTTTTATAAATGAATCTTGTAGCGTCGCGTTATATACATACATAGGTACATATATATATTTTGGCTGGCGAAATATGTACTTTTGCCAACTAATTAAAAAAGCGTATGATTCAATTTAACCACATTAAAAAAGTGATTAAATATTTTATGGCGCAACACAGCAACACTTTTTGTTTCACGAAACCCTTGAATACGAGCCTGTCATCTATTTCTTCTATTTCGACATTTCGCTATTTTACATTTCTTTCATTTAACGTCATTCGCATTGTCACATTTCTCAAATTCGTTTTTGCTTCGACATTCTGCTATTTCATAATTATTTCATTCTCATGTCATCCAACTTCCATTTCTTACCTTTGTAGTATATCAGAATAAGTCACTAACAACAACAAAGCCACACGCCTGTGTTATGCATTTTTGCAGCATAAACAAATTCCTTACTTTGTTATTTTCACACGCTAAACACACAAGCGGCACAAGCTATATCTGGTGCATGCGCTAGCTCTATGTATGTAAATATGTACGACTGCGCTGCTAGCACCTTCACGCTTGGTACATGTAGATATGTCTGTGGATGCATTGCTTGTAGCTCCACATTAGAAATGGTTGTGTGTGTGTTGGTGACTTCACTGAGCTATGCTTTGAGCTAGGCACATATGAATGCATGCTCATATGTGCAAGCGAGAGATTCAGCTAGTAAGAATTTTAAGTAAATATGTATTGTAGTAAATAAGTAGTACATAAGATGTTAGAGTATAAATAAAATGATTTCAATAAAGAACAGGACAGATTTTGTTATGCGACATGCGAAGTTGCATCTAAAAACAAAACTCGTTTTATTTAGTACTAAAACCTTCGCCGTTCGCATCGTCGAACGTGCCTGTCAAACACTGCCGCCATCATGCTTTTCAGTTTGGCAGGCACGTCCGTTGTTAGAAAGAGAATAGACAAAAATGGGCATAGGATTCCATACTTGTAAGTATATACGATGGTTGGAACGGAATTTTCATCGAAGGTATTTTTGTATTGAATTTATGTATCTATTTAATATAATTCATTCAGCTCATAAAAATGGAAGAGAGTGCATTTACTTCACCCGGTGTGGTGGTGCTGTACAACTCACTCAAATTTTTAGAACCAATGCTGCAAAATTGTGCGCCCACAACATCGAACTTACCAGATGTGAGTACATATACACACTGTTCCTGAATTAGTTAAAAGTTCACAAAAACGTACGACAAAAACTTGAAAATGCAACTTTGTTTGTTATCACCTACGTAACTGAAATCCATTTTCACTAAAATCGTATCAGCTTTTTTTTGCGAAACATTGACATTCGAGATTAGCAAAATTATAAAAATTTCAGAACCAACTTTTGATCTCATATTTTTTTTAATTCTTTGGAAATAATAAAGATAACAGTTATAAGTAACTGTCTGAACAGCCCTTGGCTCGTTAACACATAATTCTTTTGCAGAGAAATCGTTAGTAATGCATTTAATGTTTTGATTTATTTTTAATAAATATCGTTAGCCTTTTAATACGTTCTGATTTAATAAGTAGTTGTGTAATACAATCCGGGACTGAAAATGTGTGTAGGCAAGTTGAGTTTTATTTACAAATATACAATACACCATGTCGTATTACCTAAGTCATAAAAAAAACAGAAAAAAAGTATATGCACCATATGGAAGAAAAATACAGTTGGGAAAAAAGAAAGTCGAATTTGTTAAACCTGCGCTAAAATGAATAAAACAAATAAGTGAAGCTTTCGTCAAAGTTTCTAAAAGCCAAATAGTGAGAGGAAAACTCTAATGAAAGCTTAACTTATTATATTTTATTCATTTTGGTGCAGTTTTAAGAAAATTTTCTTGCTAACAAATCTTTTGTTACACTATTTCACTTTATTCCTTTGATTGTACATGCTAAATAAAAGTTTCTTAAAAAAAAGTATTTTTTTACATTATTTTATTTTACATTTTTTATTACTTTTGAAAGTTGAGCGCATCTTGAGTTTAAAGAACTTTTTATTAAACAAGTAATCTTTTAGCAAAAAACACATCCAACTTCAATTCTCATATACAAATTTAAGAGTACCGTTAATTTTTTCATGATCCAATGATCGGATCTAAACCAAATTACGGGACGACCCCTGAGGTGCCATCTTTCCGATCAAAAAAAGAATTATTGAAATCAGTTAACGTGGTCCAAAGTTATGCGGTAACATATACAAAATAGAAAAAATATTCCTATGAATTGATAACCTCCCCCTTGTTTGAAGTCGGTTAAAAATGTTTGAGTTCTTAGTTTATTTTATGTAAATAAAGTGCAATTTATGAAACTTTAAAAATTGTATTTATTTATTACATACTCTACATAAAACTTGCATAAATGTATTTTAAGAGCATATTATCTGAAGCGAATTTTCAGTATTTTCTGGTGATATACATATCTATAGAAGTATAAACCCCTCCAAAATATATTCCTGGGTGCGCCTTTTTAGATCAACGCATTTTTCAGTCAGTTGAACAAATTCGACTTTCTTTTTTCCCAAAATAATTTTTCTTCCACTTAGGTAATACGACATGGTGTATTGTATATTTGTAAATAAAACTCAACTTGCCTACACACACTTTCAGTCCCGGATTGTATTACACATTTGCTTATTAAATCAGAACGTATTGAAACGCTAACAATATTTATTAAAAATAAATCAAAACAAGACATACATTATTAACGATTTCTTTATCATTATTAACTGTTATCTTAATTATATCTAACGAATTAAAAAATTATATGAGAACAAAAGTTTGATCTGAAATTTTTATAATTTTGCAATTCTTAAATGTCAA
Organism: Rhagoletis pomonella; assembly: GCF_013731165.1. Taxonomy (NCBI): domain Eukaryota; kingdom Metazoa; phylum Arthropoda; class Insecta; order Diptera; family Tephritidae; genus Rhagoletis; species Rhagoletis pomonella. Next base: position 106,864,340 of record NW_023458555.1, on the reverse strand, counting down.
TATTTCGCAAAAAAGGCTGATACGATTTTAGTGAAAATGGATTTTGGTTACGTAGGTGATAACGAACAAAGTTGCATTTTCAATTTTTGTCGTACGTTTTTGTGAACTTTTAACTAATTCAGGAAAAGTGTATATATAATGTTTAATATTGGTTAACTACTAAATGTACACCCAGAAAAACGTTTAGTTATAATTACCAAGATTTGGTTATAGTGACCAAGTGGCATAGTTGGATATGGCGAAATAAATATCTAGTTCATGAAAGTCTGCAATTTACTTGAGACTTCTAGTTGTGACAAATGTATATTTGTTAATAATTACAAAACGATTACCTTTATTGGACAATATTGTTAGTTGAATAAAATCATTGTTGAGCAAATATAAACAATGCTTTGGTTGATACTAGTTTTCAATTAATTTTGTGAACTTGCTGTAGACTTGAATCAGCTAACCGTTTATTATTGGAAAAAAGTTTCAGTTTGACACAAATAAAAATTTACTCGATGGTTGTTGTGTTTACATTAGGGGTATTCTCTGAGTCTTGCAAAGCCCTTGCATGGTGCACAGATTGCACGGTAAAAACCGGTTTTCGTATGGGACAGCTTTGCAAACCGTGCACGGTGCAAGGGCTTTGCAAGACTCAGAGAATACCCCTATTCTTCTTTCATTTGCATATATTAAGCATACAAAATACATACTGTTTACGCGGGGGTTTGGTAGATAACTGACGCTCTGGTGTCCCAGAGCCTTTATTTATAACAAAAACTCTTAACCTACACATACACAATTCTTACCCTAACCATAGTATATCTAAAACATGTGTGTTGCACTACACATGTAGTAGGTATGTATAACTTATCTAGAAAAACACTTAAACCGACAGTGCCAGGAAGTAATAAAAATAGTATACGGTTTCACTTGCATTTTAAGCCAATCGCATTTCATAACATTTAAGAAATGCATACGTGACTATTCCCATACACCCTGGCACTGAATTGTAATGTCTATAATTGCCAACTAAACAACCCTTAGGTTATGTTGTGCGCATGTGCACTATGTATGTATGTGTACAATGCCGTTGCACGTGCGCACAATTGCTACTTTCTATTGTTCTACTTATCGGCCTTACAATCGTTACCACATGCTGAGGACATGCGCATCCTAAATGTGTGCCCTATGAGTGTGCGTAACTAATCTTAAGACTTGTGCAACAAGACTTAACACATACAGTGCCGAACAGAAGTATTGGCACAGTGAATTTTTCGCAATATATGCAAAGTTCTTTATTCTAATTTATTTTCGATAACTTTTTATAAAAATATTGTTCATTCTACACCAGAAAACATAATAATAAAATCTCTAAACTTTGTGCAAAACTCAGGAAAATTCATTAAATTTGCAACTTTTTATTCCGATTTTTTAGAAAAATTCAAAGTATGCAGTTTTATGGCCTATTCAAATTTAGTACAACAAAGTGTAAGTTTAAAGTCGCTAGAAAATCGCATTGATTTTTGGTAATTTTTTTTCACGCGAGTTCTTCCATACAAATTAATTCGACTATTATTTTTTGTATGGAGAAAATGAGCAACACCTTCCACTAAAAAAATTGCCAAAAATCAACGCGATTTTCTAGCAACTTTAAACCTGCACTTTATTGTACTAAATTTGAATAGGCCATAAAACTGCATACTTTGAATTTTTTTTAAAAATCTGAATAAAAAGTTGCAAATTAGTGTGCAAATTTAAAGAATTTTCCTGAGTTTTGCACAAAGTTTAGAGATTTTATTATTACGTTTTCTGGTGTAAAATGAACTATATTTTTATAAAAAATTATCGAAAATAAATTAGAATAAAAAACTTAGCATATATGGCGAAAAATTCACTGTGCCAATACTTTTGTTCGTCACTGTACGTATTTACATAAATAGTTACTGGTGTAAATAATGCATATGTATATGGTGGTAAGACTTTCCTAAAAAGAAACGATGAAACAGGAACAGTCGTGCAAAAACCCAGGTCAATATCTGCTGGAAGTTTTGGTTTAAGTATATGTACTGCTTTTCTTTTTCCTTGGCTAAATTCAATTTCAAATTATAATTCACATGAAATATATATCTGCTGAGAAACCCCGGTTGGCATCAAACTTTAAGTAACTATGCGCGCACCGAAACAACTCGCGGCGATAGCAAAACTGAAACAGACAAACAAGTCTGGGCATGCCATACAGTGTTGCCAGAACTTTTTGGGCCGACCGGCTAGATTGGCAAAAAAAAGCGGCTAAAAACGGCTAAAATGCTTTAGTGAAATTTCTCATAGACTCTGGCAAAAAACGGCTAAAACGTTTTAGTGAAAATCCACATGCTTTATTTAAATAAATCGCAAGAAACGAAAGACTAGTTAACACCATTAATTTATATCGAGTGTATATTCCTCATCATCAAATGAATCACTATTGTATATATCACCTGAATTCATTAATTTTAAGAGATCGTCATCTACAGTAAAATTATGGCAGCATTTTTCTTCACGTTTTAACCCGTATCTTATATATAAAATAGCGTTTAACGTTTTAACGCACATTGGATTTCTTTGCTTAGTTTTTATTATATTCATTGAACTAAATATTCGCTCTACTTCTGCATCACTTATAGGCAAAACAAGAAAACTAAAAACTAGGTTGCAAAGGTCAGCAAAAGGGTTTTCTCCTAGGGCATTTCGAAATTGATAAACTTCGGCCCAAAATTTTACAGTTGAGTCTAAATTACTCCAGGTATGTAACGTTAACCGTTGCCATTGCATCTCTATGGATGTTATTTCGTCGGCATTATATTTGTGGTTTTGTTGCTGTAGTTGAACAAATACTTTTGGTTTAATTACTCTTAATGCATTTCCAACCGAAAAAAGTCAATTTTTTTTTAGTGTGGCAATGTTTGTAGGGAGGCGTTGGCGTAATTCCTTTATTAAAGTGATAATAAAATAGCGACCATTTTCTCGAATTATTTTCTCGGCTTTGTGGTCAAAAGCGTTTGTGCTTACTTTTGTTTTTAAATACTCTTCAAAACTGTGATAAAACTGAGGAAATGGAGCAAGGTATGGTTCCAACGGGGAGCATATAGGATCAAATGTGTCCGCGCTAATAACCACTAGGGAGCATAGATGCGAAAGTAAAACATTGAGTTCATTAAAAATCTTCATTGGGTCTGCATTATTGCTTTCGAACAACTTGTTTACTTTTTGCACCTGAAAATTAGGCAAATAGTAAAATCGGCTAAAAACGGCTAACTTTTTCTTACAAACCGGCTAACAAATCGGCTGCCGGCTAGATCGAATTTTCTCCGGCTAGTTGCTATCAAAACCGGCTAAATCTAGCCGGAAAACGGCTAAAATGGCAACGCTGATGCCATAGCGCACACTTTTCTTTCTCTACCTAGCGCAGTGATCCACGATTGAGAGAAATGGAGGTTGCGCCCATCACGGTCACGCCATTCCTCTCAGTGAATTTGACAGAATCGTGGTTTGTATGACGTCACACTTGTGCAACTTGTTTACGTTTTCCTTGCAACATTTTTTCTTCTTCTTCCATTTTTGCTCACGTTTTGGCATTTCTCTCTCGCAATTGCACCAGTGTGACGTCGCACAAAAGTTATTCTCAAAAATCCTCTCTGATGGGCGCAATCTTGTATTTTATCATTGGCAGTGATCGACATAATGGTCGGCATACTATCCCACCAAACGATTCAATAAGTAGGATGTGTGCATTGCTCTTGGCGCTCTTCGTATGTGAAACATACATGTGCTCAGAGCGCTCAGCATACTTTAGGGTGGCTAACCAGTGATCGGACTTAAAAATATTCTGTGTGGTAGAACCTGGAAAACAATGTGGTAGATTTCAAAAAAATGTGGTAGATTTCAAAAAAATGTGGTAGATCTCAGGTTGTGGATTAAACTTTGTACAAAAATTCAAAAAATTCTGCAAGGTTTCACCTGAATAGCAAACTTTTTATTTAGAATCTAAAAAAAATGTTTAGTTTCGTATAATAAAGTGCAAGACTGAAGTTGCTAATAATTGCGTTGAGTTTTTGCAATATTTTTCCTTGACAGTGTAAAGCAGTTTTTTCCATATCAGATATCTTTCGAACATATTTTAAGAGATTTCTGCAACCTTGCAGAGTGGTGCCAGCTTTTATTTTTATGACATCGCGATGTAGCGAACAAATATGGTACGTTACAGAAACCGCTACTTGGGATCTACCGATTTTGAAGATTCTCAAGTAAAAGTAACCAACTTTAGATGCACTTAAATTTGCTAATACTTTCACAAAAATCGCCGTTTTTTAACATTTTCGCCATTAATTCTTTTTGTAAATCGTATATTTTGCATTTTAAAAATTAATTATTGAGAAAATTTACTATTTCACAGTTAAAATAAACCTCCTATCCGGCTTTGTTTACTTTTACTTGAGCAATTTTATCGCCGCCGGGAATACGGAATCTTGTATTATATCATTCTTGTTACCATATAGTGTTTAGTATTGGACAATTTCTGAAGATTGTGGCAGATGGCCAAAAAAGTGGCAGATCTACCACAATGTGGTAGAAGTCCGATCACTGTGGCTCACAAGCTTGAATATGTTCCGTTCTCAAACCAAATCGTGGTTGCCTCAACTAAGAAAGAAAGCTGACCTGCGTTAGCAGAGCTTAATAACATGCTTTTATGAATCATGCGTTAAGTTGAATGGAATTTGTAGAAATATGCTTCAAAATATTTATTAGTATTTACCAAACCCTTCAACTAAATTAACGATTTGGTACAACCTAGATGAATATTAGAAGCTTTGATATATTTAGTTATAATTACCAACCCATGGTAATAGTTCCCAATCCTTGGTAACAGTTCCAAAATATTGTCAAAATTCGGGAACTAAATATCTTTAGTTGTCGAAACTAATCGTTTTTCTCAGTGTATTATGTGCTCGCAATTTAGAGCCTGTCCTCATCAGCCTTACCTACTTGTGAATCGGATGCGGAAGCCCATGTTATGACCAAAGATTTGCAACCAAATCCATCAACTTCAGGAGCAAAGCGGCGTCGCGTTGAACATAGCGACGATGATGGGTTCGCAAAAGTGGTTGAATGGGCTCTGGAAACCATGACTTTAGCAAATAAAAATTATGTTTGGGATGAGGTTGGCTATTTTGTTGCTTCAAATGGTCGTTAGTGGACAAAAGAAAACGTACAATTATCGAGAG
>NW_023458555.1:106856156-106858991 GCF_013731165.1 Rhagoletis pomonella | reverse complement strand
CCCTAACTATAAGTAATGCCGTGTGATATATTATGGTACAAGGAGAACGGCTTTAGCTAAGTAATTAAATTTCCTCCAGATTTTGTCCAAAAATTCGGCAATTTCCCACTAAAAATCTTATGAAATGTAAAAACAATTAGTTTTTAATAAAAAAAAACATCCTTTAATAGACGTTCGCAACTAAAGAACTTAATTTTTATTAAGTTGGCTAACTATTCTGCAAAGAAGAGAGTCTAAATAAGGCCTTTACATATTAGGGACACTACATGCTATACTTTAAAATGTTGAAACGAAGTTTCGAAACCGGGTTTCCTCAAAACAGATATGCATCTTCTTTTCCCACTGTCTGAAGAACCAAAATCAACAACGGATAAGCAATAAGACTTTCCAAGAAAAAAGGGTCTCCAACCTTTAACAAAATGTTGATTGTCAAATGGATAAGTAGTAGGGTGTTCGACTATTCGCCATTTTTCCAAAACCTTGTTTCGAGTTATTCGAAAAATTACAATTTGAAAAACACTGGTTTCCAATTTTGAAATTAAGAAAAAACGGATAAACCGGTTTTTAACCGACTTCAGAAAAAGAGTATGTTATTAACTGGTCGGAATATTTTTTTATATACATATCTATATGTTACCGCATTACTTTGGACCACGTGAACCGATTTCTATAATTCTTTTTTTACAGGATATAGACAATGATAGGAACGATTTTTATTGACCAGTTTTTGCTCTATTTCTTTTGTTTATTTAATATTTAATATTTTTTTTATAAATGTGTAGCTCATTATACATACAAAAATCAATATATTCACGAAGCCGTGGGCCAAATATATGCAGTGAAATTTCGTTTTTAGTTTTTCTTTCTGACGTCAGGATTTTTGAAAAGGTTTTTAAAAATTAAATAATATGAGTAGTTCAGAAATTGGTTTAAAAGATGCAGTGCAATGTACTTAGAAAAACAGTATGGGTATCAAATTAAAGAGAAAATTCTGTAGAGAAAAAACAGATTAATGGCCTTATTCATAAAAAATAAAGTAGGTTTAAAGAGCTTTATAAATTGACGTTTTCATACATTTTTCAATTTATAAACCTTTTATAAAGCTACTTTATTTTTTATGAATAAGGCCATAAATCTTTTGTTGCAAAAGGTATTGAAAATGTGCTTTTGAAATTTTATCATTGAATATCCTTGAAATTTTTCAAAATTTATTTAAAAAAAATTATATTTTAAGAACTAATATAAAACCAACAACATCCTCGAATACAGTCCTTCCAACTTTATTAGCTTAAAAAAAATAAAATTGATTAAAAGGGTATTTTCAATACCTATTCGTTTTTGTAAACCCAAAAAATTTTAATTTTTTTAAGTCCTACAGAAATTTCTCTTTCATCTGGTAACCATTTTTACTCTACATTGCACTAAATTTTTAAAATATTTTTTTTGAAATTTACCATATCTTTGAAAATTTAAAGTTCTAATAAAAAATTCTAAAATTTAAAAAACGCAGTTTTACTATACTTGGGCCATAGCGTCGTGACACTCGTGACGACTCGTGAGTTTATTGATTGCTTGGTGTGTTTTGAATTTTTTTGTTTCAACCTGTTTAAATTTTATAGCCCATTAAATTGCAGGAGGATAGAAATTTTTCCAAAAATGCTAAGAAAAAAGTTTAAAATTTTGGTTAATGTTTTTTGAATTTTTATACATATATTTATTATATTCAGTTAATTACACAAGACAACAGTGATTTTGTTGAGGCAAATGTTAAAACTGTTTTTGATAAACTTTTTTGAGCTGTGTGGATATCCCCATGTTAAAAATACCACTTGATTGCAAGGAAAAAAGATAGTTGGCTGACTAGTTGGGCATGCGGTTCACACTAGTTGTGAAGTAGTTTACAACTGAGCTGATTACGAATCCGTAAGTATGAAGTTTCCATCAGCTCCAGATTTTCAGAAAAACGAGGTCAAAGTCTCAACTAGTTCTAGCAAAAACAAGGTCTAGCAAAAAAAATTAAAGGTAACCTGACCTTCCACTTAGGCTCAACATAAAGCTATAACTCTCGGCTACTATTCCTTCAAATATCATCCCTGCTCCTTGACCCGATGATCACTAATAGTCATTTATTGAACAATATAAAAATATTCAAATACTGTGCTATTGAAAAAATTATAAATTTTGTCAAAATCAGGTTTTGCTGTTAAATATCCTGCAGTGAAACCCAAAACTAGTCAGGAAAAATACTAGTTCACAACTAGAATTTCCTGACTGGAATCGGACTAGTTCGAAAATTACCAGACTTGTACCAAGTACAAAACGATTTATTCATGCCTGGTTTTATTTGACTTCGACAGTTTAATACAATAAAGTACAAAAATATTATAACTTTTATTTGTTATTGTAAACCGTTAAAGCCAGTACATATTCAATTATACCAGACCTGTTAAATAATGATTAATAATCATTATGATCATTAATTGAAGGATTTTTTTTGGATTACCGTTTAGAGATTAAATACCAATATTGGCACCTTTTTAATGATTAATAATTAATTAAAAATTGTTAATTAATTCATTAATTTTATTTACACGATTAATTTAATTATTTGATGAATTTCAATTATCAATCAACAAGCCAAACCACAAACAAAAATTAAGAATATATAATATCTGCAAATTTTAAGCGTAAATTATTTCTTTTATAAAATTTTAAAAAGAAAGAACCGAAATGGGCAAAGTTAATGAATATAATTGAATTTAATGAAAACTTTTACATTTATTTAAGTTCACTCGAAAATGAACTAAAGAATTTATTTTATTTTTAACTAAAATG
>NW_023458555.1:106851002-106856056 GCF_013731165.1 Rhagoletis pomonella | reverse complement strand
TATTTAAAACTTTACCCGAATGCTTGTGGTAAGCCATTTGGTTTTCAACTTGCTTCTCTAAAAGGTTTTGCTTCTTGCGAGAAGTGCTTACAGCATTTGAACAATGAGGGAGTTCATAATCTTGGAGGTAATTACTTTCGCACGTATTACCTTGCACTGGAGTTTCGATTGGTGTTTTTGATGCTGTTTGTGCTGCACCAAGCTCGAATGTGCCTACCATCCCACTCATTGATTTCTCCATAGATAATTATCTATTATAATAGTTCACTGACTTTCTGTTCCAGTTGCGTAAGTGAGCAGTAATTGGAACGACCACCACCAGTTCCGGAAATGCTGTATTTGTTGCGACACATTTTTGCTTTCAAATGCATCTTGTAATCAACCTAAAATTTAAGGTTATTGTATATTGCCAAAAACAACTAAAGTTATTACCAGGGAACGGATTTTATGGAAATTGCCTTTTTTCTGCTAAAGAGATAGAGTATATTCGATTAAGAATGTCCACGATTTAGCTTTCCCTATACATATTTGATGTTGCCTTTTTTTGCCTTTTTTAAGATATTTGCCTTTTCTACCTTTAAAAAAGTGATTATAGCATTTACAATTTTTTTTTAAGATTAAAAAATATACACATGCCCATACGGCTTATAGAAGCGCAGGGACCTCTTGCCAAATTGGTGTTGGAAAAATTCAAAGCTGTTTTCTCAGCTAACGTAGGCTTGGTGACAATAAGGGATGTGGATAAAATTGTAAAGGGTGAGGAAAACGCCCTTATTCCTGATAATATGAACGTTTCATACGTTCCATATTTAAATTGGGCTCCACTTGTATCAACTTACGTCGAGCGCACATTTAGTACAAGGCTTTTCTTCGCGAAAATCGAATGAAAATGCTGTCAGAAAACTTCAAAATGCATCTTGTGGTTCAATGTTACTACAACTATACAAATAAAAATTTTATGAGTTAGAAACTCGAAAGGATAAAATAGTCAAAGATTCAAAGTACAAATTTTTCATATAATGAAACTAGTTCATAGTTTTTCTCTTTTTACTTGTAATATAAAAATTTCTAAAATAAATGTATTTTTTACCTCCCTTTTATTAGTTCGGGATGTAACTATATAATATTGATGCGCCTAAAAGATGCAGCGATTTCTATTCTCAAGTTACATATGTACCTGATGACAGTACAAATGGAAATTATAAAAGCGAGGTTTTAGTTTTTTAAACTATAATTTTATTTATTTGATTGTTCTTCCTATTTTCTGTATTTTTTTAGTGCCTTTTCCTGCTTTTTCGCTATTTTGTTTTGCCTTTTTTTGCCTTTTTTGCAATACCTAGTGCCTTTTCCTGCCTTTTTCGCTATTTTATTTTGCCTTTTCCAGCCTATTTCGTTATTTTATTTTGCCTTTTTTGTAGGTTTTTAGGTTCTAAAAATCCTACGGTTGCCAGACCTACTGATTTTATCAGTACAGTACTGATTTTTCAACTCTTGTACTGATTTTATTCATTCATTCAATCAGTACGCTAATGTCCCGATTTTTCAAAATTTGTACTGATTTGTACTGAATTTTTAATTAAAACAAAATACTTTAGGATTTTCTTAAGGTTTTTACATAACATTGAAACTTCTTTAAACTGTACTGTAAAGAGTAAGAAGAAAATAATTTAATTATAGTTCACGTGTTTCAGATAATATTTGATATGCTTTCTTGGCAATACAACAAAAAATTGCGATAATAAGGGGGAGTCAAGTGCTGTTATTTATCTCGAAAATAACTTTCAGTTTGATAACAAATTTCAATATTCGAATGGCTTTTGCTTATAACTTACAATTCTTTTTTCTCAATTTTCTGACATTGTAAAATAGTTTTGCATACAAGACAAAGAGTTAGATACTCTTTTTAGCGAATCCTTTCAAAGTTGTTGCCTACTTGAACAAATTAATTTGAGTCATAAGGAAATATAGAGGAAGTCCTTAAATAGTAGTAGTTTTCCACAGTGTCAAAAAACATCATTCAATAATATTAGGTTGGATAACCTGGCAGTTGTCTCGCTCCCGCATTCTGCCTTAGCCTGTGTTGCCTTCTTTTTTGATTTATAAAAACTACTACTAAAATACAAGGAGAAATATTGTCTTCGTATAAAAAGTTCAACAGGCAACACTGCCGATATTTTCATCGATTGTTTCGAGGAAATTTATTTTCTTATTGAGCAAATTCAAGTAAGTATGACAAAAAAATCAAAAATAATGGAAATAATTTTAATTACAACAATAATTTACATATTTATTTTGCAAAAAAGAAGCGTTTTACAACAAGTGCAGCCGTTGCAAGTAAGTTTTGCATGCTAGTATCCCTGTATCCATCCACGTATGGTAGTACAAATATTAATAAATATATTCTCTTGTGAAGGTCAGGATCATTTGGGTGTCCGTCCACGTTTGCTGGTGCATGTATTTTTACCACTGCAGCCTTTGGGTTGATCAAGTGCAGCCTTTGCATATTTACAAGTAAGTATACCACTCCATAAAAGCGAAAGTGGAAATATTAATAAAGGTATTTTCTTGTGCTGATTGTGACTGATTGCAGAAAAAAGTACACAACATTACAAAAAATTAACATTTTTAAAAAACGAAATGTAATGTATTGAAGACATATTTTTAAAGTTTAACCGATATAATGATTAACAAGACTGATTTGAGAAAAAAGTAAAAAACATTCCACAAAAATTAGATTTTTAAATAACCAAATGTAATTAAATTGCGATATTGAAGATCTAACTTTTTAATGTAGCCAATATAATGATTAGCAAGACTGATTGGAGGAAAAAGTAAAAAACATTGCTAAAAAATTTAAATTACAAAAGAACCAAGTGTAATTCAATTTGAGATATTGAACATGCAATCTTTAAATGCAACAAATCTAATACTTTTAAAAAAATTAATTTATATGCATTAAATCGATTGCATTTTTACCATTTGTATAATTCTTCATATAGTCCCTTTGAATAAAGGATTTGTTTGAATTTTGTTAAATATATACTGGAATATCAATGAAACCATGGTTTATTTTGAATATTTGGGAATATTTCTTCAAAGTTTTCAAAGATTTTTCTTTGGCAAGAATTTTATGTGAATATCCATTTATTTCATTTTTAATATTTATGTGGCCATACAAAATTAATTCATTGTCTATTGTGTAGATCAGTGGAATCTTCTTTATATATTTAATTCAATTTGTATACAAAAACGCATTTCAGCACTACCAGACTACTTACTTTTCCTACTACCTTTACACAAAAGGGTATAAAATTGTGACCCGCTTCTCTTCCTTCTTAAATACAACCTTACAAGGCAGTCGATTGACACAAATGTCAATATTTATCCAACCTTGTATTATTGAATCATGGTACATTACCAGCACCAAGTTTGTTTGCCAGACATTGAGGGTTTCAAGAGCCAGGAAGCAGCATTCATTTCTGCAAAGCAAGACTTATCCTACGAGGAAAACGCCACTAAAAGACTCTTGGCATTTGCGCATACAGCCATAGATATATACCGCCGGCATCTGTATCTACATAGAAGAAAAGAAACCAACTTCGATGAGTTAATGATCAGTTTCAAAATTATGTTTTTATTGTTGGTTTGTACTAGGCTATTTTGATCAATTTGGCTTATGTGCAAGAAAAAACTTTCTTCACTTTGCTGCCCGACGTTTCGCCAAACTCCTTGGCATCTTCTGGGGCGTTTTCTTTATTAAAGGATCAACAAGAAACAAACATAAGGACGTTATTGTTATAATATAATTTGTTAATATGTACACAAAACATTTGTACACACAAGAAAACAAGTAACAAATTTTATATTGAATCTATGACAATTAGCCATTTTTAACATGATACTGAACTTTAAACACTTTTGAGAAAACATTGAAAAACTTACATTTGAAAAATAAACTATTGTACACTTAACATTTAAAACTTCAAAATTTAAACAGCGTTCATACCATCACCCTGTGGTACATTTGTCAAACTAATACTAAAATGGCTATAAACATAATAAGTATGCAGCCGCGATGTCGTCAGTGTCTTCTTTTTTGTTTATTGTTACATTTCTTTTTTTTGCAAAATTCTTAAACTCTCTAGTGTGTATCTTGTTTTTTCTCTTTTTTCCCTATCCACTATTCTCGCGTTAGTCAGATCAGCTGTATGGCCACAGGCTAGCACATGTTGGGCTAAAGCAGTGCTGTTTTTATTCTTCCTAATGTCGGCTTCATGTTCAGCTAGGCGAACTCCCAGTGGTCGTTTCGTTGTGCCGATGTACACCTTATTGCAGCCTTCGTTTTCGCTCCCTTTGCATGTGATTTCGTATACCACATTGCTCTGTTGGTGGGAGTCTATTGGAGATTTTGTGTTTGTAAATATTGAAGACAAGGTGTTGTTAGATTTGTATGCTAATGTAATGTTCTGATTGCTGTTTATTTCGCCTTCAAGTTGTTGGTGGAACTTAGGTACGTATGTGACACTGTGATATCGTTTTGTCTCACTTGTTGTTTTCGACTTGGTTGTTTTGTTGTGCTGGTTGTCCATTTCCCTAATTTTTTGTTTGAGTAAACTTTGTATTAGGTGGTGCGGATAGTTGTTGTTAGTGAGAATTCTGTTTATTCTGTTAATGTTTGTGTCTCTAAATTGTGCGTGGCTTATTGTTAGTATTTTATGGATTAGGTTTTTTGCGGTGTTAACTTTATATTTTAAGGGTTGCGAAGACATGAAATTAATTATGCGACCGGAGGATGTGGGTTTCGAATACCAGTCAAGTAGTATGGAGTCGTTTTTCTTATGAATCATGACGTCTAGGAATGGGATGCGGGAATTCGTTTCCGATTCCATAGTGAATTGTAGCTTAGGATGGTATTCGTTGAGTGTTTTTAAAATTATATCCACGTCGTTTCTTCTTACAATAGCAAAAATGTCGTCCACATATTTAACCATAAATTTAATGTCAATGTTGAGGTGTTTCTTTAGCTCCATCACGGTATTGTCCAATAAATTGTC
>NW_023458555.1:106845923-106850902 GCF_013731165.1 Rhagoletis pomonella | reverse complement strand
ACTTTGTTTAGAGCATATTTGCTTTTGACAGCTCACTGCACGCGATAAAAATGCATACCATACATCACCTGAAATGATTTACAAGCGAACAACGTCCGCTTGTCGAGACCGGGGGTTTGATATAGGCGTAAACCGACAAAATTCCACCAATCAAACATTAGTGCCATCACTCGCCTTTCGCCGAGGTACCATTGAAACCCTTTCGCATATTCGGGTGACCTCGTATTGAACTTTCTTGTATATGCACACGTATACTTGCTGCCCAAAATGCCAAAGTGGTTCAGGTTCACTTCGATTTTCCTTCGGTCATTTTTTGCCCAGGCTGTTGCACGATTTGTTGGTGTTGTTGTTGTCATGATTTCAACGCTGCTGTTTTTACGCCTATTTCCAGCGGCATACCCGACATTGTTGTCCTTTCCAGTTCTACCATGACCTCCTCCTTGAAGACTTGTCCTGATTTACATACTTTACAAAATGTTACCAATCTACATACATATATTAATTAAATTTTAGCTCCACGACGTCCGTTTCGTTTGTCGTGCAGTTTAGAACTGATATTACAAGTGTCAAGCAGGTGTCTGTATGTGTGGGTTTTCTGTGTCTGTTTTGTAGTTTAGTCTCTTGTTTGGTGGTGTGTTAATTATGTGGAGCATTTCTAATGTGAAACGTTTATTATAGTGTTGTTCTTGCTGTAATATGCTCACAGCTTCAAAATCGGGATTGTGTCCGCTCTCTGCACAGTGGTCCGCTAGTGCAGTTTTTTGTGTGTTACTGGATGCTCTACATTTTATGTCCGATCGGTGTCCTGATATTCTTGTTCTAAGTTTGTTCTTTGTTGTTCCTACATACTCGTTTTCACATTTGTTATTTTCATCACCAGCACATGGAATCCTGTATATAATATTGTTTCTGTCCATAGTTATCACTTTGCTTTTCATATTGCTAAAAACATAATGTTTTCCTTGTCATATATGTCTGAAGCTTTTAATCTGTCCGAGAAACCTGGTATGTATACTACCGATTTGTACGATACTGCTGTTTTTTTCACTACTTTTCGTATTTGTAATTGATTTGTGTGTTTTTATCATCTTATGTATCAGTCCAGTTGGGAAATCGTTGCTTTTCAGTATGTTTATTATCCGTTTTTTGTTTTCCGGGTGAAACACTACGTCACTTGTGTCTAATACTCTATCGATAAAGTTTTTTGCCGTATTTATTATCACATTCTTTGGGTGTTTCGATTTATAATTTATTATGCGTCCTGAAGATGTGGGCTTCTGATACCAGTCAAGTTTTATTTTGTTGTCCATTTTGCACACCAAAGAATCCAGAAAAGGTAATTTGTTATCTGCTTCTAACTTCATCGTACATTTGATGTCCTTGTAATATGAGTTTAATGTATCCATTGTTTTTTCCAGTTCGTCCTCCTTAACTATGGCAAACACATCATCTACGTATTTACTAAGTAATCTCGTGTTTGTCACTTTGGTCAAAATTTCTTCCATAATAATGTCGGCTACTATCGGTGATGCTGGAGATCCCATCGGAAGTCCTTTTAATTGTGTATAAATTGTTTCTTCATACTTAAAATATCTGTTTTCTGAGATACAAAAGGTCAGTATTTCCATAAAAAGTTTTTTTGGTATATCCGTGTGTTCCTTAATGTCATTCCACTTTGTCTGTATAGTCTGTATAGCCAAATCCGTTGGTATACTTGGAAATAGTGACATCACATCAAACGAAACAAGACGTTCATCATCACATATATAGGAGTCATTAACCTTGTCTTTAAATTCTATTGCACTCTTAACATTAAATTTGGATTCTGTTGTCAGGTTTTTTAAAACATTAGTCAAGTATTTACATAAATTGTAGGACGGGGAATTTATCATTGAAGAAATAGGCCTTAAGGGCATGTTGTCTTTATGGACTTTTGGCAAACCATAGATGCGAGGCGGGAGAGCTGTGTGTGTGGTCATTTTGTATTTTTCCTTCTTATTTATAAGACCTAATTTATACAATTTGTCTACCAATTGATTGTTTTTATTTTGTAAACGGAGCGTCGGGTCCTGACGTAAGATTCTATAAGTTTTTAAATCCTCCAATAAATTGTCCATTCTCGACTGATAGTCTTTTTTCTCCATTGCAACCGTTAAATTACCCTTGTCTGCATTCAAAATAATTATGTCTTTGTTTTTGCTAAGAAATTTTCGTGTCCGCTCCACTGTATCATTTATAGCCAGATCCGTTGTATTCCCTCTATGCCTTGTTAAAGTGTCTTTTATAAGTAGTGATAATTTTTTTCTCGCAGAGTCTTGATTCTCTTTGTTTTTTACGCTCTGTACTAATTCTTCTCCATCTGCTATACATTTGAACAGGGGAAATGTGCTTTTGGATATTGGTAGAGCAAACTTTGGACCTTTACCGAGCAGCGCCAACCAACCAATGCTTGTTGTTGTTGTGTTTTTGTAGCACTATTATATTTCGTTCACTTCTCAATTGCTCAAACTTTGATTCTTCAGTATTCCTCCAATGTCTTGTTCGAGTGATTGTGAGGTGTTGTTCGCTCTCGCAGAACACTGTGGCGTCCTCCTTCTGCATTATTTGGCTTAATTTTGTCTTTTTACGTGTTAGTTGTTTATCTTTTTCGCTTAGAATGTCATGTTTAAATTTTATCAAGGTACTGAGTATTTTGCTGTGGAAAAAGTCTGTGTGTCTGTCTAGTACATGTTTTATATGTTTTGGTATGTGGTTGTCAATGGTAAATATGTAGTCGAGTTTAGTAGTGTTTTGTATGAACTTAGGTATAATCTTCGCTTTCCTACATTTTAATAAAAATCTTATGCTAGACTTTAATTTTGCCATCTGGGTGGATTCGGTTTTAAACCTGTTGATGGCCTTTTTTGTCTTGTTGTCATGAGTATTTTTGAGCTTTGCATAAACCATCCTTGTTGGTGCTTATGTTTACGGCGTGCCTTCCGTGGTTAAGATAAATCTGTATCCGTTTTGTACTGCGACCTTTTTGATTTTAATCAAGTAATCCTTTTTAATGCCGGCTTTGAGGTCAGGGTGTTGATGGAATTAAAACACATGAAAATACATTCCTTCCCAATATATTTCAATCACCTCCGGAGATCGTCTTCAGGGGCTACAACAATTACACAAGTTTTTTTATTAACATAAAAGCAAAAGCTAACACATCAAAAACATACATAAATACGTACATACATTAATTAAATTTTAGCTCCACGACGTCCGTCTCGTTTGTCGTGCAGTTTAGAACTGATATTACAAGTATCAAGCAGGTGTCAGTATATGTGGGCGCAGTTTTCTGTGTCTGTTTTGTGGTTTAGCCTCTTGTTTGGTGGTGTGTTAATTATGTGGAGCATTTCTAATGTGAACCGTTTATTATAGTGTTGTTCTTGCTGTAATATGCTCACAGCTTCAAATTATTATAATAATTTATTTAATATAATAATAAATTATTTAATTTAATACTTAAGTTTCTGGCTGGAATTTTCTTTTCACTATTTGAAATTGATTTGATATCAGTTTCGGTGGGGAAAAAAGGACAAACAATGTCAGCCGCTGTTGACGACAATCCATCCTTCCGTCCGCGTTTATACCAAGCGTATTGGTTTCGTTAATCCGTTTTGTTACCATACGCGCCGTTATTTTTGTGAATTCTAAATTTACCGGTAACTGTTTTTGCGTATCTGCTTCCTTTCCGTCTTTCTGAAACGAGAAATCTTTAGATGTTATCATTATCTTGAAGGTAAACACCTTTTATATTCTGTGGTATTTTATTCACCACTATTTCTTTAGGATTGGAAAAGTTAGACCCAACCTCTGGATTTATTGCCTTTTGTTGGCATTTCTCATAACCGAAGTTCAGAGGCTTTATTACTGCTTTACTCCGAACAAAGTCCCAAGGGAATTTGGAACTCTCTATTTTTGGGAGATTATCACAAGAAAAAATGTTCCCTTGAACGAAATCTAATGCCTCGTCAAACTTAGCTCTTATTTGGTCAAATAAGTCTGCTAAATTGTTATATTCGTCTATGCCTATATATTCAGTATAGGCATTTTTAGCTTTATTGTAGTGTTCCAAAAGACTCGCTTTTGGAATTCTATTTTTTAAATATCTTTCGACAGTTCTGTTGAATTCTCCCAACCAGAATTTAAGTTTCCGTTCTGCATTGCTACGAACTTCAACTTCTGCCGATTTATTTTTGCATGGGCTATGGAACCTGAATGACCATTCTTCAGGTCCATTTGTTGCCCTACAACCATTACCTTTGTTGGGCAGCCCTTGCTGCCCCTTGGTGCCTTTCCACGATGAACAGTCCACTTCGATGCCGATCCTCCCTGTTCCAGCGTTGCAGGTTGCCATTTTATTATTATTTATTATTATTTGCAACCGTATACATATATATTCGCGACGCAATGTATGAAAATAAAAGTTTTAATTAATACACTACGCGATCTCGTCGGGGTCACCATGAAAACGCACCATGGATGACCAGCCCGCTATGAAGTGAAACCACCGAGTTTCTAATAGAGAATCACACCGCTATAGAGTAGCTATCTTTATTTATATAAGATTCTAAACCTAACTGCCTACATAACTAGTCTACTGTACATAACACTTCCATGGTGCTATGCACATATAACTTAAACCTAATTAAACACCAACACGCATCCAGACACTGTCCAAGGTCGCATCACATATTAAGATTTAAAAATAGAACGGATATTTCGTACTTTTGGCTGTGCACATAAACGTAAGCCGCAAATCATGCACTCATGCTTTTCCTTACCTAAACATTTAATTTTTTTTTTACATCAAGGCGGACAATATGCCTGTGTTGCATGCATCATATGCGCAAGTTAGTGTAACAGAAAATACACTACTGTACCGATGACATCATGCAATGTATGATACAGAATCAGTAGTTTACATAAAAGATTCCTATTGA
>NW_023458555.1:106844573-106845823 GCF_013731165.1 Rhagoletis pomonella | reverse complement strand
TATATCCGTGTGTTTCTTAATGTCATTCCACTTTGTCTGTATAGTCTGTATAGCCAAATCCGTTGGTATACTTGGAAATAGTGACACCACATCAAACGAAACAAGACGTTCATCATCACATATATAGGAGTCATTAACCTTGTCTTTAAATTCTATTGCACTCTTTACATTAAATTTGGATTCTGTTGTCAGGTTTTTTAAAACATTAGTCAAGTATTTACATAAATTGTAGGACGGGGAATTTATCATTGAAGAAATAGGCCTTAAGGGCATGTTGTCTTTATGGACTTTTGGCAAACCATAGATGCGAGGCGGGAGAGCTGTGTGTGTGGTCATTTTGTATTTTTCTTTCTTATTAATAAGACCTAATTTATACAATTTGTCTACCAATTGGTTGTTTTTATTTTGTAAACGTAGCGTCGGGTCCTGACGTAAGGTTCTATAAGTTTTTAAATCCTCCAATAAATTGTCCATTCTCGACTGATAGTCTTTTTTCTCCATTGCAACCGTTAAATTACCCTTGTCTGCATTCAAAATAATTATGTCTTTGTTTTTGCTAAGAAATTTTCGTGTCCGCTCCACTGTATCATTTATAGCCAGATCCGTTGTATTCCCTCTATGCCTTGTTAAAGTGTCCTTTATAAGTAGTGATAATTTTGTTCTCGCAGATTCCTGATTCTCTTTGTTTTTTACGCTCTGTACTAATTCTTCTCCATCCGCTATACATTTGAACAGGGGAAATGTGCTTTTGGATATTGGTAGAGCAAACTTTGGACCTTTACTGAGCAGCGCCTCAACATCTGGCGGGAACTCCTTGTTTGTTTTATTTACCAACCAATGCTTGTTGTTGTTGTGTTTTTGTAGCACTTTTATATTTCGTTCACTTCTCAATTGCTCAAACTTTGATTCTTGAGTATTCCACCAATGTCTTGTTCGTGTGATTGTGAGGTGGAAAAAACAATGGATACATTAAATTCATATCACAAGGACATCAAATTTACGAAGGAGTTAGAAGCAGATAACAAATTACCTTTTCTGGATTCTTTGGTGTGCAAAATGGACAACAAAATAAAACTTGACTGGTATCAGAAGCCCACATCTTCAGGACGCATAATAAATTACAAATTGAAACACCCAAAGAATATGATAATAAATACGGCAAGAAACTTTATCGATAGAGTATTAGACACAAGTGACGTAGTGTTTCACCCGGAAAACAAAAAACGGATAATAAACATACTAAAAAGCAA
>NW_023458555.1:106811778-106844473 GCF_013731165.1 Rhagoletis pomonella | reverse complement strand
TACTACCAGTAGAGTACTCTACTGTCAAATACCTTTTACTCGCAGTAGTTGCGGAAGGCAAAGCAAATACTCTACTCGTCTTGCTATTGATCGGTAGTTTACGTACGCTTGCAGAAACTGGTTTATGCTTACTCACACTTGACCCGAACGATGAAAGTAAAGGAGGGAAATTATTTGCGCGCCGATCGGATGTCTTGTTATGCCGTTTAAATGGAATTGCGCAGGAGTTTATTATGTACGTACATGAATGCATAATTCGTGTGAGCGCAGAATAAACAGTATACAGAAGACGCATGTCGACTATCGAACCAATTTGAATTTATGGCACGAGCGGTGAGGCAAGCAAGGGTATCACAAGCGGCGCTGCCTCTGCAACTTTAGCAGTATTTTCACTCGGCTGACGCTGTTAATTCCATCATCGCTATGACGACAAGATGTTAACTAACTTCGGTTTCCATCACGATCAACGTTGCCGTTTTGATACAATTGTATAATTTTTAATACTTCTTTTTCTAATTTGTAATATCTGATACTTTTTGGTTTCCAAACGCCGTATTTTAATACTTTCGACTGGCAGAAATAAATTTTTGAAAACTATGAATAGTATTACTAGCGTAAAGGCAAATTTTTTTTCTTGTTATTTAAAGTCTCACAATTTATATGTAGATATTTATAAGTTTGATTTGGTAACTCTTATAGGGCCCCTAAACCACTTGCGCTTGCGTCGGTCGTTTATGTGGTGTATGGGGTCGTTTGTACTAAATTGCACAGTTATTGTGCTAAAATAAAAATTATTTTGATATTTTGCTCATGCTTGTGTTATTCGGCCCTATTCCCGAAACGACAGTCGTTCGTCGAAATTTGAGATTTTCATTGGCTTTATGAGGCAACCAGTGACATAATTCACTACAATTTTTATTCCTATTATCCCTTCGAAATGAAGTAGTATTGCAAACGCGTTAAAATCGCCGTTAATGTTTTTATTTACGACATAATTCAGCGAATGACTGTCGATGCGAACCACTTACGACAACCAGAATAGGGGTGATTGTACAAAAATTTGTGTTGCGTATGGCGACAACTGTGAAATTTTTAGTCTAGTCTTGATTTTGGTGTCCAGATCGTGCTGTAAAATATTACATTTTATGAAGCTATCAAAATATACAACACACATTCATATTTCTTGCACATATTTACTTGAGCAACGTTTCTTCAAAATAAGGTTTGCGCAATTTTATGCTGTAGTAATTTCCACAATATTGACTTGTATAAGTCTTGGGTTGCGCAAGGATTTTGTGTGGTTTATGGGCTCTATAAGTTTGTTTTTCGTAATGCAAATGAGCAGACAGAAGCAAAAAATATAAATTTTTTTATAACTATGGATTTAATTATAAAATTTTATTTATTATTTGTTTTTTGAATAATAGTTTAAGAAGAAGGTAGTTCCATTGTCACTTTTCGGGCGCCATATTAACTAAAGTCAGTGGGATCGTCGGTTCGAATCCTACTGAAAGAAGTCTGATGAGGAAATGTGGTGATTTCCGAAATAGCTATCACTTCTACCATTTTTTCAAATTAATGTTGCTTTTCCACAATAAATTCTCATTTAAAAAAACGGCCTCGAGCTCAATATAAATTGTTGAATATAATAAGTAAAAATATTTTCTGAATATTATTTTCTTCATATGAATTATATCACATTTTTTGTTTAATTCAATGCCTATCAAACAGGTTTAGAGCATTTGAGCAAAAACAACATTTGCCTGTATTTTGTTGTTGCTTCTGGTATCGAATGTGCCAAAAACCGTTCTGATTTTTTTTTTTCTACATCAAAGCGTGACATGCGAAATACGAAAAAGGTAAAAAATTTAAATTGAAAAAATGAAAATTGTTGCAATCTTTTTTCTTACAGGCTAACCTAATATTCACGCACGCCGCCAATTTATTGTCAAAAATTTCTCATGCACATGCAACTTGTATGAAATCAACCGAGATTGAACGGCGTGCGTATGAAGCTAACTCAATTTCCAATTTTTGTTCTGCGTGACATTTTGATTTGACGTTTCGCTCAATGAAATCAAATGCAAACGCATGCAAGTCAATTTCGGGTGACGCAAAAAAACAATTTCCTTGGCATGCGTACCCAAACGCAAGCCGCGAATATTAGGTTAGCCTGTTAGTAAATTGGTTCGCTTCTCGAAGCATTGATCCATCCTGTGCCAGGCCCAGTAATCAGCGGTTGTGTTGCTGAGTTGGGCGAGCTTTCCAAAAGCTGCTATTTAATCGCTGGTTTTGTATGGAAAATGTTTCACATGCAAATAAACTTTAACAATTTAGAATTTTTGTGAGAAGAAATGTAAAATATTTGACATTTTCGAGAACAAATAATTTGAAAAAAAATCAAATCAGCCTGTTAGATGTGCCTTGGTTTAATTGTATTTTTGGAATAAACAAAGTTCTTTTTCCTTCTGTCAGTAAACTGTTTTTTTTTTTTACAAATGGTATAAATAAGCAATGGGAAATAAGGCAAAATTTGTTTTATTTCCAACCTTTGTTTGAAATAAAGCAAAACTCAGATTTTGGTATTATTTTCCATTTAAAAGTGAAATAAAGCAAATTTTGCGTTATTGCCGTTTGTGTTATTTCACCTATTCTATTTTATATTACTGATGTGATAAAGTAACTAAAATATTTCATAATAATACTACGTTTCTCAATACTTGTTTTTAAGATATTTGCTATATAATTTTGCACTGTTTAATTCATTGTAACATTGAAAGATTTTTTCAACACGGCGGCCGCTCAGCGTGAATTCTAAATAGTATCGGCGCAACTATCTCTATTTGTTGCAATTTCATTTGTTTACATTTATCAGCTGTTCATTTGGCAGCATATTCATCAAGCCTTTCTAAGACGTAATTGTTGGGTTCAACAGTTGCCAGCAGTTTCGTAGCAGATGAGCTAAACAGCTACGTCTTATGAACGCGACCATTCTGTAGCCCATTAGCAACAATTTTCATCATTGAAACGTGTCGACATTCATAAGTAACGTCGGCAAGTTGCAATGGCGATCCGAAAATTGTTGCTAAGAGTTTCGCGAACCAACTTATTTTATATATAAAACTGACTGTAAAATATGGCGAAAAATATTTAAAAATATTATAAAGACATGTTCATTAGGGTGGTCAAAAAAAGCAAAGTCGGAATTTTAATACTCTAACCCCCTAGGATTGTTCTATACCGAAAAAATATACAAATATTTTTTCAAATTTTAAATCAAAAAATATTTAGAGGTCGCTCCAATAGTCAAAACCTTCCATGTATTTTATATGGAAAAAACAACATTTCGTAGAAATAGTATAGAGTTCTTAAAAATCAATATTTTTCAATCGGCAAACTCTGGTTCAGGTTCTAGTTTCTTTTTAGATTAATGTTTTGTTACATGTAACATATGCAAATTTGTTTATTTGGTTTAAAATAAATAATTGTATAAAAACCCGATTTTATTTTATTTCCTTATCCCTGCACATCGATATTCTTCAAAAGTAATTACGCTTGAGAAAAACGTTCAAATTTGATTTTCGATCACATCAGCTTGCCTTTTTTACTCTTGTATCGAATCCCAAATATTGGCTGCATTTCTTTATTCATTCTGAACGTTTGGAATAAACTTTTTTGTTTATTTATTCTTTAGAACATTCCTGCTTATATGTTGACGTATATTTCAAACGCATTCTGTTTATTCTGGCTGCGAAATGGGATTATCCGGAATGTATAAAGAAACACAGCCATTAAAAAAAATATGCGTGTGTAACACCGTACACATGACAGAAGTGAAACTTCTTAAAAAAGGTGTGAGTACCAAGTACCTACTCACAAAATTGGATGTGTAAACATATGTTTACGGTTCGGCAAACCATTAGATGATTGAGTTACATACATAGGTTTGGTTAGAAATCAAACAATAATAATATAATATACATATAATTTATATATTCATTTTCCGGTATTTTTCCTTATATGAATTCGCGCTTCTAACATGCATAGGACCGGATTGTAATGGAAGTAATTGTATGTTTAACAAATAAATGAAAATGTTTATAAGGCAATCAATAGATCCTTATGAATTCGCCATTACCAAGGCACTAAGTAACGAACGCACTTTTATTAGCAAAATGTATTTATTTAAGTTGAAATAAGGCAAATTCCTTTGCTCGGCATTTATTCTTACTCGCTTTCTATCTTCCAAGGCGAATTCATATATTCTTATCAAAAATTCATATATTCATGTGGTAGTAAGAGTATAAAAACATAAAATTACCTTATAAATTAAAAGCATAAGTATCACATGTATGCGTAGTCCAATTCACAAAATCATTTCATCGATATGAGTAAAAACTAAATGCATAAACTCTATTTCGCGTTAATTGAAATCATGAAATTGTGTTCATTCATTCAGTTTCTACTTAAAAACATTAAATGATTTCATGAATTGGCCTACTCATAATGGTACACAGTTAAAAATTTCGGTTTTAATTTTAAACTTTTTGGACTACATATATGACCAAACTAAATTCAGTTTCAAATACAAACCTTCCAAGTTTATAAAAAAGAGAGCACATATGTTGGGTTTAGAATTTAAACAATTCGGTTTAAATGTTAAACCCAAACATTTTCATAATTAAGAATAAAAAAAAAAAACAATCTTAAATTTCATGCTCCGTCTGGTTGGGATTGAACCCGGACAGCCTTGGTAGCAACCAATTGTATCAAGCATCTTTGCACACTCAGCTACAGCCACGCATGTAAATGTGCTCTCATATGTTGAGTTTGAATCAACACCACAATTCGCTGTGCAAACATATTCTATTTCGGTTTAGATTTTAAACCAAAGTTTCTATATTTGAAACCTAGAAACTAGATTAAAACATTTTGGTTTGATTTTTAAACCACGAACTTTTTGGGCTAAAATTTAAACCAGAATATATTAAAAATTGCGTAAAACTATTGACTGGTTTAAAAAGTAGACTATAAAAGTTTAAAAAAGGCAGTAGTCCCAGCGCGGTTTAAAAATTAAACCCAAATTTGGCCGTGTAGGAAATGACAGAATGAATTACAACAAACACACCATTTTGACATAATGCAAGCCCAAAACGTTGATTCAAATCAATCCGCAATCAATTTGGACGTTTTGTCCACAAACATTGCAATTTTGCGAGCAGTCTCATTGTAAAATCTCATTTTTACAATTTCATAGTTTCGGCTTACATTTATAAAATTCAACAAAAGTACGTACGTATTTCGGCTGAGCTATTCATTTTCGGTTATTTAGTGTACAAAATAAACGCTAATTAAATGAGTTTGTACAACATGGCCATTAATGTAGCGATAAGTTGTACAAGTTGCCAGAAAATCTAAATTTTTGCATCTTTCATACAACCAAGACATAAATTCATTCAACAGGCCCACAAACGGTGTAATCTAGAGCAGACATGGGCACTTTTTTTCCCGCGCAGTAGCGAAAGTGCGAGCGCGGGCTGGAGAAAGGGAAAAACAGTTTACGGGAGGAAGGGTATGAAAAGTTGCGAAAAAATTATTTATATCCCACCAACATCATGATCATCGCAGTACGGCTGCGGTAATACTGACTTTGTGTACCACATACACAATACACATATACACCATAAGCCATCGTTCGGACCTCGCTCCGATAGGAGTAGATTTGTTCCGTTAGGGATTATAACACTTATTATTTAGAACTCTCCTATCTGTGTTGACGGAAAAGCGGGCCGGAAGTATTTTTGCGCAGAACTTCCTTCTGCGTAGGCGGCATTCGGCCGCGCTTAGGCATTATAACCCTTGCTAAGTAGAACTCTCCTTTCTGTATTGGCGGAAAAGGGGGCCGGAAGTATTTTTGCGCAGAACTTTCGGCGTAGGCGGCCTTCGGCCGCGCTTAGGGATTATAACCCTTAATAAGTAGAATTCTCCTTTCTGTGTTGCCGGCAAAGGGGACCGAAAGTATGTTTCCGCAGAACTTCTTTCTGCGTAGGCGGCCTTCGGCCACGCTTAGGGATTATAACCCTTACTAAGTAGAATTCTCCTTTCTGCGTTGCCGGAAAAGGGGACCGGAAGTATTTTTGCGAAGAACTTCTTTCTGCGTAGGCGGCCTTCGGCCGCGCTTAGGGATTATAACCCTTATTATTTACAACTCTCCTTTCTGTGTTGCGGGAAAAGGGGACCGGAAGTATTTTTCCGCAGAACTTCTTTCTGTGTAGGCGGCCTTCGGCCTAGTGGTAAACCTAGTCCTCTACTTCGCTCAACTGAAAATCTGCTCCGTTTTGTTGCATCAACAAATTTACTCTTCAAATAGAAAGGAGGTGGGGTTTTTAATAGCAAACTAAAAGTTATATTTTACCTTTTTATCGACACGATAGTTACATTGGTGAGCTACAGCAACTTTGCAAATACACTTGAATTCGTGAATAGGCTCTCACAATCGCCCGATTTGAACCCGATCGAAAAATATTGCTCTGTCTAAAGTTCTGTAATTGCGTCGTTGCCCACCGATGTAACAATTGTCCCGGTAAAGAAAGAATGAAATAACTTTTTATTAATTTTAACCAAGTCATTTTAACTTTAATGATAATTGCTGGCTGGATTAAGGCGCCTTTACACGGGTCGATTTTCTAGGAGATTTTTGTCGTTCAACCAAAATCGACCGGTGTAAATGACATCTCAACCACTAGCTGGTCGATTTTCCAGTCTACAGATATCGACCCTTATAAGGCCGCTTTAGCTCCTTATTTGTACAAGGATACGAGGAGAAATGAATTGTTTTTTATAAAGATAAGAAATGCACATCTACTACGAATACTTGATATTTACTTCCATTTTTGTTGTCCGAATCCAGCAAAGAGAGCTCGGCGAAGGTCAGCTAGTGATCAAATTTGCCAACAGGGCTGCCAGACATACATAGCTATGAAGTGCCATATTGAGGATAAAAAAATGCTAAAACGTGCCAAATAGAAAATTAAAAGTGTCAAAAAAGGTGTCATTCTCTTTAGTTCCTCCCATTAGCATTAAAATTAGACAAATTAAAACAAAAGCCCAATGTCAAAGTGAGATAAACCAGTTGTATACACTATAGAAATTAGAAAATTTTAGTTGAGAAAAAGAAGTACACGCAAAGGATTTCACAAAAATGTATTTAAATTTGGCTTTTTTTCAAAAGTGCCATTTTGGCACTTTGTGCAA
Organism: Rhagoletis pomonella; assembly: GCF_013731165.1. Taxonomy (NCBI): domain Eukaryota; kingdom Metazoa; phylum Arthropoda; class Insecta; order Diptera; family Tephritidae; genus Rhagoletis; species Rhagoletis pomonella. Next base: position 106,837,219 of record NW_023458555.1, on the reverse strand, counting down.
AATTGAAAAATTCAGTGCCATTTCTAGTAAAATAGTACCATAAATGGCACGGTTTGAGCCAAGTTGGCAGGCCTGATCGCAAAGTTTTTTATTTAAAAAAGCACCAAAATATTGGAAATAGCGCAATTTTCCCCAAAAAAAACACCAATTTTGTGTTGCTGTGTTTAAAGGTATTTTCGCAAATAAAGCTGTATGTTCAAATATTTTAAGTAATCACACAATGAAACTTGTAAATATTTCCAACTATGCGTAGTTAATCAATTTAATTTGCAAAATGTTTTTTTATTCGTAAAACAATTTCCAAAACTTGGGTTTTCTAGAGGCTTTATTTTCATGCCATTGCTTACTTTTGTACAAATGCGCACACCCAGCTAATTAGCAGAATATTCTATGGATTCCGTGATAGAGACTGTGTGAAAATATTGCGTTTGGATTATCTTGGAGCATATTATCCAGAGGAGAAGCTCGGCCAAACACTAAAATATGTGTAAGTCAAATACAATGTCACCATAGAATTATTATAAAATTGCCTTGAAAAGGGCACCTAAGAACAAAACAAGCGCTAAACTAAACAATTTTAGCCTTTTAATTCCCTAAACGCACTTAATTTCTTGCGAAAGGCACAAAGTTGGCAACAGTTATATCGATGTCAAATTTGCTCATATACAAGCATGGACAGAGAGTGAGCGCCTGCTTATAGAGCGTAAGCATCACATGCAAATACATGCGAGAGCGTAATAGGGCATTCGCACGAGGCGATTTTACAGGCAACAAAAGTTGAATACGTAGTTGAATGAGAAGTTGAAAGTGAAAAAGTTGCCATCCCTATTCAGACGAGGCGATTTTGGATTCAACACGTATCGTTATTTACATTATTGAAAATGAATTTAAATCGCAAAATTTTATCAATTGGCGTAAATTTGGTAAGCCAAGCGTTGGTAGAAGTGTTTTAAGCGAAGCTGAAAGATAAAAGAGTAAAAAAGTAAAAAAGAAAAAAAAGTATGTATACAGAACAGTGTTGGCATTTTTGGTACAATTGTACTTGTTTGATACAATTTCATATACAATATACTTTCCTACTACGCAGTACTTTTTAGTAAAATTTTGTAATGAATACTAAAAATATATAGCTCTGAAAATTCACAGTTCGCCTGTTCGTATTTACCTTTGTAAGTTTTGAAAAATAGCTTGAACGAACCAGTATAACATAGCTTAGGCAAATTTTTAAAGAAACTTTTCGATACTAAGTTTTATTAAAACAAAATGTCAAAGTCAGCTTCATATAGAAACAAAGTCTTCGTTAGTTATAAGAAGAGATTTTCTTAAATATAATGGCCCGTAGTTATAGTCAAAATAAAGTCGACTCTAAAGTTAAAAGCAGGTTTTTTGACAGATATCCCATTGAAAGTTATGTCAAAAAGCTGCTTTTAACTTGAGAGTCGACTTTATTTTGACTATAACTACGGGCCAATACCTTTACGGCACTCACATATTGACAAGGTTTTACTATTTATTTTATTCTTTAATTTTAATTATCTGTTTATAAAATATAATGTATTCTTTAAGAAAAACTGTATAAACCCAAGATTAAATCTTTGCGAAACATCCAAAAACCAACATACTGTCGTAAAAATTTCGAGCTTTATTAATATTCTTTAGTTTTTAGCCCATTCAATTTTAGTATAATAAAGTGCAAGTTTAAAGTAGCTGGGACTTACCGTTGAGCTTGGCAATTTTGTTTTGTCGACGATGTCAGCCATTTTCTTCCATACGAAGTGTGTTCGACGATTTTTTTATATGGAGGAAATTAGCAACACCTCCATCAAAGAAATCTTAAAAAACTTAGTTATATTAAAATTTAATGGGCTAAAAAACCACACACTCAAAATAAATCTAGGAAATCGAATTAAATAGATCGAAATTTTTACGAAAGTGTGTTGGTTTTTTTAATGTTGCACAAAGTTTGAACCTTGGATTTGTACGGCTTTTCTTAAAATATAAAGCGTATTTTTACAAAAAATAATAAAAATTGAATAATATTAAGATAAATGGTCAAATCTTCTCGTAAAGTTTTGATAAGCACTTGAAATTCTATTAAAATGTCAAATTTTAGTACTGAATCCAAAGAAAATGTCTCTTTTATCCCTCAATAATAACTTAAATATGCCTTTTGTTAAGATGTATACCTGAAAATGTGTGCATACATATTTGCGTTAAATGCAATACATGTGCACGTGGAATCAATTTGTAAAAGTGTAAAATACGTAAACGTATGTATATAAACAATAAAACTTTCTCATGAATACCATAAAATCATTGGTCTTGAAGGGAATGTACTAAGAAAATATATGAGCGAATTAAAAAGTGTATACAATTTATAGCCGAAAAGTACATTTTTTGTATAGATTTCGTACTGAAGGAACAATTTCATATCCCAACACTGATACAGAATGTAAACAAACACAGGGTTGCAAAGAAAAAAAGTTGAACGAGCTCAAAGTTGGCTGGCAACCAACTTTGTTGAAAGCGATTAGTTGAAAGGCCGTTCGAACGAGGCGATTTTTACTTTCAACTAAAAGTTGCCTGAAAAATCGCCTCGTGCGAAAGCCCTATAACAAAGCGAACGCAAATTCATTCAAACGTAATTGGCACACTAACACAATCACGCTTTCAGCTCGCGTTTACTTGGGGTAGTGATCACATCTGCTCATATACACTCCTCGTCATTTGAATTGCACACCCTTTCAATTCTTAGTACTTACAGTTTTCCGTTTGTTTATTTAATATAAATTTTTTGTAAAAATATCGTCACTACATACGAATAAAGGCGCGCTGGTGTTTTGATGGTGAAAGTTTATTTTCCATTTTTTGGGCAGCATTTTATATGATTTTTTCGTTTTTCTCGAGAGCTGGAAACAGTTCTTAAAAAAAGGTCAACATAGGATCCTAATGACCTGCAGTGAATAAGTTAATAATATTTTTAGAAAAATTTCGGATATGCAGTTTTGTAGCCCATTCAATTACAGTGTAATTCAGTGCAAGTTTGAAGTGATTCTAAAACAGCCCCGATTTTTCAAATTCATTTATTTTTTATTGACAGTGCTGCGCATTTTATTCCATATAAAAGTTTTGTCGAGCATACTTTGTATGAGAGAAAGCGCGCAGCACTATCACCAAAAAAAATTGTCAAAAATCACCGCTATTTTACAGACCTTTGAAACTTGCACTTTATTGTACCCCTTTGTTGACATTTTTTTAACTCTGTATAAAGTTTTAAAATCGGATGCAATGAATATTAAATAAACAAAATTAAAAGTATAAATACTAAATATTAAAAAGTTGAGCTATTCAAATGACGACGAGTGTATATGGCGTACGTTTGGGAGAGTGAGCCTTTTTACTCCAGAATGCGTGTGCAGTGGCTCTCATTGCTATACGTGTATTAGTAAGATTTGTTGCCCCCCTTCCCGTTTGCCCATTATTTTCCCCTGATCTAGCCCGCGAAATGGGCTCGCTTGCCCATACGGGCAAAAAAGCCCATACGGGCAAAAGTGCCCATGTCTGATCTAGAGCAAAACACCACCAAGTTGAACCAACGGTCGCTACGATTATGGCTTTCTTTATGAAACATCGGGCGAAAATTTCAACTGGTCCTGTAACACTACCTTATATAAGTTGGCCTTGCTATCATCCTCACATATGTTTATCAGAGTATACCAACGAAGGACGAGTTAATACAAGGAGATAGCGAGAGCACAAAATTACTCTAGAAAATTACACGCACAATGACAAACATGAACAAATGTACAACAATCACATAATCTTTGACAATCAGTACAGTTCGCGTTTATATCAACGAGCAGCTTATTAGATTTGTTTTCGTTTGTACTACATATGTGCATATATAAATGTAAATACACAAACATATGTACATACCTACAAATATATACAACCATTCAAACATATGTACATACATGAAAACATTGCTGTCCATGAGTACATACATATGCCCATCAGTACATCAACGAAGCCCGTTTGCTTCATCATAAATATGTATATCCATACAAACATATGTACATATGTACGAATGGATGTAGTTACGCGAAGCAAGCTTGAGCTTGAGAGTTGAAATGCGCAATGAGTTCGTTCATACATACATATATATGTATACATATATATATATATATATATATATATATGTATACATACATACGTGCATTCAATCATACATATATGCATATGTAGGTACTCGTACCCGCCATGCGTCGCTTTATTTCTTTTTTCCCCTTCCCTATACTACCTATATCATCCTTCTCACTCATGTAACGTTTTCAGTTTTGAAAATTTCACTATCCATTTTTGCGATACCGCCGCCTAAGAAGTTTCACTTCAAAAATTTCCCTTCTCAAAAAATTCCAATGTGGCAAAGCTATGCTTAATGTTTACATTTGGCGCAATGTCAAAAATCTGCTTTGTAATCAAAAAAATAGTAGTATGAAACTACCTTCTTTTTTGTATCATGAGTTTAACAAACAACAGTTTTGTTTGCTTTTGATACTTTTTTGCTTGGCAACTGATAAATTTTTATCAAGCTCGCGGCAACGATGATCACGATGTGTGTTTGTGGCGAGATGTTAACTTTATGTTATTCATAGTCGACGTGATGGTGAGTCCTCTGCTCTGTTCCGGGTCACCATGTTATTCATAGTGGTCGTGATGTAAACTTCTCTGCTCTGGTCCGGGTTGTAATATTACGTCCGCCGAAAAAAAAAAATTGTATGTGATGCGTCTTCAGTATACTGTTTATTCTGTGGTGTGAGGTACAAGTGCTTGATTTTATCAAATTGTTCGAATCGATACAAAAATATGTTGCTTGTATAGGGCCGCCAGATATCTCCGTTGGCAAACCGGGATACTTTGATGGAATTTATACTTTCTTTTGGCATTTTTTAAGGGTAATCAAAACACTAAAAACACACATTTTTATATTCTATTAAGTTTGTCGCGAAAACTTACATTCGAAGTAAAGCACGCACGAAAAACAAACGAGCAAACCAGCTGCACATAAATGTATGTATGTGGGTATATCGATCATCAAATATCAGTTGCGATCCCGTACGAGTCCGGACTAGTCAGAAATAGTCAGAATCAACAAAGAGAGTAAATACGGTTCTCTCTCTGTCAGAAGTCACCAGTTTTAGTCCGAGAATTTTTTGCTGGTAAATTCTGGTAAATGTGTCAAACGATCAGCTGTAGTATGTTTGGCAACCAAATTGTGAACAAAAGAAAAGTGCACTCTGCAAATTCATGTTGAAAAGTATTTAATTACTTGTTTAAGTGGATTCTAATGAATATGAAAGTATTTTTGGTTATTTACATGTGTGAGCTGAGTGCGTTTTTATTTTTTGACAGTTTTACTAGTCCGAGTCCGAGGAATACGGGATTGCACCTATTGCTTGCGCTGAGTCCAACTATCTGGAGATGTAACTATTTCACAAATGACACCGGTATTGATTTTTGAACTTTTATTAAAATTTGTGCATATAAATCGAAAACCGGGACACTTAAACGAAGCCCGGGATATTTTAAGGTTGGACCGGGACAAATATTTTAAAACCGGAATATGTCCGGGAAAACCGGGACATCTGGCAGCCCTAGTATTTAGAAGTGCTCCACGTTCAAAGTGCAAAAATACAAGTAAAACTAAAGTTTAAAGCCTGGAAAGTATACCAGCGCACCTGTGATCGCTACTGTAGTCGAGTCGACAGACAGCAAAATTCTCCACCCGCGGTGAGTAAGACTGAATCTAATAGTTTATAGACGGAAAATCTGCTCACCGCAAGAGGATAAGAGCGAAAAGAAGACGGCGAATAAGAGGGCAAAGTCCGCAAATCGGCTGACTGTCACTACTGCTGTAGAGAACAAAAGAGAACTCTCCACTGCCAAAGTTAGCAAATACGCAACCCACGCTCAAAGTTTTGACAGCGTTGCATTATTAAAATCAATCTGATGATGATTTAAAACTACAATGTCTGCCACACAAAATGCTGAAAATACCGTGGCTAACCACAATGAGAGTATAAATTGCTTAATCAACCCATTTCGAAGAAGCAGCAGAATATCGCACTCGCCTGAAGACAGCAGACGAGGTATACAACATTAGGCGCCTCATCCCCGACGGCCCCTACTGCGAACCACACGTCCAACACGTGCGATGTGAACAACATAACTAATTTGACTAAGTCTGCTGTTGAGTTACCCGCACCTGCTTTTGAGGTACTTGCACTTGCAGAGCTATGCAAAAGTAGTGAACTACCCGAGCACAAAGATGACAGCTGCGTAGGCGAGATTGACGCTCTCTCAGTGATCGGTGATCTCATTAGCGAGCTCTCTGCTCTCGTGTTCGACCAAAAGCAGAGACATGTAAACCAACACATGCGTAACTTGATTGGGCGTGTTGCAAAGCTACAGAAACAGGCAAAAGCAAACGCAATAGTATCGACCGCCACTTCTTCTTCTTCTTCACAAATGAAGATAACGAGAAATAATACCTCCGACGACCCAGCAGTGGGCAATTCGCCCCAACAAGCCATAAGGCGCTCTTACACAAATATCGAAAGAGTACGCAACAATTCCATTGGTCAATCTAGCCCCGCTCACAATCCTATTCTGCAAAACTCAAAGCCTGGCAACCCTAGTAATCCCAGCCCCTCTACGCAGAGTATGAAGTCTGCACCAATGCAAAGCAAAAAACACCAATGCACCAACACCCACGATCGACCTCACAACCAACCAAAATGGAGATCAATGGACCATAGCGAGCAATAAGAAAAAACAAAAACCCAGCAGCAAAACCTCTAGAGCAAAACCTGATGCAATCATCATATCGAAAAGCCGAAGTTTTTCTTATGCCGAGATCTTGCGAAAGATTAAAACCGAGCCAACCCTTAACGATTTCGGTGACAACGTCTCCCGTATATGTAAAACTCAAAAATAGGAAATGATTCTTCAACTCAAGACGAAGGATGCCCCCGCAACAGCCCAAGCAATGAAAATGATACTCAAGGACCAGGCGGATATTCGTGTATTGACCCACTGAATTCTTCTGGAATGTAAAGACATAGATGAAGTAACAACCTGAGAGGAAATCACTTATGCCTTCAGAAAGCAGTTCGGGCTGACTGACCTTGAGCCTTCTGCCATAAAAAGCTTGAGGAAATCTTACCGAGACACTCAAGCAGCTGTCCTTAAGCTGCCAGCTGAAGAAGCCAAGAAAGTACTGGAGGCTGGAAAGATAAAAATTGGTTGGGTAGTATGCAGAGTAAGGGAATCCCTTAGACCACAAAAATGTTTCCGCTGCTTGGAGTTCGGGCATGTGGCAAAAAACTGTTGCAACGAAGATAGGTCAGATCGTTACAGACGATGTGGAGAAAGAGAGCACGAGTCGAAAGACTGCAAGAATGGCTTTCGGTGCATGATCTGTGTTAATAAGAACCCCGAAGAGGCAAAACACCACACGGGAAGTATTAGATGCCCAGCGTACAACAATGCGATCAGTAGGTTACCAAAATGAGGTTCATGCAACTAAACTTGAACCATTGCCAAGCAGCTCAGGACCTGCTTGCACACTCTCTTAAAGAACTCCGAATTGATGCGGCGATACTAAGCGAAACTTACTTCGTGGAAACTTGCCCCAATTGGTGCTCTGACAACCAGCGGAAGTCCGCTATTTGGAGGTGTAACCCATCAGCACCTCAAATCGAGTTAGCCTCATCGTTCACAGGCTTTACAAGAGCAAAATTCCGCGATCTTCACGTCTACAGCTGATATCTTCCACCCAGCATAGACCTCATTGACTTCAGTAGAACCATCGACAACCTTGTCACTGATGCCCGGGGCAAGGAAAATCTTCAATGCATGGTCAACCGAATGGGGCTCTCGAAAGACGAACGCTAAGGGCAAAGCCCTGCTTGATTCTTTAGCAACGCTCCACTTGGTCCTCCTTAACAAAATCCCTGCTCCGACCTTCAGCAGAAATGGGTATGAGTCAACGATCGACCTAACGTTCGTAAAATGCAATCTCTATATGAGATCTGAGTGGAAAATAAGCGATCACTATACCTTCAGCGACCACTTCGCTATCATCTTTGAAATAAAGAGAAGGAGCCAAATCCTTCGATACCGATTTATTCCTTGAGGCGCTTAGGCCCGAACCTAGCCATACCAGCCTTAAATCGCCAGATAAATACTCGTTACTGGTCACAAAATGGCTGCAAAGAGCTTGCGATGCATCTATGAGCAGAAGATCCGCCTTGAAGCACCACAGGGCCGTTTATTGGTGGAATTACACGATATTCAGCCTACGCGCCGAACGTCAACACGCGAGAAGGATTTGCCAGCGTTCAAGAGGAAGACCAAACCACAGCGACCTCTGTATAGAGTTCGCCAAAAAACGAAAGCAGCTAAAGGTGGCTATACGCAAAAGCAAACGTGAAAGTTTCTTGAAGCTTTGTGATGATGAAGTTGTTATGAATAAAATGAGCTGCCCTGTCCAAATGCCAAATTCTCCTGCGCTGCTAAAAAGAATTATAAAGACCCTGTTTCCTGATCAGAATAAGTTCCGATACGTAGTACCTCGCAATACCCCTTTCCTGAACATACCACGGGTAACCGCAGAAGAAGTTTTTAAAGCATGTTGAAGAATAGGAGCTTCAAAAGCACCAGGCTCAGATAAAATTCCCAAATTAATAGTTACTCTCGATATACAAAACGCGTTCAACACCGCAAATTGGCAGAAAATTATGTTGGCATTACAACAATTTTCAGTTCCTAAATACCTCCTCAGAATTGTTGCAAACTACTTCGAAGATCGAATCCTCTTATATAGCTCTGCACAAGGTAGTAAAACATTCAAGATTACCGGCGGGGTTTCTCAAGGCTCGGTGCTGGGACCGCTTCTTTGGAACGTGATGTACGACGGAGTACTTCGACTGCGGCTCCCGAAAGATGTAACGATAGTGGGATTCGCTGACGACATAGCTATTGTCGTAGTAGCAAAACATATATACGAGATAAAGGCGGCTGCAACCGCTGCAATAATGATGGTGTCACAGTGGCTGGACTCAATGGGCCTGGAGTTAGCTCAGCATAAGACGGAGGCAGTCCTAGTCACTGGAAGGAAATTCCGCGAGAGCCTCAATCTGCAACTTAGGGACTGCGAAATCTTCACAAAGCCTGCCATAAAATATCTTGGTGTAATGATTGACGCGAGACTAACTTTCAAGGAGCATCTCGAATTTATCTGCGAGAAAGCGAGTAAGGTGTGCGCCCTGACTTAAATGATGCTAAACCTTCGAGGGCCAAAACAAGCCCGCAGAAGATTGCTAGCCGGGGTTCTCAATTCTGTCATACTACATGGCGCACAAGTGTGGAGCGTCTCAGGTCTGTCTACCGGCTATGTGCGCTAAGGGTTTGCTTTGCCTATAGTACTGTATCCGAAGACGTCGCTGTAGTACTGTCTGGATTACACCCAATAGAGCTTCTGGCGAAAGAACTGTCAATGAATACACTTAGCAATTTAACACTTCCTGCTAGGAAAGCACTAGCCCGTAAACACACGCTAGAGATGTGGCAGAAGAAATGGGACGAATCGTCCAACGGACGCTGGACACAACGACTAATACCAAACATCGAAAAATGGATCTCCCGCCCGCACGGCGAAGTTAACTTCCATTTAACCCAGATGCTCACCGGCGACGGTTGCTTCAGATCGTACCTGAAAAGCTTCAAAACGAAGAGCTTGACCATTGCGAAGCGTGTGGTGATGGCATTATCGAGGACATCGAACATGTTTTGTTCCACTGCCCGAGATTCGATCAGGATAGAAACCAAATTCGCTCTGTATTTGGAGAACACCCCACACATGAAAACATGGTGGTTCAAATGATAGAATCCGTTGAAAAATGGAAAGCGATGAACAATGTAGTCACGAACATTTTGACCCAACTGAGAAGAGAAGAGCAGCGTCGAAATGGACGACACATAACTACGCCCAGATGAAATATCTACCACCAGGCGCGATATTTGTTGAGGCACTAGCTGCTGAGGCAAGAAGATAAGCAGAGGCGTTACGTAGTAGACGGCGAAACATGGGGACGCATGGACCCGACAAGGGTGGGTGCTTTTTTGAAGAGCTTCGTGCTCTACCCACCTCTCGACGAAATACTTGACGGTGGTACCGGGAGGGGAACGGTACATGACGGTAGGAGGTTTAGCTTGGGTTAAAGTCTCACACTGACGGGGTTAGGCTTTCGATGCTTCCTCCTCGTAAAACAAAAAAAAAATAAAAGTACAAGCAAAAGCTAACACATCAAAAACATACATAAATACGTACATACATTAATTAAGTTTTAGCTTCACGACGTCCGTCTCGTTGTTAGCTTTTGCTTGTATGTTAATAAAAAAAACTTGTGTAATTGTTGTAGCCCCTGAAGACGATCTCCGGAGGAGATTGAAATATATTGGGAAGGAATGTATTTTCATGTGTTTTAATTCCATCAACGCCCTGACCTCAAACCGGCATTAAAAAGGATTACTTGATTAAAATCAAAAAGGTCGCAGTACAAAACGGATACAGATTTATCTTAACCACGGAAGGCACGCCGTAAACATAAGCACCAACAAGGATGGTTTATGCAAAGCTCAAAAATACTCATGACAACAAGACAAAAAAGGCCATCAACAGGTTTAAAACCGAATCCACCCAGATGGCAAAATTAAAGTCTAGCATAAGATTTTTATTAAAATGTAGGAAAGCGAAGATTATACCTAAGTTCATACAAAACACTACTAAACTCGACTACATATTTACCATTGACAACCACATACCAAAAAATATAAAACATTTACTAGACAGACACACAGACTTTTTCCACAGCAAAATACTCAGTACCTTGATAAAATTTAAACATGACATTCTAAGCGAAAAAGATAAACAACTAACACGTACAAAGACAAAATTAAGCCAAATAATGCAGAAGGAGGACGCCACAGTGTTCTTCGAGAGCGAACAACACCACGAACAAGACATTGGAGGAATACTCAAGAATCAAAGTTTGAGCAATTGAGAAGTGAACGAAATATAAAAGTGCTACAAAAACACAACAACAACAAGCATTGGTTGGTAAATAAAACAAACAAGGAGTTCCCGCCAGATGTTGAAGCGCTGCTCGGTAAAGGTCCAAAGTTTGCTCTACCAATATCCAAAAGCACATTTCCCCCGTTCAAATGTATAGCGGATGCAAGAATGATAGAATACAAGATTGCGCCAATGAGAGAGGATTTTTGAGCGTAATTTTTGCGTGACGTCATCTTGGTGCAATTTCGAGAGAGAAATGCCAAAACGCATATAAAAATATGTAAATAATGCAGAAATATGTGATAATTTTAATATTACATGGCCCAATTTTGTAGGAATCATTAAATATACACTGATTGATTAATTAGGAGCACGTAGAATTAATTTTGGACATGTGCCCCTTTAGGTAAATACGATTTTTAGCACATGAAAAACTGGATGTGTTAACAGTATTTACAATTTCATGTAGACCAAAAGGAAGGTGTGCAGCAAAGCGAATTTTTGGACTCGACATTGTAAAAAGCCGCCAGAGTGCATATTTATATTTGTGGACGGCAGCCAACCACCATAAACTCCACCGCTGTTGACTCCACAGCTTTTATTTGATGATTTTTGTACCATTTCCGAGAGGATGAATGAGTGTGGCTTCTTCGGAAACAAATATTCTATTTAATTAAAACATAATTTAAGCTGAACTTTAAAATGTATAATAATTTGGGCACTGTTTTGTATTAGATACGTAACAGCGCGGTAAGATGCCGCTGGTATTAGCGCCTGGCGACCTTATCCACTGGTGCATTACCTCATACCAGCACTGAAAAGAATCAGGTACTAACAAAAATAAATAGGTAGTGAAGTTCATGTATCTATTTACTGTAGAAACTGCTTTTATATGTATGCCGTTACCAGAAAACTAAACCAGCAACTGTCTACATTCACGATGGAAATATACCTACTACAATTCATCAAGGAAAGGCCAACATAGTTCCATGTAGAAGCTCATAGCTCACACACATAACACAAAGCTCGATTTGGTGTTTAATGTATCTCCTCGCCGGCACAACTGCTTCCACTTTTTCGCCAGATTTGCGTCCATAGGAAACGAAAAAAAGCTTATATCGCACGCTTTCCTTTTGTTTTCACTATTACACTTTGCCACGGCACACTTCATTTTGCTTTGTAATGTCTCAATAATTGTTTAAATCCACGCAGAAATATTAACGCACAAATATTAAAATTGTTAATTCGTTTGTTCGTATGCTCACACTCAACAATTGCACCAAGATGACGACACGCACACAGCTGATTCTGTCAAAATCACAAAGAGCGGATTAGCGGTACCGCGATTGGCGCAATCTCTATTTCTCTCAATCGTGTAGCGGATGGAGAAGAATTAGTACAGAGCATAAAAAACAAAGAGAATCAGGAATCTGCGAGAACAAAATTATCACTACTTATAAAAGACACTTTAACAAGGCATAGAGGGAATACAACGGATCTGGCTATAAATGATACAGTGGAGCGGACACGAAAATTTCTTAGCAAAAACAAAGACATAATTATTTTGAATGCAGACAAGGGTAATTTAACGGTTGCAATGGAGAAAAAAGACTATCAGTCGAGAATGGACAATTTATTGGAGGATTTAAAAACTTATAGAATCTTACGTCAGGACCCGACGCTACGTTTACAAAATAAAAACAATCAATTGGTAGACAAATTGTATAAATTAGGTCTTATAAATAACAAGGAAAAATACAAAATGACCACATACACAGCTCTCCCGCCTCGCATCTATGGTTTGCCAAAAGTCCATAAAGACAACATGCCCTTAAGGCCTATTTCTTCAATGATAAATTCCCCGTCCTACGATTTATGTAAATTCTTGACTAATGTTTTAAAAAACCTGACAACAGAATCCAAATTTAATGTAAAAAGTGCAATAGAATTTAAAGACAAGGTTAATGACTCCTATATATGTGATGATGAACGTCTTGTTTCGTTTGATGTGGTGTCACTATTTCCAAGTATACCAACGGATTTAGCTTCACAGACTATACAGACAAAGTGGAATGACATTAAGGAACACACTGATATACCAAAAAAACTTTTTATGGAAATACTGACCTTTTGTATCTCAGAAAACAGATATTTTAAGTATGAAGAAACAGTTTATACACAATTAAAAGGACTTCCGATGGGATCTCCAGCATCACCGATAGTAGCCGACATTATTATGGAAGAAATTTTGACCAAAGTGACAAACACGAGATTACTTAGTAAATACGTAGATGATGTGTTTGCCATAGTTAAGGAGGACGAACTGGAAAAAACAATGGATACATTAAACTCATCAAATTTACGATGGAGTTAGAAGCAGATAACAAATTACCTTTTCTGGATTCTTTGGTGTGCAAAATGGACAACAAAATAAAACTTGTTTGGTATCAGAAGCCCACATCTTCAGGACGCATAATAAATTATAAATCGAAACACCCAAAGAATATGATAATAAATACGGCAAAAAAACTTTATCGATAGAGTATTAGACACAAGTGACGTAGTGTTTCACCCGGAAAACAAAAAACGGATAATAAACATACTAAAAAGCAACGATTTCCCAACTGGACTGATATATAGGATGATAAAAACACGCAAATCAAGTAAAAATACGAAAAGTAGTGAAAAAACAGCAGTATCGTACAAATCGGTAGTATACATGCCAGGTTTCTCGGACAGATTAAAAGCTTCAGACATATATGACAAGGAAAACATTAGAATAGCATACAAACCCGCCTATACAACTGGTATGTTTTTTAGCAATATGAAAAGCAAAGTGATAACTATGGACAGAAACAATATTATATACAGGATTCCATGTGCTGGTGATGAAAATAACAAATGGGAAAAAGAGTATGTAGGAACAACAAAGAACAAACTTAGAAGAAGAATATCAGGACACCGATTGGACATAAAATGTAGAGCATCCAGTAATACACAAAAAACTGCACTAGCGGCCCACTATGCAGAGAGCGGACACAATCCCGATTTTGAAGCTGTGAGCATATTACAGCAAGAACAACACTATAATAAACGTTTCACATTAGAAATGCTCCACATAATTAACACACCACCAAACAAGAGACTACAAAACAGACACAGAAAACTGCGCCCACATATACAGACACCTGCTTGACACTTGTAATATCAGTTCTAAACTGCACGACAAACGAGACGGACGTCGTGGAGTTAAAATTTAATTAATGTATGTACGTATTTATGTATGTTTTTGATGTATTAGCTTTTGCTTGTATGTTAATAAAAAAAACTTGTGTAATTGTTGTAGCCCCTGAAGACGATCTCCGGAGGAGATTGACATATATTGGGAAGGAATGTATTTTCATGTGTTTTAATTCCATCAACACCCTGACCTCAAAGCCGGCATTAAAAAGGATTTCGTGATTTTTTTTCTTTATCCACTGCTGGTAGGGCTGAAGATATTGATGTCGTCGATGCTCTGGCTACCACGTAGATTTCAATCCTCTCCTGTACACTTATGTAGGTTCGGCCCACTCTAGAGTAGGTGGTCAGCTCCTTACGTTGATCCTAGCTTAGACACCAAAATCCGCTTTTGTTGCTGGTGGCCTATGGAAGTTGGTATCTCTCACCAAAGTATCTGCGAATTTCCGTCCAGTAGTAGTGGTGTATGAGCGGTGCTTCTTGTCTCAAAATTGAGTGGTTGGGTATGGGTGACTCAGATGCTCATGTGCAGATATATGTTGCTGTCAACTTTATAGCAGCGATGATCCTTCCTCCGTGGGGGTCACAATAACTCCTCCAGGTATTGTCTCGACTGCAGTTAAAGGTAGGCGGAGCTCCTTTTGCAATTCCTTGGCGGGCGACCTGAAAACACACACATTTTAATCGTTATGGCCGGATTTTCACTATGCCACGCTTATGTACACTTGCATATCACGCACATATATTCACATAAATTTTCTGTGCGTGCACGTACATAAGCATTTAGGTATGCCAAATTATTTCTTATGTCGGCACAAAAAACACAGAACACTTGATTTCAACACCTTTAATAGGAATCTCTAGAGCTTACCCCCTATTCCAGTTAGCCAAATTCGACGATATCAACAAGTTTACTTCACCGAACGGTTGGCAATATATGTATGTACGGGACCGCTAGATGTGCGCGTTATGGACCGTTTTCTTTTTTATTTCTTCAGACTGTTTTAAAGAAACTTTACACTTTCACTTGGAACCTTCAAATAACATGTCAGCACTATAATGAATCCGTAGGTCACACCCAAATCCACTGGCAAGTGACCTATGCAACACAACAAATATAACACGCCTGCGAAGAACAGGGCCTTTCGTTGAGCGACGTCAAACCAACAGGGCCCAACCCCAGGGGTTGAACTATATTATTTTAAATTAGACGTAAGATTTTTAAACTTGTTGTTAGGCTTAATATATGTAAAATAACCAGAACCAACAAATAAATGCAATGTATAATGAAAAAAAAAAGATCACTAATTGAAGCATTTTTTTTTTCGATTACCGTTTAGTGACTAAATACCAATATTAGCACCTTTTTAATGATTAATAATTAATTAAAAACTGTCGATTAGTTCATTAATTTTAATTACACGATTAATTTAATTATTTGATTAATTTCAATTATCAATCAACAAGCAAAACTACAGACAAAAATTAAGAATACTTAATAACTGCAAATTATAAGCGTTAATTATTTCTGTTATAAAATTAAAAAAAGGACCGAAATGTGCAAAGTTAATGAGTATAATTGAATTTAATGAAAATTTTTATTTTTATTTAAGTTCACTCGAAAATGAACTAAAGAATTTATTTTATTTTTAACTAAAATGCATATTTAATATTAAAAAAGATAAAAAATATAGTGCTTATTGTACCTGAAAGCTTTTACTTTTAATAACATTTAATGGAAAATGAATTTAAATTTATTTTCGAAAGTTTGGAAGATTTATGTATTTATTTTTCCTTTTAATTAATACTAAACAAATTTAAGACTAATTATTGGCAAATCTAAGGATGCTAAATAAAAATGTGTAATATAATAAAGTGCACTTAATCAAATGTTTTTTATTGTATATCAATGAATTCCTTTTAATTTTTGGCTCCCAAAGTAGTGGTTTCGATCCATAATTGGACTGGTATTTTTCTGTCTATTTTGATCTAGAAAGAGACTGGTATATTTCTGACCGAAATACCCATCTCGTAGGACATCCCCATGTTAAAAAATACCAGTTGATTTCAAGGGAAAAAGATAGTTGGCTGACTAGTTAGGCATGCAGTTCATACTACTTGTACTACTACTTGTGTAAAGTAGTTTACAACTGGTATATTTGACTACAGGGTTATGACACATTCATAATATACAGTCAGTCACTTAAGTAAGTATACAGCGTCCAATCCTTCTTTCATTGTTAAATAAGTTCAATAGTTATGCCAAAAATAAAAGAAAATTTATTTTTATTAATTTTACAAAAAACATACAATTAATGTGCTAAGAACAATATTTCATTTTATAAGAAAAAAAACCAATAATGAAGTTAAAGTAAATTTACCTAAAATTCACATCACAAAAGTAAGTATACAGGAGTATTGTAATTTAATAAAAATAATATCATTGCATTTAAAACACATTAATTAGTATTTTGTTCGGTAACCTTTGGAATTTATAATAGCATTAAGCCGTGATGGCATAGATTTAACCAGGTTTTGTGTGGTAGTGGGCGATATCTGGTACCATTCTTCTATAAGAACTTTTTTAAGTCCTCCCTATTTCTTATATCATGCTTTCGTATTTGGCGTTCCAGATGCTCCCATAAATGTTCTATTGGGTTAACATCCGGTGACTGTGGTAGGGTTTTAAGTTGTTTTCGAACGTTATATAGGAGCCATTCCTTAACAATGAGTGCGGTATGTTTGGGTTCATTATCATGCTGGAAGATGAACGACCCCTCAATACCCAATTTTATAGCACTTTCTTTCAAATTATTTTTAGGGATGTTTAAATAAGTATATCGGTCCATTATACCATCAATTATAACCAAATTACCTACTCCATTGGCCGCCATACATCCCCAAACTATTACGGAGCCCACTCCATGCTTAACAGTACCGGTCATGTTGGACGGATTTAGCTCATTGTTGACTTTTCGCCAGACTTTTTCACGTCCATCCGACCCATGAATATTAAATTTGCTCTCGTCTGAGAAAATCATATTGTTCCAGAATATATGCTCGTATCTTTGGTATTCTTTAGCAAAGGCGATCCGTTTTCGGCGATTTTCTTTGCTAACAAAGGTCTTTTTTTCTAATATTTCGCCCGTGGTAACCTGCAGAATACAAAACGCGGCGGATCGTTTGAGCATTACATTGTTTTCCCATTTCATTTTCGACTTTAGTTTTTATTTTTGGAGCACTTGTTTTAGGGTTTTCCTTTATTTTCTGAACGATTATACGGGTCTCAGGGCCAGTTTTTCAGTGCTGGTTTAAACTCAGTTTAAACTAAGTTTAGTTAAACTCAGTTTAAATTTAAACTGAGTTTAAACTGGAGAGCTGATTTTCAGTGAGAGTTTAAGGCCGCTGTAAACATTGACCATATTGTAGGGAAACACTGTTGTTTGTTTACAATTCGACGCCATTGTTTGATAAATTTCCATAAAAATTAAACGCTGTGAACAAATGAATAATAATGTCTGTGAGAAGTAATAATTTTTCAACGTGTGAAGTGAGCTTTTTATTGGAATTAGTAGAACTAAATAAAAATGTGCTGGAGTGCAAAAAAAAACTAATCGAGTCAGCGCAGAGGAAAAATTGAAAGTGTGGAAGTAGAAGAGATCGAGTTCAACTCAAAGTTTGGTCAAGTGTATAGGAGCTCAAAGGTGCTGAAGACGAAGTACGAGAATGTGAAGAAGGACTCAATAAAGAGATTAGGTGCAGAAAGGCGTGATATTTATAAAACCGGCGGTGGAATAGGATCTTCTATCCCCAGCACAACAATAGACGGGATAATACTGAGCATTTGCCAGCCTGAGCAAATCGCGGGCAATGAAGCTATTTATGATGACGACGCATTAGAAATAATTGGTAATTCGTAACTGAACAAATTCCAACAATATGTGTACTATAATTTTAACATAATTGTACTTTAGAAGAAACTTGCATTGTGGAAGTTCCAGCGGAGATGGAAGATTTATCCGCATCCCACACTGAAAATTGTAGCTCTGACCTAGAGCAGACACTAGGAAAATACAAATTAGCAGAATATTTATGTATGCAAATGTTTTGTGTTTAAATACATACTTTTTTTCAATAGACAAACCTCAAGACATTTCGTGGTAGAAATATACCCCAGCCAATCTGCGAAAACCGGCGCACACCACTTTGAAGGCTCGAAAAAGGAACTCTACTACGGAGTCCTGGCTGATATTGCCTCAAAAAAGGCAAAAAAGTGCGAGTTGCATATGAAATGCATAGTCGAAGAGCATGAACTCTCAAAAAAGAAGCTTCAAATGGAAATTGACTTCAAAGAACAGGAGCACGATCTACATGTCCAAAAAATGGAATTAGAAATAGAGATGCTGAAGTTACAAATTCAGCTTAAGCAACAGGAATTAGGAATAGGGTTTTAGAAGTTTTATTTTGATTTTTTAGTTTTGAGGAATTTTTTTTATTAATTTTTGTGATAAAATGAATTTAACCATATCAGTAATTATGAAACCAAGACTTGAATGTACCTCTTTAGTTTATACATGAATTGATACCTAAGAATGTGCCTATTTAAGTTCACCAATGTTTAGGTGGAAAAATATTTAAGACTCGCAATTGAATGCATTTTTATGTGATATTTTATGTGGATAAATTTATTTAACTGTAAATATTTAGAAAAGGTATTTACGTTATTTATTTAACTATGAATATTAAAAAAAAGTAATTTTGATATGTATGATTTTTCAAATGAAAATACTGGATTAAAAAATGAAATTGAGTATAATTCTAAAACTAACTTCTTTCCTTTCGAAGTAAGTCTTTGAAGTATTGATTTACTAAAACTGATCTTGTTGAGTTGCTCACATTTGATGCCTCCTGCTGTCTGTTTTTTTTGGGACTGATAGCGCGAAGTCAACAGCGGATGATATGCTTGGTGCTAAGACGGGAAGTTCAGACTCATGGTTCATACAGCAAATATTATGCAAGATCGCGGTAGCTACAATTATACTTTGCACCTTTCGATGATTCAAACGAATTCCAAGCGATAAAATCGGAAAGCGCCTTTTCCATACTCCATAACTCCTTTCAACAATACAACGTGTTCTGATTAAGATTCGTTAAATAGGTTTTGCTCGGAGTCATCGGGTTTGACAAAGGAGTTATCAGAAATTTTTTGTTCGGGTATCCACTATCTGCTTTCAAAGCGTGAGTACAACCTAGAATTCCTTAATATGGTTGAATCCTGAGCAGAACCTGGCCAGCAAGCCCCAATATGTGTTATTTTAAGGCTAGCGTCACATGTTCTATTCCGATATAGCTCCGGGTTTTCGCCACCTACAAAGGAATTATGTACATCAGTATAATTGCGGAAATAATTTAATAAAAGTTATTACCTGGCAAAGTTATCTTTATGTGTGTGCAATCCAAAGTCGCTATCACTGTGGGAAACTTAGCAATTTTGAAGAATCCTTTCGATGTTTCAAGTTTCTCCGTATCGCTTTCTGGGAATTTAATGAAACGAGCCCTTAGCAGAGCTATATGGTGTGATACCAACGTTACCACTTTAGACACCGTTGACTTCGATATTCCGAACAAATCGCCAATTGTTTGAAGCATTCCACCAGTTGCATATACCCGTAGGGTTATTAGTAGCATTTGTTCCTCTGTCAATGCGTGATTCCTAAAGTACCGAGAATTTAATATTTTGAATTATTTAAAAATATAAATGCTTACCAATTTGTCGGGTGCCTGATGAGCTCTCCGATAAGCTCCAAACCGCTGTAAGCGAATGCTTTTGTCAGGCGAAAGCGTTCAAAAAAATCTTTTTCATCAAAAATATTAAAATGATTCGGGTGAGTACATATGACTCTTTTTCTCCTCAGTATAGTAATTGTAAGTATTTCACTTACTGCCGCGGTACTATAATCACTTTCGTCAGAGGAAATATCCATTGTTTAAGGAGAAATTAAGTTACAAGACCTTGCGTGCAATTAATTTTTTGCAACCAAAACAAACGCATCAGCAAACAGCTGATAGGTTAAGCTAAGTTTAACCCTGCTAGATCGGCCGTTTAAACTCAGTTTAAACTACGTTTAAAGTTGACTGAAAACTGCATACTGAGCTTAAACTTAGTTTAAACGACAAACAGAGTTAAACTCGCACTGAAAAACTGGCCCTCAGGGTCATTAAATATACGAGGACGGCCAGAACGTGGGTTGTTTTCAACAGTCCCTGATATTTTAAACTTATTTACTATTTTTTGAATTGTAGCATGGCTTTTACCAACAATTTTTCCAATCTCCCGCAAAGATTTATTCTCTTTATAATGTTTTATTATCACATTTTTAAGATAATTTGAAAGTTCTTTTCCTCTTGGCGCCATTGCTGGAATATCAGTGTAAATATTATATGAACTGAATTTTTGAAGTGAAACTTCTTAGGCGGCGGTATCGCAAAAATGGAGAGTGAAATTTTTAAAACTGAAAACGTTACATGAGGGAGAAGGAAGATATAGGTAGTATAGGGAAGGGGAAAAAAGAAATAAAGCGACGCATGACGGGTACGAGCACATACATATGTATATATGTATGTTTGAATGCACGTATGTATGTATACATATATATGTATGTATGAACGAAGTCATTACGCATTTCAGCTCTGCCGCTACCAAGCAATATATGTATAAATTATGCAAGCGTGCTTCGCGTAACTACCCTGTAGTCAAATGTACTAGTTGTAAACTACCTCACAACTAGTATGAACCGCACGCCCAACTAGTCAGCCAACTATTTTTTTTCCATGCAACCAACTGGTATTTTTAACATGGGGATGGCAATTGTCAGATTTCGGCCAGAAATATACCAGTCTCATACTAGTTCAAAATAGACAGAAAAATAGTAGTCAAATTATGGCCCAAAACCTCTACTTTGGAAGTCAAAAAAATAAAATGAATTCATGAAATACAATAAAAAACTTTTGATTAAGTACACTTTAATATATTACACATTTTTATTTAGCAGCCTTAGATTTGCCAATAATTAGTGTTACATTTTATGACTGTTAATTAAAAGGAAAAATAAATACATAAATATTTCACACTTTCGAACATAAATTTAAATGCATTTTTCATTAAATATTATAAAAAGTAAAAGCTTTCAGGTACAATAAATACTACATTTTTATCTTTTTTAATAATATTGAATATGGAAATGAAAACATTTTAGTTAAAAATAAAGCGAATACTTTAGTTAATTTTTGAGTGAACTAAAATAAAAATAAAAGTTTTAATGAAAATATATTTAATTCATTAACTATTTCAGTAGTTTCGTTTTAAAAATTTTTAAAAGTAACAAATAATTCAAGCAGGGATTAAATATTCTTTATTCTTGTCTCTACATTGGCTTGTCGATTGATAATTGAAATTAATCAAATAGTTATATAAATCGTGTAAGTAAAAAAGTCAAACATAATTGAAAATGATCAAAAATAACATAATAATGATGTAATTAAAATTAACGAATTAATTAAAATTTTTTGTTTAAGTAATTAATTATTAATCATCAAAAAGGTGCTAATATCGGTATTTAATCATTAAACGGTTATCCAAAAAAACATGCTTTAATTATTTAATTAATCATTATGAATATTTATCATTATTTAACAGGTATGGTATAATTGTGAGTACGTACTCGCTTTAACGGTTTCCTATATACCCAAAAGAGTTATAATATTTTGTGTTCTCTATTGTATTAAACTGTCGAGGTCAAATAAAACAGGGCATGAAAAAATCGTTTTGTAATTGGTACAAGTCTGGTCATTTTCGTACTAGTTCGGTTTCAGTCAGGAAATTCTAGTTGTAAACTAGTATTTTTGCTCACTAGTTTGGGGTTTCACTGCAGGGTAATCCATTCGTACATATGTACATTTGTTTGTATAGATATATTTATGATGATGTTGATGTTTGTTGTACATTTGTTCATGTTTGTCATTGTGCCTGTAATTTTCTAAAGTAGATTTGTGCTCTCGCTATCTCCTTGTATTAACTCGTCCCTCGTTGGTACACTCTGATGAACATATGTGAGAACGACAGCAAGGCCAACTTATATAAGGCAGTGTTACAGGAGCAGTTGAAATTTTCGACCGATGTTTCTTAAAGAAAGCCATAAATGTAGCGACCGTTGATTCAACTTGGTGTTTTTTGCTCTAGATTGCACCATTTGTGGGCCTGTTGAATGAATTTAGGCCTTGGTTGTATGAGAGATCAAAAAATTTGGATTTTCTGGCAAGTTGTACAACTTATCGCTACATTAGTGGCCATGTTGTACAAACTCTAAATAGCCGAAAATGGATAACTCAGCCGAAATAGGTACGTTCTTTCGTTGAATTTTTTAAATGTAAGCCGAAACTATGAAATTGTAAAAATGAGATTTTACAATGAGCCTGCTCGCAAAATTGCAATGTTTGTGAGCAAAACGTCCAACTTGATTGCGGATTGTTTTGAACCAACGTTTTCGGCTTGCATTATGTGTTTGTTGTAATTCATTGTCATTTACTACCATTATGTGTAGGCCAATTTATGAAATAATTTCATGCGTTTGAGTAGAAACTGAATGAATGAACACCATTTCATGATTTCAATTAACGCGTTTATGCACTTAGTTTTTACTCAGATCGATGAAATGATTTCGTGAATTGGACTACGCATACATGTGATACATATGTTTTTAATTTATAAGGTAATTTTATGTTTTTATACTCTTGCTACCACATGAATATATGAATTCGTGATAAGAATATGTGAATTCGTAAGGATCTATTGATTACATTATAAACATTTTCATTTATTTGTTAAACATACAATTACTTCCATTAGAACCCGGTCCTATGGATGCTAGAAGCGCAAATTCATATAAGGTGGTATTACCGGAAAGTGAATAAATAAATTATATGTATATCAGAAAATTAATAAGATGAAATGAAATTTTCTAACCAATCCTATGTATGTAAGTCAATCACCTAATGGTTTGCCGAACCGCAAACATATGTTTACACATCCAATTTCGTGAGTAGGTACCAGATCCTCTTTTTTAAGAAGTTTCACCTCTATCATGTGTACGGTGTTACACACGCATTTATTTCAGTATTGGTATTACTTACTTAGAAAATAACCGTATTACTTTTACAAAATTCATTTTATTTAACTCACGCGAATTCGATGCTCACCAAACAAACGTTCGCTGTATACTTACTTATGTGATACAATTTCTGCACATGCTCTTGAAAATTGTTTGCTGAGGATAACGGGAAACAAATATTCCGTTATTTTGATGCGTACATGACGACGCATGCTACACTTTAAATATTTATTGTAAAAAATGCTGCAATTTTCAAATAATTTGAAACTTCCTTTGAGGTGTATATTTACTTAAGTGACTCACTGTAATACACCGAAAATAGGTTATTTTATTTTATTGATAAAGAAAAGGATAAGGGCAAAGGTAAAAATAAAAACAAACAAAAAGATGTGTAAAGATAAATGCAAAAATTAAGATCAAGGTAAATTTAAAAATTTTACTAATATAAGGGCAAAGGTGAAGGGGAATATGTAGATGTAGAAAATGATAAACATAAAGATGATAAAGATAAATATTAAGAAAAAGATAAGGATGAGTAAAGATGAAGATTAAGGAAGAAAATTTAAAATAAAGGTAATTATAAAGAAAACTAGCTGTACCCTGCCACGCTTTGCTGTGGCATATTCATGTTACATGGATTATAAATGATTAGCGAAATAAAGCATACTTTTCAGATAAGTACGATTTTGTAACACTTGTGTGTACACAATATTTTTCGTTTTTCCATTCTCGACGTAGATATCAAGGCTACCTGATTTGCCGACATGCACATAGATTTGTCCATGTGAGAAGCAATGAGCATCTAAATCTGAACCACACTTTTCCAAAGATTGAAATTTAGATTTGTTTATTGTGATTGCAAACGCCTATCGAATTGGGGATTGAAATCTTTTAAATTGAAATGGTGTATCGGTCAGAATCATGTGAATTCGAGAGATGAGAACATCTATCTTCACCTTTGAAAGGCCTCGTTAAAATCTTTGCTTCCACTACGTTCATCAATTTTTTACCTGCGAATGCCGTTGCAGAGCTTTGGCGGATTAATATTCCGCAACATGATAATTGCCACACCTAATTTCAATTTCAGTATGTGGCAGCAAGCATTTATCTTGGCCGCTGGTGTTAATCGAGAAACTACAGACAATGTTTGCGTAAAATCTCCTGCGAGAAATATCAATGCATTCCCGAATGGTTGAACATTTCTACACAAATCTCGCACCGATCGATAAAGAACCTCTAGAGATTTTTTATGTGCTATTGTGCACTCATCACAAACAATGAGTTAACATTTTTGTAATAAGTACCATACCGGATGTTTTGGAAATATTGCACGAGGGAGTTCGATGTATGTTCAATGGCAGCATAAGACCTAAATGAGAAGTGTTTAGGCTTCTGCCTAAATAAATTAGAAAAAGGACACCCCTAATGTTTAAAATTGCGTTAACATTGCCGCTGTTAGCTTTCCCCTCGCTTTCTATTGGTTTCCGTTATTGGAATAGTACTACTTGAAAACATCTTGGCAGGCTACCGCCATCATAATAAAAAACTGTTCACTTACTTCCTTTGCGAGCATCCAAGAGAGAAGACGTGATCCAGCCACCATACTACAGCGTATACAAAGGTAATCTACAAAAGCAATTTGTATATACATATATATATATATATATATATATATATATATATATATATCCATAGCCCATTTTTATATGAATAAATCTACATATTTAAATTAATCAAATACTAATACCACTTTGTGTTCTTTCTTTGTGGAAAACAAATCGGCACAACTGGTTCCAATCGTTGTGGCGATTAACATAACAAGTTGTACATTACCATGATTCAATAATACAAGGTTGGATAACCTGGCAGTTGTCTCGCTCCCGCATTCTGCCTTAGC
>NW_023458555.1:106782015-106806778 GCF_013731165.1 Rhagoletis pomonella | reverse complement strand
AAATATGCACTCTGCATGGCTTTTTACAATGTCGAGTCCAAAAATTCGCTTTGCTGCACACCTTCCTTTTGGTCTACATGAAATTGCAAATACTGTTAACACATCCAGTTTTTCATGTGCTAAAAATCGTACTTACCTAAAGGGGCACATGTCCAAAATTATTGCTACGTGTTCCTAATTAATCAATCTTTGTATATTTAATGATTCCTACAAAATTGGACCATGTAATATTAAAATTATCACATATTTCTGCATTATTTACATATTTTTATATGCGATTTGGCATTTCTCTCTCGAAATTGCACCAAGATGACGTCACGCAAAAATTACGCTCAAAAATCCTCTCTCATTGGCGCAATCTTGTATTCTATCATTCTTGATCCATACTTATATTAATATTTCTTATTGGCATTCGTTGAGCTGTTTACCGGTGATATACTTCTGAAAGTTTTTGTGAGGTGGTAATTACGCAGTTAAAAATAAAATCAAAATGGAAACATACATCCGCTTAGCCGATTCGGTCATTGAATTTGACGTAGATTTTCTAGGCACCCCCCATAAGCGAGCATACCAAACATTCGCTGAGAATCCAGCAAAGCGAGCTTAGCGTCATGTGGGAGAAAGCCAAAGTTTTATTTGACGAACTCCTGGCAGCTGAAACGACTACTTAGATTACGATTCGAAAGAAAAATAAAACTTGCTACGCGGCTTTCGTGCGGTGTATGACGAAAATTAATGAATATTCAGAAAAGTTGGATAAGTCTGAAAAAGAAAATGAGGGCATGTCAGGCGCGTCACACAATTTGCATCTTCCTCCGTGCGATATCGATGTTTTCAAAGGCGATTACTTATCATGGCCAACTTTTCGTGACATGTTCACGGCCATTTATATGAAGAACAAACGGCTTACACCCATTCAAAAGCTTTATTATCTTAGTCAAAAGACACAGGGTGAAGCCAGAGAAATTGTGCAAAAGTGTGACCTCACAAATGAGGGCTTTAATGTAGCCTGGAAAAATTTGTGTGATAGGTATGAGAATAAAAGGATCCTAGTGAATACTCAGTTAAAGATCCTCTTTAACCTACAGGCAGTGGAAACTGAGTGTGGGAGTGCAATTAAAAGGTTACAAAGAGATATAAATAATTGCATATCCTCATTAAAAAGCCATAACATTAATATTTCAAGCTGGGATCCAATTATCACATACCTATGCTCTACAAAATTACCTGAGGAGACCCTTTCGCTACGGGAACAGTCAGTATAAAATAAAACGGATATTTCTAAGTGGACCGATATGGACCAATTTCTTTCTAGTAGGTTCCAAACTTTAGAATCGGTGTCTGGTTTAAGAGGAATCAAGGTTACAAAAGCGACAAAAGTCATAAGCATTCCTCTGAACCGTCACACAAAAAACTTGGCACTTTTCAAACTAGTGTGACCAAATATACATGCAAAATGTGCCAAAGCAATGATCACAGACTACATCTGTGTCCAAAATTCCTGAAAATGTCCATAGCTGATAGGATCTCCTTTGTTAAACAGAATAATAGTTGTTTTAATTGCTTGTCTTTCGGGCATTCGGTGTCGAAGTGCACGAGTTCATACAATTGTGCCAATTGCCACTCTCGACATCACACCATTCTCCACAAACAGACAACTCCAGGTAAATCATCTGTAAAATAAAAGACAGTAGTTTCTGTAGACAACTTGCCATAGACATCCAGGCAAGCACAACATCGTACCCAAGCCTCACAAGGTAAAGCTAAACATGTAAAAAACGTGCAATCACATCACGCGAATACACACAAAGGTGTTTTACTCGGCACAGCGCAAGTAAATATTCATTTTAATGGCACAGACTTTGCTGCCAGAGTATTAATTAATTCTGGCTCTGAGTGTTCCTTCATAACGAAGAGGCTCAGACGCAGAATCAATTTGCCAAAGAAGATGTTGGCACAAGTTTCGGGCATCAGCAATACGGTTTCAGCTCAAGTGAAAGAAGCGTGTTCAATCCAACTGCGGTCACCCATTGACCCACTTATCTCGATTGATGCCCTTGTCCTTGTTCTCCCAAGTCTTACAGGAAACTTGCCAACGTGTGATATCAGCGCACTCACACAACAAACATTTCCCGATCTGATCTTGGCAGACAAAAGATTTTTTGTGAACGAACAAGTCGATCTTGTTCTTGGAGGAGACATATATCCTCAAATCATTCTAGGTGGAATAAAAAATAGTATTTTGAATACTCTTTTAGCACAAGAAACAGTTTTCGGTTGGATACTGACTGGTCGTGCTGATGCAGCCAGCCCAACCAACAACAATTGTGTTTCTTTTTATAACGAGTTTGCCCTTGATAAGCAGCTTAGCGCCTTCTGGGAGATAGTAGATTTTCCAAAAACAAGACACTAACACTTGAGGACACTCAGTGCGAGGAGCTGTACAAGCGGACAACAAAACGGAGCCAAGATGGAAGGTATATTGTTTCACTCCCTTTCAAAGCTGAGTACCCATCTGAAATTCAACCGGGCCCTTCACTGATTCGAGCATGCTCTCAATTTAACAAAAATGAGACAAGACTTACGAAAAATCCAACTCTACAAAAGGAATATAACCGAGTTATAGTGGAGTACGAAACCATGGGGCACATGTGTAAAGTCAACGCACCTCAGTTAGCGGATGCGGTGGTTAACTATTATTTACCGCACCATGCGGTGGTGAAAGAAGAGAGCACATCAACCAAAGTTAGAGTAGTTTTCAGTGCGTCGTCTTGTTCGGCCAATGGAGTTAGTTTGAACGATGTACTTCTCCCGGGGCCAGTGGTTTAATCTGATCTACCGATTTTGATTCTCCGCTGGAGACTTTTTATGAACGTCTTCAATAGCGATATTGAGAAGATGTACAGGCAAATCCTTGTAGATGAAACCCAAACAAAGTATCAGAGGATAGTTTTTCGCAAATGTTCAAATGATGCAATAGGTCTTTACGAATTAAAGACGGTTATTTTCGGTATAAACTGTGCTCCTTATCTTGCGATAGGGACATTGCTTCAACTCGCTGAAGACTCGGAAAATCTCTACTCTACAGCCTCAAATATTTTACGAAAAAATATGTATGTCGACGACGTTCTATCTGGAGGACATACCTTAGATTCTGCAATCAAAGCTAGGGATGAGATTTCCGCAGTTCTTAAGTCAGCTGGTTTTCCTCTGAGAAAATGGACTTCAAATTGTAACAAAATCTTGCAAGGTATACCAAAACAAGATCTACTGAGTGAGGATTTCCTAGAGTTCGAAGATACTAGTAGCGTCAAAGCACTAGGCATAAGGTGGATGCTCATTCCGACCAATTCTACTTTATAGCTAAATTGATAGAAGATAACGTGAACCCAACAAAGAGAGCAATCTTGTCAGCTATTGCTAAACTCTTCGACCCATTAGGTTGGTTAGCCCCCCATAATAATTGTAGCGAAAATCTTAATGCAAAATATATGGTTAGAGGGTACCAACTGGGACGAGGAAGTGTCGTCTTTAACTTTAGAAAGATGGCGAAATTTTACAAAAAATTACGGCGAAATAGATAACATAAGGATACCTCGTTGGGTATCTTTCTCGCCAAAAGGAAAAATCGAAATTCATGGATTCTGAGACGCACCTGAAAAAAGCGTACGCTGCCGCAGTCTACTTATGCGTGGAAAAAGAGGGCAAAGTACTTGTTAATCTGCTATTAGCAAAAACTAGAGTAGCGCCCGTCAAAACAATTTCCTTGCCTAGATTAGAACTCTGCGGGGCGGTATTACTGTCAGAAATAGTCGAATCAATTACCAAAAATCTTTAATTAGGCCATCTAAACATACATCTGTGGACTGATTCGACGATTGTTCTGGCACGGATACGCAAGCCCCCATGTTCGTGGTCAACCTTCGTTGCCCACCGAATTACAAAAATTATAGACAAAGTAGGGAACTTGAACTGGCTTCATGTCGACTCAGCTACAATTCCCGCAGATTTAGCAAGCAGGGGCATCCTTGCAAACGAATTGGTAAAAAATTCTTTGTGGTGGTAGGGACCTTCTTGGCTACAAGAAAATAAGGAAAAATGGCCAACACAAGAGGCAGACTTCACCACAAGTATTGAAGAAAAAAAGATGCACGTTCATGCAACAACATCGCAGACGAAACCAATGACATTCTTAACCGGTTTTCTAGCTTACCGAGGGCTTTGAGGCTGATATCATACATATTGCGTTTCTTTCAAAGAACCCATCCGAAGACAAAAGCTTCTTTTCAGTCGGAATCTTACTTAATTTTATCCAATGAAATTGAAGCAATGACTACTCGCCTGATAAAACTTTCTCAGAAGCAGCATTACGGAGTAGAAATCGCGAAACTGAAAGCTAAAGAATGCATTGAGTGTAAGAGTGAAATACTTCCTCTTAATCCGTTCCTGGATAAAGCTGATGTGCTGCGGACGGGGGGTCGTCTTGGTACATCACTTGACCTGGCGTACAACGAACGGCATCCAGTAATACTTCCATACTATTGCAGGTTATCTCGGTTGAATGTCCAATTTGTCCATGAAATTTCTCTCCACGGTGAGAACCAACTAATGTTGCGTCTCATACGAATGCAGTGTTGGATTCCGAAGGTGAAAGCGATCATAAGGCCCACAATCCATAACTCCCAAGATCTGCACTATCCATAAAAAGCGCTCGCAAAGTCAACTTATGGGGATTCTGCCCCAAGAGCGAACAACCTTTTCGCGAGCATTTACCAATACTGGAGTGGATTTTGCTGAACCCTTTGATATTAAAAGTTATCGTGGACGAGGCTGCTGAATTTCCAAGGGTTATGTATGTATTTTTTTTTTGTTTCTCTACCAAGGCTATTCACTTAGAGGCCACAAGTGACTTGAGTACTCAATCTTTTCTAGGAGCGTTTTCCAGGTTCGTAGCCAGAGGAGGGTGCCCAAAAAATATCTATTCTGACAACGGGACAAACTTCGTCGGAGCATCACGGGTGCTAAAAATGGAACTTAAGGCTTTTCTATCCGACGCGCGGACACAGACGTTATCAAAATATACCCATCAGGCATTAACATACCTGCAGCAGGCATTTCATACCTGCACCTGCTCCACACATGGGTGGTCTGTGGGAGACCGACGTGAAAAGCATCGTAATTCTCAACCCACAAGGGAGGGCGTTAGACAGAACCAAAAGCGAACGCATGAGAAAACCTCACTACTGACTCCAGTATATACGGGCTGAGATTTCCATTACGGAACCAATTGCTATTCCGAGCAAAGTATAGTGAATTTTTTATGAAACTCGGTGGGGATACTAATGGAGGTCTCCTTTAACTATATTTACCACTTTCACAATGTTGCTGCTAATAGTACTTAAGTTATTTGTTGTTAAAATATCCCGCCTGCTATCACCACATTTTATTATAACTCCACACCTATCACTTTTATTTACACAAATGTATTATCCTTAAAAGGTTCGCATGCGTTTGTAATACCTTAATATACAATTATTAATTAATTTATTAAGCAAAACGCGTTTATAAATGTCTTCACAAACGTTTGCACATTTCACAAACAAGCAGAAATAATGGCTGACAGTAACACAAAATGTATGCTACCATACGTTAAAAAAATACACCACAAATAAGTGCGTATAATTAGGGGTATAAGTGTACAATACGTACATTGCTCTTATTAAAAATAATAATATTAGGATCGATAGGGGTCTTACTCCTGATCATAACGGTATAATTTTTTTCGGGGGAAAATAATATTTACTGGTGTTATTATAGTTCAAAGTACACAAATGTAGAAAACGTACATCGATAATTTTATAAATAATGAAAATTTTTAATAAAAAATCGCGCGATTTTTTATTACAAATTTTCGCCTGCGGCGCTTTTTCCATAAAAATCAATACTTCGATAAATAATGACGATTTTTTATAAAAAATTGCGCGATTTACGTACATTGCTCTTATTAAAAATAATAATATTAGGATCGATAGGGGTCTTACTCCTGATTATAACGGTATAATTTTTTTCGGGGGGGAAATAATATTTACTGGTGTTATTATAGTTCAAAGTACACAAATGTAGAAAACGTACATCGATAATTTGATAAATAACGAAAATTTTTAATAAAAAAACGCGCGATTTTTTATTAAAAATTTTCGCCTTCGGCGCTTTTTCCATAAAAATCAATACTTCGATAAATAATGACGATTTTTTATAAAAAACCGCGCGATTTTTTATTAAAAACTTTCGCCTGCGGCGCTTTTCCCATAAAAATCAATACTTCGATAAATAACTCAGTTAACATTTTTATTGCAAAATCTGTCGATTTTAGACTGAATCACTTTTTTTATCAATACATCGATATTTAATTTAAAAAAAAGTTCATTACAATGCCCGTTTTTATTGTTTCTCGTTTTCACTGCCTTTTGTTGGGCATTTTTTGTTGTGTGGCAGCACCGACATTGTAGTACAATTGGTTTACAAAGCAAAAAGTGAGGTTGAAGTTGACATTTTTTGCAACTTAAAATTAAATTTTCATAAAAGCTATAAGCCTCCTGAGGGTGGGGTTTTCAGATTTACAATCACAAAAAGCCGCTCTAAGCCCCCTCATTTTTGTTTTTTTATAAATCCGGGTTCTGTATTGGAAAATTTTCCCCTTGACCCACTGACCATTTTGATTTGCCTTCCAATCCGAATCTCAGAGAAATTTTTCCATATTGCTACCAATCTCCGCTAACGGGTGGATTAAGTGCAATTTCATCACTTGCGTGCAGTTCTAAGCTTTCTTCCGAATTTCACAAAACGCCTCACTGATCACAATTATAAAATTGATGCTGATACGAGTCCAAATGGTAGCTTAGACAGATTTGTTTTGCAATGTCAGATGTGGATATGCGGCCACTAGGATCAATGAAGAGGCATTTCCACGACAGCCGGTTCTACGTATCGGAATGACTCGGGTTTTACCCGACCAAGGGCTGTTGTTTCGGCGGTATTCTTCTACTCAGGGCTGGCATCGAGTCAAACCCAGGGCCAGAAATCTACACCTGCTGTGTATGCCAGAGACGACTACACCACAACTCCACCTCAGTCAAGTGTAATGCCTGCGAGGGGTGGAGTCACCTTAGAGTCTGCGCAGGACTACGGACAAATCGACAGTAGACCACGACGTACGTGGCCCCCTGTTGCTCAAACAGAGCAGCCTCCACGGCTAACTTCAGTCCACCCGAGCAGCCTCACACAGTCACCACAGCACAACAATATAATAACGCCACAGACCATACCACAGCCACGACAGATCACATAACACACACAACCGCACCACTACCCACACGCCGCCGCCAACAACTCCTAGTTCCCCCCTACAATCTGCACGTTATGTCAGACCAGGATATTCCGTAATGTGACATCAGCCAGGTGCAACACCTGCCTTGGCTGGTGCCACTTTAGGGCATACTCAGGTCTGCGTACCACAAGAGATTGGACCGGGAACTTCGAGGGCCCGTGTTGCGTTGCTTGATCGCAGACCTCAACTGCGATGCCTCCCGCAACCATCACAGCAGCGCACACAGCCAACGGCGGTAAGAACACACACATCCCTTACACCCCACATCACGACACGTCTCCCGAACCACATGAAGCTGTTTCAATTTAACTGCAACGGGCTACAGAGCAATATTGAGGAGATAACCGTCTTCATGTGTCGGCGTGGTATATTGATAGCTGCGGTCCAAGAGACGAAGTTGCACAGCAATTCAACTTTGTTGAATTGTGCCGGGTACAACGTGCACCGTCGAGATCGCGGGCGAGATAATGGCGGTGGCTTAGCGTTCATCACGCACTACACCGTGCAGTATCGTCTTATCGAAGCAGACATCGACCGCAGGGATACCACCCTAGAATGTCAGGGCATTGCTATCCGGTCAGGCGATGTTGAGCTCGAAATATTTAACATATACACACCCCCTGTCACCTGCTGCCCGGCAGGATATCACCCTGATATAGGTGCGCTCCTCAAAGGTGAAAACCGTATGGTAGTAGGTGACTTTAATGCGCACCACTATCTTTGGCACTCAAGCCTGTCAAACGTTCGTAGGGGAACAGACTTGGCTGAGCCTCCGCCAAACAGGGACCTTTATCAACTTTTCTAAAGCTGATTGGAAAGGAAATCCCCGTATCAGGGATCTCAACGCGGAGATTCGGCAACTAGTAAACGTACACAAGCGGAAGAAGTGGGAGGAGCATCTGAAGACCTGTAAATTCACCTCTGGTGTGAGCAAGCTTTGGTCAACCGTGAGGTCACTGTCCAATCCGACGAAGCACGACGACAGAGTCGAAATTTCCTTCGGCGACCATGCTTCGTCGGACCCGGAGCGATGAGAGAGCTATTTTAGCCGGCAGTTCATACCGCATCCTCCGGTGGAGAAAGCCAAGCGTCGAGTGACCAGAAGGCTGCACAAACTGCCAACAACCTGTGCCCACCTTGCTTTCACTTGCGGTGAAGTTCAAGTGGCCATCGGGAAGGCGAAAGCCTCCAAAGCCATGGGTCCCGACGGAATATGCATGCTGATGCTGAAAAATTTGGGTCCTGCGGGGGTAGCGTACCTAACGGAGGTCGTCAATTTGTCTATGGCCACTCTCATCATCCCAGACATCTGGAAGGTGGGGAGAGTGGTCCCACTGCTCAAACAGGGGAAACCTGCCAACATAGGAGATTATTATCGTCCGATAACACTCCTTTCCCCGGTAACGAAGACGCTCGAGGCCTTGCTACTCCCGTATTTCACAAACCACTTGACCCCAGCGAAGCATCAGCATGGTTTCCGTAAAGTGCACAGTACAACAACAGCACTTAACGCCATAAACACTCAGATAACTCGTGGCTTTAACCGATATCGTCCCTGTGAGAGAACGATTCTAGTAGAGTTGGACTTGTCAAAGGCGTTTGACACCGTTTGCCATTCCACGCTAATAGAAGATATAGAGGCCTCCACTCTCCCACAGAGGCTCAAACGGTGGTCGGCAAATTATCTGAGTGATCGACACTCGTCTGTAATGTTTAGAGACAAAACGAGTAAACTCAGAAAAATAAAACACGGGGTTCCACAGGGTGGTGTCCTTTCCCCGCTACTGTCTAACTTTTACATTTCAAAGCTCCCTCAACCCCCAGAGGGAGTCTCGATTGGCTCTTACGCCGACGATTGCTCGATCATGGCGACTGGGAATGGAATTGATGACCTGTGTTCGAAAGTAAAAGGGTACCTCTCTGAACTTTCTCGCTTCTTCACTGCAAAGTGTCTAACCCTCTCCCCTACGAAATCCTCTGCGACCCTGTTCACAACCTGGATGAAGGAGGTCAGGGTACCGCTGGGAATTCACGTCGTTGACACACCAATTCCGACGGTGAATAACCCCAAAATACTCGGAGTAACATTAGACAGCCTGCTCTCCTTCTCTGCGCACGCAACCGCTATTGTCAATAAAGTACAGAGCCGCAACAGGGTCCTCAAGTCGCTAGCCGGCAGTACTTGGGGCAAAGACAAAGAAACGTTGCTGGCAACATACAAGGCAATAGGCCGGCCGGTTTTAAACTACGCAGCGCCAGTGTGGTCGCCGAGGACTAGTAGGACGCAGTGGACGAAGCTACAGACTGTACAGAACACAGCACTGAGGACAGCGACAGGATACCTCCTGCTGTCGCCCGAACATCATCTCCACGGCGAGGCGCAAATGCTCCCCGTAAAGGAGCACAACATAAAGCTCTGCAAGCAGTTCCTGATCGGGAGCCACAGAAGTGGCCACCCAAACAGACAGCTGCTTGCAGAGGAGCCCTCGCCTATGCACGTCAGTAGGCATCTATATGAACTGACGGACGAAGTCCAGAGGTTCATCAAGCAACGTCTGGACCCGTCAGCTTACCGCCTGGCCTTGAACGGCATTCACAGGGAGTCAGTCTCGAGTTATGTAGACTCTAGACCTGTGAATGCCGTTCTAGGCATACCGCCCCCGGACATAGACGAGACGGAGCTTCATCTGCATCGGGAGACACGAACGACAATAGCCCAACTTCGCTCTGGCTACTACAGCAGGTTAAACTGCTACCTGAGTAGATTGAATGAGGATGTGCCATATGAGTGTCCGGCATGCGGAGAAACCCCACATGACTCGAAACATCTCTTCGCATGCCCGGAAAACCCGACAACCCTAACGGCTTTGTCCCTGTGGACTAACCCAACAGAAGCTGCACGCTTCCTAGGGCTGCCGTTAGTGGAACCTGACGACAACGACTGAGATACCAACCGTCCTGGGCGGGGTTGTTGTAGCCGCCACAACAACAACACCAACAACAACAACAACAACAACAACAACAACAACAATGAAGAGGAACCCACTCCGACGAGCTCATGTGTTTGGGCAACACAAAACAACAATAACAAATCTTCACTCACATTCACATCAAACAGCACAATAAATTTACCAGTTTGCAGCTTGAACATTTAAGCTCTCGCTGTTGCAATTACAAATTTAGATTTAGGTTTGCTGCTGCAAATAGAATTAAATTTTTTTTTTTCTTTCATTTTTTACTAGAATCAGGAAACAGCCATTATATGCACATGTGTTTCATCTATACATCCAACAACACCAGGAAATTTCGTTTTCGAGTAAAAGAATTTCTTTTTTTTTGGATTTCTCTTCCTCGGCCATTTTTGCAGTAATCCATTGATTGCAAATTTTTTCCTCAATAAGTTGAAGCATCTCTTTTAAAACAACCGACATCGTAGGTTGCGCCAGTCCCAAATTGAAGTCATTGCCGTGAGACTTCAGAAAACTTCCTTCTGCAAAAAATCGGAGAGCTGCGCAAACTTTTATTAGCGGAGGTACTGCAGTTGAACGATGGTTCCGCCTAAAGTCATTCCTCAATGTATTTACCAAATATAATACAGCTTCTTTTGGAAGTCGGAAATATGCTTTAAATCTGAAATCAAAAACAATCACAATAAAAAGTCTTCTAAGCTTTAACTTTTGGGAAATGTTTAGTTATTGGTACAATGAATTTGTGGTGTGCAGCGGGGGGAGAGGGGCCGTTGCATCTCAAACCCCACCCATTACAAAGATCACAGTCCAAACTTCTATTGTTAAAGGTATACAACATTTCTTGTGCGTATAATTCCGGCTACGCCATCCAAAGTACTTTTGCGCAGAACCCACATACAAATTTACAAAAAAAGTAGAATTTCATCATTTGACTCACGTATATGTTAAAGTTTTAAAATTCCGGTGACGCGTTTGAACACCACAACTTAAAATCATTGTACAAATAACTAAAACGTATCCTAACTTTTACTTACAGTGCCGGCGGCAGCTCTAAAGGATTGGAATTATCCCTTAAATGTCGCCTGATTGATGCTGCGTTCGTACACTCCTCCTCCTCTTCAAAAAATAGTTCTATTGAACTAAGCATTGTAGCAAGACTTATTATTAAAAACTCTATATTAATAACTTTAATAACTTTTCACTTTTATTTTGCGATTATTTTGCTTGTTTACAATCCTGCGCTGGTTGACGAGCTGTCAAATTTCAATAATCGATAACTTTTCAGCAACTGGCGATAGTTGCCATTCGTAATACAAATTTTCTTTTCAGTTGCGTTGCAAGCTGCCAACCGAACCATAGTTGTGTTGCTATACATAATCGACCCATTTATTTGGGTTTTATTTGATTTCTTTTTTTTGCACGCGCCACGGGTACCGCCTTTCCACAATATTAGCCCTGAAAAGAAAAGAAAATTCAACAGTCAATTGTAATGTAAAATGATTCAAATATTAATGTACTTACGCAAGCGAAACGTGGTTTATGAATGAAAGGCGGCCATTCACGGAAATAGAAGTTGAAGATAACAGGATAATGAATTCGATACTTATCAGAATATGCCTCGACTTTGTTATGCCAGGGTTACACGTTCAGTTTTACTTATGCTGGTTACACACTTTGCGCATATATGTGTGAAAATTGTCCATGAAGTACTTGTATAGTTTAATATAATTTGCCTTTATTTTCAAATAGATAGGGTGGGATTATACATAAATAATACGTAAATAATTCACATTCTTGATATTCGCAAGCCATACCTTAATTTTGTGAAACAAAGCAAGATGATCATTCCAAAAGAGCAACAAAGAAGTCAGAATGGTTTGTTTTTATTTTAAATGCTATTCTCAAAACCAAATGAGCGTTTTTTAATTTGCAAGAAGTTTTTAAAGTCTTCATGATAGGTAAACAGCTCACATGCCTCATGCAACAATGTTATGTATGTGAGGTAAATAATAACCCACTGACGTGCAGGTTATGCAGCAAGAAGCACCCATTACGAATATGCCCAATATTTCGTGCCAAGTTGCCAGAAGAACGCCTGCGTGATGTTCTGATCCACCGTTATCGCACGAATTGCTTATCGGGGATACATCGTGCAGCACACTGCACTAACCCGGGGAAATGTCGCCGCTGCGAAGAAGAACATCACACCATGCTCCATATTTACCACGCGAGCAATAAATCGAAATGTCTGCGACGACCGACGAGGCCAACAAATAACCACGATGACGACAGTGATGATGCGATTTCACTAAATGCGTCTGAGGTCGGAGCGGAATCAAATGCTTTCCGCCCTGATCTAGAGGAGGGGGACATGCCAGAAACTGGAGCGAAAAACTAGCGTTTTCCGCCCAGAAGAATCAACTGGAATGGAGTCAAACGCACTCTATCTGGACTCGGCTAGTGGAGTGGAGCTGGAACCCCAGCGCTACGGGCAGCTCTTGAGATATGAGCAAAGAGAGCTAAGCGGAATTGAAATGAAAACTTTCCAACCGCGAAACAAATGGCATCGTCTTCAAACTCGACGACTGAACAAACGACCGCGCCATCGGCGACAGCATGGGAGAGTGGAATCACAAGCGTTCCACCTTCCGCCCAGAACCACTTTCCGGTCAGGTATGGTCCAGGACCTCCGAGCCCCAGTACATCCAATTCAAGCCCTCACATCGATCGCGCCGACAGCTGTGGTCAAGATAGAAGCCGGGGGCCGCCTACATATGGTTCGAGCCGTAATTGATGCGTGCGCTTCAACGTCCATAATCGCCGAAGATTTGGCAAGAGAATTAAAACTTGGGCTAAATGCAATAAATTCCCAGAGGGGCTACTTCATTAAGTTGAGAGGGAAGCAAGGACAGTCAGCCACCGTTACGACGGACGCAATTTCCATCAAAAATTATCGGAAGTGGACACCAATTACTAGTTTAGACGCTATCGTAGTCGCAGCTTCCACATCACAGCGCCAGTCCGCTTAGTATTAGGCGCCGAAGTCTTCCCCAAAATTCTACTCTGCGCAATTCCAGCGGATACTCTCGGCCCGCTACTAGCACAGAATACCATTTTTGGATGGGTCCTGTCGGGCGCTTGTTGAACTTTTTTTTTCCTTATCATACCACAATGAATTAAATACACAGTGAATTGTTTTTCTTATTTTATTGAATAAATGTGCAGTTGAATTTGAAGCCCACGTCCTTTATTTTTAAACCTTCTTTCCTTATAGAATTTAGGTCCATAGATGAAGAACTGAATTGGAGAATCTAGATTTAACGTATTTCTATCGTGTAACGTGGTATAGAGGTTGGATCACATGGTTCTTTGGATGTTGCTTATAGCAAGGGGCCGGAATGTTTATGCCTCCGCCTAAATAGATTAGAAAAAGGACATCCCTAATGGTTAACATTGCGTTAACATTGCCGCTGTTAGCTTTCCCCTCGCTTTCTATTGGTTTCCGTTAATGGAATAGTACTACTTGAAAACATCTTGGCAGGCTACCGCCATCATAATAAAAAACTGTTCATTTACTTCCTTCCAAGAGAGAAGACGTGATCCAGCCACCATCCAGCGTATTCAAAGGTAATCTACAAAAGCAATTTGTATATATATATATATATATATATATATCCATAGCCCATTTTCATATGAATAAATCTACATATTTAAATTAATCAAATACTAATACCACTTTGTGTTCTTTCATTGTGGAAAAAAATCGGCACAACTGGTTAATCGTTGTGTTTCCATCTGGTAACAATGTCGCAGATGTTCCAGAGCTACGGCTATGCAATTTTTTCATCGAACCGTTGCCACAATCTTATAAGGAATGTTCACTTAGTTCCTCCTGATGCATCCAAGAAGAAGGTCATTAATGATTTGCATCTTCTTATTTTCGAATTCGACAAAGCACGCCAGTCGCTTCTCTCTGTGCCAACTTACGCCAATTGGAAATGCCACGTGAAGCCAAGTCCTTCTCTACTTGGCCTTTCCATTGCAGTGGACACCTCCCTCTTCCTCTGGTCCCACCAGCGGATTACAAGTCGAATACTTTTAGACCTGGAACGTGGTTCCTATTCGAACGACATGGCGGAGCCAGCGTTCTATCGTCTGCGGTACTCATCGTCGCCAACGGGTTAGAGCCTGTAAATATTCCGAAAGATCTTTCTCTCGAATGCTCCAAGAGGCGTCTCATCGAATGTTGTCATTGTCTATTCTTCTGCGCCATATACCAGCATAGGCAGTGTGGTTTTTGTACCTCGAGAGAGAACTTTACTCCAGAATGGCCTACTCAGTCCAAAGGAGTACTTGTGCGCTACATTAATTCGGCATTGAATTTCGATGCCGACATTATTATCGGTGTTATGATGGTTCCTAACAAAAAGGAATTGTCTACTTTCTCGAAATAGCAACTGGCAACCGTGGCATGGGTGCCAAGGCGCGAATGCTCTGACTCTTTGTTTGATGACAGGAAATACTTCGTCTTGTCCTCGTTGATAACCAAACCCTATCGCTTGCCTTCGTTATCCAACTTGGAAAAGGCAGGACAGACTTCGAGGTTTTTGTTACCGATGATATAGATGTCATTGGCATACGCCAGAAATTACACGCCCTTGTAAAATTTGTTCGTGAGTGGGTCAGTTCTGCAGCTCTTATTATCTCAACATTTGCAATGTGCGATCATAAATTCCCTTCTTCTCACGCCTTAATTTATGAATGTTTAATTGGGCATATAATAGGAGATCAGAATAATAATAATAATCATAATCTTCATAATATTATCCAACGTTTTTCAAATTGCTCACGCTGATTTTTGGCAAAATTTTGCTAAAAATACGAAGCAGCTAATCTAATTTAGCAAAAACATGTCTGGAAAATGTGGGTATTGTTAGGTAGATGTGTATTTTACTAAGGTACATTCTCAGATATTTGAAAGTCGGAAAAACTCAACGCTAAAGGAGGCAAATTCTCTTTACTCGCAGTATATGTAGTACGTAGTAGGCTATGGCGACCCCAAGTGAAATTCTTTATGATTAAAAGTTAACTATTTTATAATGGGAATAGTGGCAACAATTTTAAGTTTTCATTAAGGATTTTTTAAACAGCTTCCATGGGATATATTTATGTTTTCGTTAGGTATGGTTTTTATTATTTTTTCATTTGTATCAGTAGTTTATTATTATTATTTTTTTTTCATTGCGAAATTTGTATACTAACCCTTCGTTGGTAATATAATCAATTCGTTTGATAGGATTTTGTAAATTCTTTCTTCATTTAAACTGTCCGGCTTTTGGATAAGTGGAAACATAACAAAAAATCTAGTAAAGCTTTCCCTAACAGTTTTCTTTTGGAACCAATTATGTAATATTTTAATTAGTTCCAATATTTGCAGTCTTTTCATTTAGGGCATAATCCTATTGAAAATATTTCTTAATCAAGATTTTTTTCAAATGCCTTTAGTTTGGTACCGATATTGTAACATCTCATTTATTTTACCAGTTTATTTGAGTTAAATTTTCAAACAGGTGGCAACCCTCCTGAAAACATTTTTTCGAGTGTAGGTCTTTAAAAAACTCTTTAGTTTGATACCCATATTGCAATATTTCATTTGTTTAATCAATTTAACTGTGGCAACCCTCCTCAAACATATCGAGCCCTAACCGCCAAAATAACGTAAGCGACATTTTTTTCAAAATTTTCTTTTTGATGCAGAAATGCATCTAGATGCTCTAGGGATATTTCTATATCAAAAAGAAAATTTTGAAAAAAATTTCGCTTACGTTATTTTGGCGGTTAGGGCTGGATATGTATGCTGTAAGCTTTCTTAAAACTCTTTAGTTCGACAACCACATAGCAATATTTCATTTACTTTATCAATTTAACTGAGTTAAAATTTTAAAATTGGTCGCAACCCTCCTAGAAAATTTTTCCAACAGTTATATTTCTTAAAACTCTTTAATTTGATACCCATATTGTAATATTTCAAATATTTTATTAATGTAATTTAGTTCAATTTTCAAAGAGGTGGCACCCCCTCCTCAAAGACATTTTCGGCTGTAAGCCTTCGTAAAACTCTTTGGTTTGACACCTACATTGCAATACATATTTTATTTTATCAATTTGGCTGAATTAAAATTTTCAAATAGGTGGCAACCCTCCACAAAAATATCTCCAACAAATTATCTTTCTTAAACCTCTTTAATATGAGTATCAAATTAAATAATAATTCATAATAATTCATTTATTTTTTCAGTATAACTGGGTGTAAACATTTTCAAATAGGAGGCAACCCTCAAAACTTTTTGTGACATCATTAATCCTAGTATTATACCGAACAATAAAAAACCAAAATAATTCAAATCGGTTCAGCCATTCTTGAGTTTTGTCGACCGTGACATACGACCGGGGCGTACTCCGATCCCGCAGTCGATGTTGACGGAGTCGACGTTCCACCGCCTGACTATGACGAGGTACGTATAGCAATAACGCGGGTGAAAAACAACAAAGCTGCTGTAGCTGACAGCCTGCCAGCTGAGCTATTATAGCACGGCGGCGAGGAGTTGATAAGGTGCATGCATCAACTCTTATGCAGAATATGATCAGATGAACGCATGCCCGACGACTGGAATTTAAGTGTGCTCTGCACAATCCACAAGAAAGGTGACCCCGCCATTCGCGCCAACTACCGCGGTACCAGCATTCTAAGCATAGGTTACAAGGTCTTATCGAGCGTATTGTGTGAAAGACTGAAGCCCACCGTCAATGAACTGATTGGGCCTTATCAGTATGGCTTTATACTTGGCAAATCCACCATAGACCTGGTATTCATAATACGCCAAATCTTGGAAAATATCAGCGAGAAAAGGATCGACACTCACCACCTATTTGTCGACTTTAAAGCCGCTTCTGACAGCACTAAAAGGAGTTGCCTATACGCCACTATGTCTGAGGTTGGCATCCCCTCAAAACTTATACGGTTGTGTAAAATGCCGTTGGGCAATACCACCAGCTCCGTTAGAATTGGGAAAGACCTCTCCGAGCCGTTCGCCGCAAAACGGAGTTTCAGACAGGACGACTCCCTTTCATGTGACTTCTTTAATCTGATGTTGGTGAAGATAATAAGATCTGCAGAACTGAACCGCTCAGGAACAATTTACTACAAGAGCGTGCAATTGATGGCTTATGCCGCTGACATCGTCATCGTGCGAATGGGTCTGGTGGTAGACGAGGACAAGACGAAGTATCTTCTGTTATCAAACAAACAGTCAGCGCATTCGCGCCTTGGCACCCACGTCACTGTTTACAGTTACAATTTCGAGAAAGTATGGAATTTCGCTTACTTGGGAACCAGCATTAACACCGATAATAATGTCAGCATTGAAATCCAAAGCAGAATCACTCTTGCCAACAAGTGCTACTTTGGACTGAGTAGGCAATTCAGGAGTAAAGTCCTCTCTCGACGTACGAAAACCACGCTCTATAAGTCACTCATCATGCCCGCGCTGGTATATGGCGCAGAAGCATGGACAATGACAACATCCGATGAGGCGGCTCTTGGGGTGTTTTAGAGAAAGATTTTGCGGAAGATTTCGGGCCTTTAGGCGTTGGTGACGGCGAGTACCGCAGACGATGGAACG
The DNA here is from genome assembly GCF_013731165.1 of Rhagoletis pomonella. Classification (NCBI taxonomy): domain Eukaryota; kingdom Metazoa; phylum Arthropoda; class Insecta; order Diptera; family Tephritidae; genus Rhagoletis; species Rhagoletis pomonella. The sequence continues at coordinate 106,788,740 of NW_023458555.1, read as the reverse complement.
ATGAGCTGTATGAGCTTTACAACGACATGGACATAGTGCAGCGAATTAAAATACAGCGGCTCCGCTGGCTTGGCCATGTCGTTCGAATGGACACCGACGCTCCAGCTCTGAAAGTATTCAACCGGGAATCCGCTGGTGGTAGCAGAGGAAGAGGGAGGCCCGCACTGCGATGGAAAGATCAGGTGGAGAAGGACTTGGCTTCACTTGGCGTTTCCAATTGGCGTCAGTTGGCACAGAGAAGACACGACTGGCGTGCTTTGCTAAACTTGGCCAAAATCGCTTAGGCGGTTACAGCGCCATAAAAGAAGAAGAAGATGACTTACGAACATAACATTTTTATATGGACTTCTAAATCAAGATTTCTCAAATGCCTTTAGTTTGGTACCGATATTGTAACATTTCATTTATTTTACCAACTTATTTGAGTGAAATTTAAAAAAAACAGGTGGCAACCCAAACATATTTTCGTCGTAGGCCTTTTAAAAACTCTTTAGTTTGATACCCACAATGCAATATTTCATTTGTTTAATCAATATATGTAATTGAGTTAAAGCTTTCAAAAAGTTGATCAACCCTGCACAAAAGTATTTTCTAAAGTTTTATTTCTTCAACCTCTTTAATTTGATGCCTATGTCAATTAAATTTAGTTAAATTTTCAAACAGGTGGCAGCCCTCCTCAAACATATTTTCGGCTGTGAGCCTTCTTAAGAATTTAAAGTTTGATACCGAAATTGCAGTTTTTCATTTATTTTATCAATCTAACTGAGTTTAAATTTTCAAAAAGGTGGCAATCCTACTCAAAAATGTTTTCCGCAGCTATCTTTCTTAAACCTCTTTAATTTAATATCTATATTGTAACATATCATTTAATTAATTAATTAAATTGCGCTAAATCTTTTAACAGGTGGCAACCTTCCTTTAAAATAGTTTCGACTGTAAGCCTTCTTAAAACTTTTTGGTTTGATACCCATATAGCAATATTTCATTTACTTTATTAATTTAATTGAGTTAAAATTTAAAAATTGGTGGCAACCCTCCTCAAAGATATTTCCAACAGTAATCTTTCTTAAACTTTTTTAATTTAATACCAGCATTGTAATTTTTCATTTATTTTATCAATGTAATTTAGTTAAATTTTCAAACAGGTGGAAACCCTCCTCAAACATATTTTCGGCTGCAGGCCTTCTAAAAACTCTTCAGTTTGACGCCACTTGGCAACATTTTATTTATTTTATCAATTTTATTGAGTTAAAATTTTCAAATAGGTGGCAACCCCCCACAAAAATATTTCCATCAGTTGTATTTCTTAAACCTCTTTATTTTGATACCCATATTGTAATACCTCTTTTTTTAATCATATATAAATGGGTTTAAAAATTTTCAAATAGGTGGCAACCGTCAAAATTTTGCTATATCATTGGTTCTGGTATTATACCGAACAATATAAAAAAAAAAGTTATTCAAATCGGTTCAGCCATTCTCGAGTTTTGATGACCGTGACATACGAGCACAACATTTTTATATATAGATCATATAGAGTCACAGAGACTCAACCTGGCATTTATTTCGGAATTTTCGGATTTCTCGAGACTAATCGATATAATAATCCATATTTTTATCGAGTTCGTTATCGATTTGGGTATCGATATTTTAATCTATTTTGTTATCGATAATGTTTTCGACTTTGTTATCATTATTTTTATCAAGTTTGTTATCGATTTGGGTATCGATTTTATTATCGATATTTTAATCGAATTTTGATCGATTTTGTTACTAATTAGGGTATCGATTTTGTTATCGATTGACAAACTTGATATATTTCTACGCAATTCTACGGTACCCTGCGTACACGTTCGTGGGTAACCGCACTCTGACACTTATTTTTGCTCATCCAGCGATAAGTGTCCGTGTCCAACAGCAACGGAAAAAGATATGCAAATAACCCTTTCCCACTGAGAGGAGCATACATCTATAAAAAATAAACCACCTGTTGTGTTTTGTGGGTTATTTTTTCTCTTAAATAGTGACGGTTATTTTGGGACACTTTCTAAGTACAGAGGAATATTTTCGACCTCTGATGTATATTCATTTGCAAGTGCTGTCAATTAAAATTGCTTGAATTATTTATGAAGCAAAACAAATAGAGTTGATCACAAATTGATCCAGATATCTATTAGCATCACATCTATGTTGAATTTGCGTGCCTTTTGTTATCCAAACAATGTAAAATAATAAATGAAATCTCGAGCGGCGATCACTGAAACGCAGCTACCCAGCAAAAAACACGATTATCACAGAAACGAAAGTGGAAACGAACTAGGCGGTGGGAATCACTTACCCTTTCGCTTCAAGAAGGCATTATTTTAACATGGGCAGGTCATTGGTGGTAACATGGGCATGCATTAGCTTCAAACGAAGTGAGAACGCATGGATAAACAGAATCCAGAGAAGCGAACAAAGAATGCCTTACAGAGAAACTAATGTAGAATAAAAGAGAAATATTATAGGACATTCTACTTTGCATTACCGGCAATGCCTAAAAGGAGCAAAAAAATCGAAGGCATTATAACTCTATGCCTTCTAGAACACGTTACCTCTAAGTATGCTCGAAAAAGTAATGTTGACACTTTTTGTAATTAAACCATGTTCGAATCGTGGAATGTTTTGAATTTCACAGGGTTGCTTTTAGCATTGAGATTCTTAATGCAGAAATGGAGTTGCATTTAGGTGACGAATTTTTCATGGATAAATGTGCATTTAGGGTAGCAATTAGAGTTAAATGCGCTAAAAGTGCTTTTACGCATAAGCAAGAACAGCCCATAAGGGAATTATTTATTTGAAAGCTGTATTACAATACAGGTGTGAGACGAAAGAAGTCTAAAAAGGTTGTAGTTTGAAAATATTTATTTATTTTTAAAAGTCAAATTTAATTTGATTGTTCCCAAGTGACGTGAAAAAATCAAAATATATTCATATTTAGTATATTAAATATATCCATATTATCAATATATTCATATTTAGTCATATGAAATATTATTAAGAAACCTTTGGTTTCGAACAGTTCGAGTATTATTATTTGATGTGGGTTTCCACCGGTTTAAAAGAAAAAAAATTCAATTATCATAAATGAATTATTTGAAATGTGGGCATCAATTGAAATGGTTTAAAAAATAATTTTTCCTAACTAAGCGCAGGAGGGTTGCCACTTAATTGAAAATCAAATTTTACTTCAATTAAGGGAATTAGGTAATTTCAATATGTATCACAAAACGTATGTCCGGCGAAACACGTTAATAAGGTTTTAGTTTGAAAAAGATTTGAAGGGGGTTGCCACCTATTTGAAAAGTTGAACTAGAAATTGTAGACAAGTTAAAGTGTCAAACGCATCAGTTAGAAAATTCAAACTCATCTTGAATTATGGAAATTGGTTTATGCAAATACATAAAAAAACAAAAAGACGGAATCCATCTGGGGCTTAATTATCATCACTGGTTGCAATTTTTATTTTGAAACTCAATAGCTAATTCTTCTGGCAAGTGATATACATTGATGCCAGCTAAGCCCGAGGTGGATTTTTATGTAGGAATCCCATTTTTATGAAAACTGCAGATATGTTAGTAGATCGTATTGAATATAGGCCCTCGATATGTACATATGTATGTATCAGGGTTGTTGCGAATATTCGCATTCGCATTCGCAACCGCGAAGCTTCCGCATTAATTGTAACATTCGCATTCGCTTTTGCATTCGCAATAATCAATGCGGAGCTTTTGCGAATGCGAACGTTGTGCAAATCTATACTAATTATATAAAGAGAAGTCCCTTTTTTTTGTAACAGGTAATCTCGCGAACGGCTGGTCCGATTTTCATGAAATTTTGTATACAAATAGCTTTCGGTAACCACCATGTTTTAGGCTAAAAAAATTTTACTTTTTTCGGGTAGGTGGACCAGGGACCGGTCTATTCGAAAAAATCTTATTATAGTCCGATTTGCTTAAAATTTAGTACGTAAGTAGCTTTTTAGCATATATTAGCATATATCCCCCATTTTTTCCGGGAAGTGGTCCAGGGACCGATCTATTCGAAAAAATGGAATTTATGGTCCGATTTGCTTAAAATTCGGTGCGCAGGAAGCTTTTTAGCATGTATTAGCATATGTGATCAATTTTTTCCGAGAAGTGGACCAGGGACCGATCTATTCCAAAAAATCGCATTTACGAAGGTACGTAGGTAGCTTTTTGCCTGGATAAGCTTATAGATTCCCGTTTTCCAATTTTCATGCAATTTCGAATATAAATAGCTTTAAGTAACGACCATATCAAGGGGCGAATTCGTCACTAGGCAATATTTTTTGCGCCAATCAGAAACAACGGATACTGTAATATAAAGAGAAGTCCCTTTTTTGTAACAGGTAATCTCGCGAACGGCTGCTCCGATTTTCATGAAATTTTGTATACAAATATCCTTCGGCAACCACCATGTTTTAGGCAAACAAAATTTTACTTTTTTTTCGGGTAGGTGGACCAGGGACCGGTCTATTCGAAAAAAAATTATTATAGTCCGATTTACTTAAAATTTAGTACGTAAGTAGCTTTTTAACATATATTAGCATATATGACCCATTTTTTCCGGGAAGTGGTCCAGGGACCGATCTATTCGAAAAAATCGAATTTACGGTCCGATTTACTTAAAACTCGGTGCGCTGGTAGCTTTTTAGCACATATTAGCATATGTGGTCAATTTTTTCCGAGAAGTGGACCAGGGACCGATCTATTCCAAAAAATCGCATTTATGGTCCGATTTGCTTAAAATTCGGTACGTAAGTAGTTTTTTAGCATATATTAAGATATGTGGTCCATTTTTCCGAGAAGTGGACCAGGGACTGATCTATTCGAAAAAATCGTATTTACTGTCCGATTTGCTTAAAATTCGGTACGTAGGTAGCTTTTTAGCATATATTAGCATATATGATCCATTTTGTCCGAGAAGTGGACCAGGGACCGATCTGTTCGAAGTAATCGTATTTATGGTCCGATTTGCTTAAAATTCGGTACGTAGGTAGCTTTTTGCCTGGATAATCTTACAGATTCCTGTTTTCCAATTTTCATGCAATTTCGAATATAAATAGCTTTAAGTAACGACCATATCAAGGGGCGAATTCGTCACTAGGCAAAATTTTTTTGCGCCAATCAGAAACAACGGATACTGTCAAAATATAATTATAATATATAATATATCTCAACTAATATATATTTAGAAAGCCGTTTGTTAGTTTTCGCAAGGCTCGAGAGCGGCTGAACAGATTTTTTTGAAACTGCCACCTGCCGCACGTGTCCCAAGGATGGTTTTAGGCTGAAAAAAATCTATATATAAAGGGGCCGTGGCCTTTCCCATACAAACCGAATTCCTCATACTACATATCTCTGAAAGTATGCATGGTACAGTACTGGAACTTCGTGTGGAATTATGTATGTAGTTGAAATCAAGCCCATACTCATGGAGAAAATTTGGGCTATTTGAAAAGGGGTATGAGGCCTACAAACCTACCGACCTTTAGCTATCTTTGAATGAATTTTTTTATTCTTCTGTAGGTGTGTTTGTGAGTGAAATCCTCCTAAATGGTTGTACGGATTTTAACGAAACTTTTTGTGTATTTGAGTGGGTCTCTGGATGGTTTAGTTTCACAATTTAATCCGACAGTTGGCGCTGTAGTTGAGTTATTAATAAAAATCTTATTTATGATCCGATTTGGCTAATGTTTTAAATATGTATGCAATACTATTGTAAAAACGTGCTGCCAAGTGGTGCTGAAGTCGAGCTATTACTAAAAATAGCCAAGTGCGAAAAGGGGCCGTGAAGGTCAGATTAAATCGACCTGTTGCACCATTGAGTATATCGAACGCTCCTGCAATTGGCCCAATGGATGTGATTTTCCAATATTGTTATGCGTTCAAACTTTTAAGGTATTTCGTCTGAAATAAGTATATGTATATTGCATTTCTGTAGAACAATGATTCGCACCCATTTTGAAATTGCCACCAACTATACTATAAAGTTTCTAGGACATTCACTATAGAACCGGGTCATTGTTGCCGCCAGGGAGTGAAGAGGAAAAAATGTATTTCGCTTTGCGAATAACCGTGCTATGAAATGCCGCACAACTGGAGAATTTCAAGAACGGATATAACACTTTCCTTAGGTTATTTAAAGCGGCAAATTACCACCAAACCTTAATCTTAGCAGACAAATGTGCCAATGAAAATCGTAAACGTGAATTGTTGGTGAAAATGTTGGACCAAAAAGTTTCAATAAAATATATAAAAATTTTGGGCGGGACGAAATTCGCCGGGTCTGCTAGTGCACCGATAAAACGTATATATGGCAAACAAAATGACAAATTGTAGCCAATATGTTTGCCTGTGGTCGTGAGAGTATTTGTGTAACAAAACTGGTCAAATGTCATATTTATCAACTTTGATAAAATCGTATTTAGCCCGATCACTTTAGACCAAAATCGACGTAAGATTAAAAAAAATTCCGGGAAGAAATTTTTTGACGCAGTTAGGTGTCTCCTGTTTAGGTGAACACAAAATGAAAATTTTTCCCCCAATTGCGATATGGGAAGTGTCCGCCTTCTTGGATTTTATGTTCTTGGATTTTATGTTTTTTACGAAAAAAGGATTTTGTTTTTTTTTATGATTTGATATGGGAAATTTCCGCCATCT
>NW_023458555.1:106765183-106781915 GCF_013731165.1 Rhagoletis pomonella | reverse complement strand
TTTCCCATATCAAATCATAAAAAAAAACAAAATCCAAGATGGGGGACATTTCCCATATCGCAATTGGGGGAAAAATTTTCATTTTGTATTCACCTAAACAGGAGACACCAAACTGCGTCAAAAAATTTCTTCCTGGAATTTTTTCGTTGAAAAATTCTAATTCAAATTTCGGACGCTAATCGTAAAAAGCACTAAATCCAAAATGGCAAACATTTCCCATATCGCAATTGGGGAAAAAATTTTCATTTTGTGTTCACCTAAACAGGAGACACCTAATTGCGTCAAAAAATTTCTTCCCGGAATTTTTTCGTTGAGAAAATCTAAAGTTATTGGGCTATTTAAACCACTGTCGAATCCGACAGCTCTGCTAGTTTTTTAAGACCCTTGGAAAGGTTTTATAATTTAGCCCATGGTTTAATTTATAATGTACAAAATTACTTGCCGGAGAATCTCCTGCTTTCGGACTAAACCTTAACTTAAATTTTTTATATCGTTGAAGGTCGTTGGCAGGACTGGGAATATAACCTACACATTCCAATGAATTTCGTGAACACTAAAATCCCTAAGCACATCAGTAAATATCGATAACATTATAAATTTCATTAACTTGACAAATTTCGCTAACCCATACATTTTTAAAGATTGATATCTATCCGAAAATTTTGACAACTAATTTTGTATGTCTATAAATTTTGACAACACGATTTCAATAATTTTACACGTTGTTATAACTCAATAAATGTGGATAACTCGATAAATTTCGATAACTATGAACTTCGATGATTCGATAAATTTCGGTAACTTGATAATTTTCGATAACTAAATTTTTTTATAGCAGAATTTATTTCAATTCCTTTCGAAAAAGTAAGTGCACCTGGGCCACATTGAAGAAGCGGAACTTACGTTACTTATTTAGAAATTGTGAATAAAACGACAGGGTAGTTAATATAATTTTATAAGCTCAAGGTTATATTTTATCTTTTTTCTATATTTATCCCTACCCACGCCCGTCGAGAGGGTAAGAATGGGGAATCCTCCCACAGCTTGTTATTAGTTTTTTACAATTTAATTTTGAAAGAAAACAATGCGCATGCTTTCAGTAACTATGTTAATCGATACAGAAACAAATATTTTTCCATGTAACGCGATGTCATTTGATGTCAAATCATGTGATGTCATGTTATATGATGTTATATCATGTGAAGTCATGTCATACCATTTGATGACATGCCATGTGATATCGTATTATGTGATATCATGTTATGTGATGTCATGTCATGTGATGTCATGTCATATTATATAATGTGATTACATGTCAAGTGTCGAACATTAAAACGATAACGCTGTCGATAACTTTGTCGATAAATATACCAATAAAAATATCAATAAATATATCGCAAAACATGACGATTCCAAAATCGATTTATTTATTGTTAAATATATCGATAACAATATCGACTATTACACCGATAACAATATTTATAACATTATCGATAATAATATCGATAACAATATCGGTTTTATTGATAGAAATATCCATTATTATTTCGATAACAATATCGATTATTATATCGCTAGCAATATCGATTATTACATCGATAACAATCAAGTATCATCCTAAAATTTTTCTTCATATTTATCTTTATTTTTGCATATTCCCCTTCACCTTTACCTTACAGTGTTTAAATTAACCTTGATCGTCGTTTTATTCTTTATATTTACGCATATTTACCTTTACCTTTTCTTCGTATATGTACGTACTAAGCTTTACTTTCCTTACTTTAATGGGCTAAATCTCAGTCTTATTCTTAAACCCCTTATTTGCACTTTTTTGTTAAATTAATACCACATATATTATAAGCACTTGTTTCCGTTGCAACTATTTCAGTGTGCATCATTGCCCATTTACTCCCAACCAACGAATCGCCGAAAAAGAAGTTTCACTTCGAAAATTCAATACACTTGCTTACCCTTTCAGTTACCCTAACTCTTATGTATTTCTCACTGTCTCCATTTTGGTCTTTGTCTTCACTTTTGCCTTCTCTTTCTTGTCTTCATCGTTATCATTTATTTCGGTATCTTCATATTTGTCTTTATTTTAACGCTTAATTTCAAATGCGAAGTGAAACAACAAGCGAAAAACGCAAATTAAACGTGTTGCAGCAACATCTATACACAAATACGGAAATGTTTAAACGACGGTTTTGGCCGCAATTTTCAACCAATTGTGACCCATAAAAACTCTGCTACTACTCTGCTATCTACGGAAAAATGCCTTTCCAACGGTGTTCTTGGTTTTGAAATCGGTTCGGTAGAATCGCCAAACGAACGGAGACAAAATTTATGTTAGCGTATTAATATATAGACTAGAGTGCCAGTTACTGTCGAAATTCGACAGTTTTTCTGGTTTTAGAAGCCTTGGAGAGGTTTTCTAACTTAACACATAACGATACTTATACGGTACAAATTAACTATCCGGAAAATCTTCTGCTGAAACGTAACTAATTTTGACGTAGAATACGTCTTACCTTACGATATGGGGGCTATGCTGAAATGTTGTAGTTGTAATTTTTAGAGCTTCACGAAAATGATTACTGCACGAGAACTAATGAAGCGATTTCAAAGAAAAGTATAGCGTTTCAAAGATAAAGTTCTAAACCTATCGACAGATTCATTTTTGTAAGTAACCAATTCGGTTTCTGTCCTAAAAACAACGATAAACATTGCCTTAATTTGGGGATATAGGTTCTTTGGAGCAGTGGAAATATTATCGCGTACAAATTTTATATAAATTCAACAAATATTGAAAATTTTTTTCATTACCAAAATGCTCGAAAACCGCTCGATGGATTTTGTTTTTGTGTTCTCTAATCAAAAATTCAAGAGTTTTCCTTTCGTTTGGTATATGGGAAGTATTGGTTGATATCTTCTTTATATGTTTATTTTATTCAAATATATGGGCATAAATGATTTTCCATATAAAATCACTTCGTCATTATTTTGCAAACACGTGCATGCATTGGAAGTCAGAGAAGGACAAAAAAAGTATGTATGCGTATGTAATGCGGCGTTTGATAAGCAGATGGCGCGCCATTTATAACCTAACCGCAGCGTATGTACATATGTAAATACATATATACGTACATATGTGGATTGCAGTTAATGTGGATCTGTTTGGTTTCGTTATCGATTTTGTTTTCGATATTGTAATAGATTTTGTCATCGATATTTTTATCGGTTTTGTTATCGATTTTGTTATCGATTTTACTATCGATTATTTATCCGTTTTGTTATCGAAAGTTTTCTTGATTGTGTTAACGATTTTGCTATCGATATTGTTATCACTTTTTTATCGATTTTGTTATCGATATTGTTACTGATTTTGCTGTCGATATTTTAGGAACTTACCGATATAATGATCGATTTTGTTATCGATATTATTATCGATTTTGTTATCCGTTTTGTTACTGATATTTTTATCGATTTTGCTATCGATATTGTTATCGCTTTAAATATCGGTATTTTTATCGTTTTTTTATCGATACTTTTATCGACTTTGTGGTCGGCCGCAGTGGTGTAGTGGTAAGCAGTGCGCGCTTTCACTCATCAGCACCTCGGTTCAAGCCTTGGTCAAAGCAACATCGCGAAAAATTTCGAAAAAAGGTTTTTTCTTAACAGCGGTCCTCCCTCGGCAGGCAACGGCAAACCTGCGAGTGTATTTCTGCCATGAAAAACAGCTTCTCATAAAAATACAATCGCCGTTCGGAGTCGGCGTAAAACTGTAGGTCCCTCCACTTTGTGTCACAACATCAAGGCGCACGCCACAAGTCGGAGGAGAAGCTCGGCTAAACACTAACATATGTGTAAGCGCCAATCTATTATTATTATTATTTTTATTTTATCGACTTTGCTATCAATATTGCCATCGTTTTTGTTATCGATATTTTTATCGATTTTGTTATCGACTTTATTATCGTTTTTGTAATAGATTTTGTAATCGATTTTATTTATCGATTTTGTAATCGATTTTGTTACCGATATTTTTATCGATTTTGTTGTCGATTTTTCTATCGATATTATTATCGCTTTTGTTATCGATATTTTTTTCTGAGTGTGTGCTTTCGTTTTTGACTTGGATATGCTCTTAACCATACCACGTATTCTACGTTTAAATTTAGCGGGTGTATCTCCGATACAGCCTGCAGACCAAGACGCAGACGCTGGACTGTTCCTTTTTTTTATCTGCGAAGGTCTTTGGAGGACTTCGGCAGGACTTGGAATTGACCCGATACATTCAAGATTATCGATAAATTTCGATGATTTGATACATATCGATAGTTCGATGAATTTCAAGAACACTAAAATTCGATAACTCAACAAAGTTCGTTAACTCGACCAATTTCGATAACTGTGAAATTCGATGGCTCGATAAATTTCGATAACTCAAAAATGTAAAAACTTTGGATACCTTTATAAATTTTTACTTTTGACATCTCCACATTTTTCGAAAACTATCTAAACATGTTGATAACTCGTTACACTCTGTTAAGACGATTAAATTCGATAAGCAGTGATAAATCGATAAGCTTATATAACCTTGAATTTTTTATAAATCGATATATTTTGAAAATTCCATAAACTTTTCTTTTTTGAACCAACCAATTTCAGTAGATCAATAATTATCGATAACTCTGTAAGTTGAAAGAACTCCATGCATTACGACTCCTCGATATATTTTGTTAAGTCTATAAATAGTGATAATTCAATAAATATCGATAACTTGATACATTTCTTTAACTTGACAAATTTTGTTAATCCCACACGTTTTTATAGCTCGATAACTATCCGTAAATTGGACAACTAAGTTTCTGTGTCTATAAATTTCCACAACTCAGTAAACATTGATCAGTTTGAATAATTCGATACGTTGCGATAACTCAATAAGCATGGATAAATTTCGATAATTATAAACTTCGATGATTCGAAAAATTTCAGTAACCTTTATGGCTGATTTTGTTTCGATTCCTATCTTTTAACCTAATTCTTATGTATTTCTCATTGTCTTCATTTTCGCCTTTATCTCAATTTTCGTCTTTATTTTCACTTTGCCTTTTTTTGTCTTCATCGTTATCACTTGTTTCTTCATCTTCATATTTATCTTTATTTCAAAGTTTAATTTCAAATACGAAGTAAAACAAAATGCGAAACAGCTTAAATTGAACAGGTTGCAAAAACAACCATACACAAATATGGAAATTTTTAAACGACGATTTTCAACCCATTTCGAAACTATAACAACTCTCCTCATCTACAGATAATTACCTTTCCAACGGTTTTGAAATCGGTAAATTTACCTTGGTCTTCATCTTTGTTTTTATCTTTCATATCTCTGCTTTTATCCTTTTCTTTATCTATTCACGTACATGAGATGAGGTGCGATGACGTGATAAGATGTGACGTGATTTTATGTGATGTGATAGGATGTCATCTCATATGTTGTCAAATCCTCTGATGTCATGTCATATGATGTCATACCATATCATGTCATATCATGTGATGCCACGTCATGTAATGCCATGTCGTATCATACGATGACATATCACTTGATGTCAAGTCATGTGATGTCATGCCATATAATGTGATGTGATATCATATTATGTGATGTAATATCATGTGATGTCTCTTCATATCATGTGATATAATGTAATGTGATGTCATTTATATGGATAACCCTGTTGATAACTGTGCCGATAAAAATACCGATAACGATATCCATAAACATATAAAAAATACAACGATCGATTAATTCATCGATAAATATAACAATGATCAGTATCGATTATTGTACATATCGATAACAATATAAATCAATTACTTAATCGAATATTATACCGATAACAATATCCATTATTGTATTATTATATCGATTACAATAGCTGTTATTTAATCAATAACAGTATCAATAACAACATCAATTATTTTATCGATAGCAATGTCGATTATTATATCGATAAAAATATCGGGTTTTATATCGATAACAATACCGATCTTCATCCTCATCCTTTTCTTCATATTTATCTTTAATTTTGCATATTCCTCTTCACCTTTACCTTAAAGTGTTTAAATTTTCTTTGATCTTCGTTTTTGCCTGTACCTCTAGGCATCTTTGTTTTTGTTTTTATTCTCAAACTGCTAAACCGCTGAGAACCATTTCCATGTGCATTATTCCCCTTGAATTTGACAATTTACTCCCAACCAACCCAACTGCCGCTAAAGAAGTTTACTTCATAAATTCTAGAAATGTTCTTACCCTTTTAGTTACCCTAATTCTTATGTATCTGTCATTGTCTCCATTTTCGACTTTATCTTCACTTTTGCCCTTTTTTTGACTCCATCGTTCTCATTTATTTCTTCATCTTCATATTTATCTTTATTTAATTTAATTAGGCTTAATTTCAAATGTGTAGTGAAACAACAGGCGAAACATGTCAAATTGAACATGTTGCAGCAACATCTATACACAATTCGAAAATTTTTAAACAACGGTTTTGGCCGTAATTTTCAACCAATTGTGAAACCATAAAAATTCTGCTCATCTACGGAAAAATTCCTTCCCAACGGTGGTCTTGGTTTTGAAATTGGTTCGATAGAATCGCCAAACGAACGGAGACAAAATTTATGTTAGCGTATTAATATATAGATTATTTCTTAGGCTATATAACCGAGCCATCAATGGGGCAGTCATACAAGTTCTAACTTCTATTTGACTTTTGACGTACGTCAAAGAGAACATAATCTTTTTAAATATATTTTTTCTGTGCTTTAAACACCTGCATTGATTGCTTTCTTTATTGTGATTTTTTTTCGCCCAATCTTAAAAAAAAACTACTGGATACAAAAGAGGAAAGTGTGCACTGTAATTCTTAACCAAATTTTCGTGGTTTGCTTTTGATGTTACTTATATTTTTTTCAATAATTTCGAATGGGGCTCTTTAGGGAATTCATTTTTACAAAAATTAAAAAAAAAAAAACAAGTAAGAAAGTCTAAGTTCGGGCGGAGCCGAACATTAAATACCCGGCGCAAGTATTAAATATATGTTTTCCACCTTTCCGAAAGCTACCGCTACATGATAAGCCGGGGTGTATACATTTTAAGTAAATTAGCGTCCTTAAATTTCGAAATATTGAAATTTCAAGCATTTCTGAAATTTGCCGTTATATGAAAAGCGGCCTCAATTTTAGTCCGATTTCAACAATTTTCAACGGTTTACTTTTATGTGGCAAGCACAATAACCGTACCGAGTTTGGTACAAATTGCTAGAACGGTTAGCGAGATACATATATGTGATCACAAGTGGGCGGTGCTACGCCCATTTTCCAAAATTTTGTCATAAACGTATTTCTTGGTAAAGAATTGTTGCAACCATCAATTTTGAATAAATTAGCTTCAATATTTACTGATTTATCGAAGATTTTGTATTTCTCGAAATTACCGTTATATGGGATGTGGGCGTGGTTATTGTCCGATTTTAGAAATTTTCGGCCATTTGGTATGCTGTACCAGGACCAACAACTGTGCCAAGTTTGGAAGAAATTGGTGTAGCGGTTACCAAGATATACACATGTAACCATAAGTGGGCGTGGCTACGCCCATTTGCCAAAATTTTGTAAGGTCAGTGTTGGCATTTTTGGTACAATTGTAATTTTTTGATACAATTTCGTTTGCAATATACTTTTTTATTACGCAGTACTTTTTGGTACAATTTTGTGATGAATACTATAAATATATATGGGGTATTCCATCGTCACGTGTGGGACATTTGTACAGCAAAAATAGTTTCTCTTTTTTAAATTTAAGTATAAAGGGCTAAGCAATTCTACATTTCGATAAAGCTACACCTAGTTCATTAATATACGAGTTATTACCAAATACGAAAAATATTCCAACTTGATTTATTTTATATGGGAAAATTCTGAGCTCTTTATTCTGTCACGGGTAAGTCAAAGAAAAGACACTGCTTTTTGGAGAACATATGTATATTTTACGGATAGCCTGTGAATTTACTTAACATTTCTATCTGAATTAGGTGTTTTACTATACAGAAAAGAACCAGAAATCCTAACAAAGCACAAACCATAACAACAATTAGTTGTTTATTAATAAAAAAATTAAAATTCTCCTGTCACGGTTGGGACAACTTTTGTCACGGGTGGGGCACGTACTATTTTCTTCATGAAATGGAGCTTATAGTGAGATCCATATCAAAAGTCTTAGGTACGATAAATGTTAGAGGCCAGTAGAGTCATTGTAAGACTCACGATATACTGCTGCCTTCAGAATCGATTTTAGGGGGCAATAGTTATACCAAACAAAAGCTAGAATTCGCCAGATTGATGTATTCAAATGCATGGGAGAATGGATTATTTGCAAACGCATGCTATTTTATAATCATTTTCCAAATGCACTTCTGCTCGGTGCATTTGATTGCAATGAAATTTCGAATGTGTCCTAATGATTTTCAAGTTTGTTTAGACTAGCTAACTACAGGTTTAACATGGATATCGACTCCTGTTATCACTTCGATAGCGATGTCTAACCTACTGTTAGTGTTAACCAGACATTGAGTAACCGGCCCTTAAAGCTGTGACAGACGGCAAACGGCAAAGCTAATGCATATAATCTGGCACACATATGCGCATGATAACTTTGACCTTACAGACGGCATTTATGCGGATAAACGAGCCGCAAGGTCGGTCGTGAGTTCGAATCCCACGGCCAGTTGCATTTTCATTTATTTCGTTTTCATTCTTTTTTTTATAAGTTCTATATTTTTTTTACGTTGCTTTCAGTTGGTTGTTGTTGACTTTTTATTAAAATTCAACTCTAAAAATTTAAATTAACTAAGAGTAAAATAAAGAATGTGATATAAAATAATGAAATTAAAATAAAATAAAGTAAAGTTAAATATATAGATCAAATAAAATAAAAAAATATAAAATAAATAATAAAAGCAAAAAATTTCTTCGTAATCGCTCCAACCGAGGATCGAACCTGGTGCTACCGGCTTGTAGCCCGTAACTCTTACCACTCGGCTACCGCGTACGCGGAACTCGCGTGCTTTGTTTGCTTACTTGTCCAAAAGACAATAGCTGGCCGTTTTTACCAGTATTGTCAACGAAAACTGCCCGTATCGGAGTTAGTTCCCAAAAATTTCGTGCATTTGTTCGGCTGCTTATGCGCATTTTTAAGAGGAAAATGCATGAGTCAAAGCAAATAAAGCCTGTTTATGCAAATAATCTAGCCCGTTTGTCTACCGTATAAAAGCTGTGACAGAGCAGTTATGCGGATAAACGAGCCGCAAGGTCGTGAGTTCGAGTCCCACGGCCAGTTGAATTTTCATTTATTTCGTTTTCATTCTTTTTTTTATAAGTTCTATGTTTTTTTTGCGTTGCTTTAAGTTGGTTGTTGTTGACTTTTTATTAAAACTCAACTCTAAAAATTTAAATTAACTAATAGTAAAATAAATAATGTGATATAAAATAAAGCAAATGAAAATAAAATAAAGTAAAGTTAAATATATCTTACTAATATTATAAATGTGAAGGTTTGTTTGTTTGGATGTTTGGGAAATCATCACGCGGAAACGACTAAACGGATTTGCATGAGATTTTGTACACAGATAGCTTATAGGCCAGATTGGTTAATATGCTACTTTTTAAGAGTTGCCACCTGTTAAAAGAGTTTAATTTATTTAATATGAGGGAACGACTGAATGGATCTGCATGGAAATTTGCACACAGATAGCTTATGACCTACAGTGGAAAATAGACTACTTTTCTTAAGAGTTGCCACCTGTTAAAAAAGTTTCATTAAATTAATACGCGGAAACGACTGAATGGATTTGCATGAAATTTTGCAAGCAGATAGCATATGACCTAGGTTAGAAAGTAGGCTACTCTTTTAAGAGTTACCACCTGTTAGAAATGTTTAATTTAATTAATACGCGGAAATGAGTGAACTGATTTGCATGGAAGTTTTCACACAGATAGCTTATGACCTATACTAAAAATAGGCTACTTTTTTAAGAGTTATCACGTATTAGGAAAGTTTAATTAAATTAATACGCGTAAATGACTGAACTGATTTACGTGAAAGTTTGCACACAGATAGCTTATGACCTAGACTGGAAAATAGGCTACTTTTTTAAGAATTGCCACCTGTTTGAAAATGAGATTTTGCTCAAAGATGGTTTATGACCTGGATTGAAAAACAGGTTTTCCGATCAGAACGAAATTTAGTACACTTGCTACGGATTATGGTCTTAGACTGAAAGTATGGCCGATAACTCAAGGCCCCTCCCATACAAATTGGAATTTTCATATTACATACATATCTCTGGAAGTATTTGTGGGAGAGAACTGAAACTTGGTATACTGATATCTATGTGAAATCAATGATGGCATTAATCGATTGATGTTTTAATCAGTTAGTTAATTCGATTAAATTCAATCTGATTACAGTCAATCATGATTAATTTTAATCTGACTAAACAGTTAATCGTGACCGCGATTAAAAAATTAATTTTTAATCATTATCAATCAAGTAGGTTTGGTGATTAATTAAGTTATGCTGGAATTTCCCTGTGCACACAAAGCAAGTTAATCCGGTATGGCTAAGTCGGGTTTCCTCATCCATCTAAGCAACTTGGTGTGCATTTTCTTTAAGATATATACCAACAAACGTTTAAAAACTAGGTTTGTAAAAGTTCCCAGTTTGTGTATTACTAATAACAATAATTATAATTTTTTTATATTATGTGCTTTTTATAATAATAATAATAATAATAATAATAATAATAATATCCCAACGGTTTTTACCCTCCATTCTCGCCCATCCGCACGAGGGGCGCAGTCCGCATGACGTACGGAACCAATATTTTAAATTTTTGCGCCGAGTCACGATAGGCAGGAGTTTGTTAAGTGTCGAGATCTAAAACTGTTCAGCTACAGAACTAAATTCCTCAGCTGATTTTATGTATTTATGGCAATAATTCACTTATTGAGAGAGGAGAGTATCGCTTTTTTAATGCTGAAAAGCGGATCTGATATATCAAACGTGCTGGAATGAGAGTTAAAATCCTGGCATAAGCAACGGAGTGGGTCGTGCAATTCAAAATTGGTTTTACAAGCTTTCAGAAATATGGGACAAAAGTGTCCTGATACGCGTGAGGGAACATTAAAGCTTACATCAGCCAGAAGAGACGGACTTGAAATTGAGCCTGTCAGTAATTTAACCATAAAAATTATACCAAGCATTTCCCTGCGACTGGCAAGTGTAGGAAGGTTAATAAGTTTTAAGCGACTCGTATAAGGTGGAAGACTATATTGAGAATCCCATCGGAAATTTCTTAAAGCAAAAAGTAGGAATTGTTTTTGAATTGATTCTATCTTGTCTGAGTAAATTTGATACCTTGGATTCCAAACCACCGAACCGTATTTCAGAATTGGCCTAACTAATGTTGTAAACAGGGTTTTAGTGATATAAGGGTCACTAAATTCTTTTGACCATCGTTTCACAAATGCAAGTACACCCTTAGCCTTGTTGACTGTCACATTAATGTGAAGATTAAAATTAAGCTTAGGATCCATTGTGATACCAAGGTCCACAAAATTGTATACCTGTTCCAGGTTATGGTTACCTATTATATAAGAAACTGGCAGAACAGCTCTTCGCGAGAAGCACATTACTTTACATTTCTTAAGATTTAGAGGCATAAGATTTACTTTACACCAGTAAGCCATGCTGTTTAAGTCTGATTGTAGCAAAGACCTTTCTTCAATTGAAACGTACGATTTATAAAGTTTTACATCATCTGCATACATTAAAATTTTGGAGAGTTTTATATCTGTAGAAATATCGTTTATAAAAAGCAAGAACAGAATCGGGGCTAGGTGGCTACCCTGAGGGACTCCTGAAGTAACATCAATGACGTCAGAGATAGTATTTTTAAACAATACCCTTTGTGATCTATCATAGAGGTATGAAGAGATCCAACGTAGAAAATTAGGTGGAAGACCAAGAAGATCAAGTTTATAGATGAGCAACGAGTGGCACACTTTGTCAAATGCTTTACTTAAATCAGTATATATAACATCAACAGTTTTGCTCTCACTAAATGCTTTTGAGATATAGGATGTTAATTCAAGTAAATTTGTAGAAGTT
Source organism: Rhagoletis pomonella (assembly GCF_013731165.1). Taxonomy (NCBI): domain Eukaryota; kingdom Metazoa; phylum Arthropoda; class Insecta; order Diptera; family Tephritidae; genus Rhagoletis; species Rhagoletis pomonella. The sequence continues at coordinate 106,769,692 of NW_023458555.1, read as the reverse complement.
GATTTGTCCTTGCAAAATCCATGTTGACTGTATGAAATGCTTGAAGTGATAGAATGCGTCAACCGATTTGTTATAATTGCTTCAAATAATTTAGGAATTGCAGAAAGCTTAGCTATGCCCCGGTAGTTCTCCACTGAAGACCTGCTACCGCTTTTATGTAAGGGGGTTATGAACGATTCCTTCCATACAGTTGGAAAAACGCCCTCTTTAAGAGACAAATTAAATAAGGCTGTTAACGGCTCATAGAGATAATCAGCACAATTTCTAAGAAAACAAGTGGGGATCTGGTCAGGACCATAACTAAAAGACTGCTTTAAGGACTTCAGGTAAACTAAAACATCATCGGGAGATATTATAGGGTTATGTATTGAGTTAATTGGACTTAGTTTAAAAGGATAGTCAAAGTATGCTTGGGAGTTAGTGGAATAATTGGATTTAAAAAACTGAGCGAACATGTTAGAAATTGTTTGATTATCACCAGAGACGGTATTTTGATACTTCATGGCGGAAGGAAACCCCCGTACATTTCGCTTGGAGTTTACGAAATCATAAAATGATTTGGGGTTGAATAACTCAGTGAGAGGGGAGACCAGTATTTGCATGTATGTATTTATAAAAAAAAAATATTTATTGGTTCAAAAATGGTGGGTAGGCACTGTGGCCAATGGCAAAGTTCGTTTGCCACCTCTGCATGGTTGTAAGTCATGCAGAGTCCGCAAAATGCTCCGGAAGCAGTGTCCGGAGGATGCATCAGACTAGGCCGAGCATACTTTGAAGTGCCATCTAATTAGAACTTAAGAAAGTTCAATTACATGGCAGTTGAGAAGTGCATGTGCAAAAATTTCCTAAATTGCATAAAGGAAATTTTTGCACATGCAGCAGTACATAGCATGTATTTAGGCGCCTGGTGTTAGCAGACGCGCCTAAACATACCGGCCCCCCTAGACGATTTGGTCGTCTAGTGAATGTGACATAGCCGCAAATATCCGGCTCGAAGGACCATGAATAACTCAGTGAGAGGGGAGACCAGTATTTGCATGTATGTATTTATAAAAAAAAAATATTTATTGGTTCAAAAATGGTGGGTAGGCACTGTGGCCAATGGCAAAGTTCGTTTGCCACCTCTGCATGGTTGTAAGTCATGCAGAGTCCGCAAAATGCTCCGGAAGCAGTGTCCAGAGGATGCATCAGACTAGGCCGAGCATACTTTGAAGTGCCATCTAATTAGAACTTAAGAAAGTTCAATTACATGGCAGTTGAGAAGTGCATGTGCAAAAATTTCCTAAATTGCATAAAGGAAATTTTTGCACATGCAGCAGTACATAGCATGTATTTAGGCGCCTGGTGTTAGCAGACGCGCCTAAACAGGGGTTATATATTATACGTCGTTTGATTTTACACAAGTAATCTTTATAACACTTTTTGTTTAATTCAAAGAACTTGTGACGCAAAAGTGAGTATTTTACGTAGTATGAGTGTAAGCCGGTTTTTTTGTGTAATCTAAAATAACGTGACTTTCTGTTTTTCAAGTTTCCCAGTTCTTTAGTGAACCATAACTGTGTTTGTTCTTCAGGAACACACATGCGTTGAGGCACATACTTTTCAAATAATCTATGTACAGTACAATTAAAATATGCAACGCTTTGCTCAACTTTTTCAATGTATATAGGCCACGACAATTTTGACAATTCTTTATTCAGTTTTTTAAAGTTGACTTTCGAAAAATTAAAGCGAATATTTGGTTCGTATGTTTGGACATCGCAATTTTGACCATCGTTTATAATTTCGTAAGATATCTCAATAGCAGGGTGGTAGACATCTTCGGGCAAAACTAGTGGGTCACATTTATTTACAGCCGACTTAGATGCATCATCAACATAAACAAGATCTAATACTTTAAAGCGTAGAACACAAAATAATTACTATAACTGGTGTTTGGTTTCAAACTCGGACAAACTAGACAAATTAATCAGATTTTATTTTTAATTCGATTAACGATTAATTTTTTAAATTAATTAAACGTAATCGCAACCAGCGATTAACGATTCAAAAAATGTTATCATTAATCGTGCAGTTGATAACGACTAATTAATTTTAATCGTCAAACGCGATTAACATTTTAATCGTTAATCAGATTAACAGTTTTCCAACACTGTGTGAATTCATGTTCATATTCACGGAGAAAAATGGACGTTTTTGGAAAAGAGGTGTAGCACCTCCCATACTGACTGAAAGTTTCATATTGCATATCCCTTCAAATGTGGTATGGTTGGTATGGAAATACATATGTATGTTTGTATGTGAAACTAATACCATACTCATGGAGAAAAATGAGAGTTATTGGAAAAGGTGATGTGGCAACTCCCATGCAAATTGATTTTTGTATGCTGCATATCTCTGGAGGTGTTTATTGCAGAGGACGGGAACTTGGCACCGAGATGTGTATACAAAATTAATTCCATACTCATGGAGAAAAATATGCGTTATTCGAAAAGGGGCATGGTACAAATTTACTTTTATACTGCATATCTCTAGAGGTGTTCATGGTAGAGTACTGGACTTGGTACTGGGGTATATAAAATTAATTATAAATTCATAAAAGAAGATTAGGGTTATAAGAAAAAGGGGCGTGGCACTTTCGGTGCAAATTGACTTTTTCTTGCCACATATCCTTGGAAGTGTTTGTGGAAGAATACTGGAACTTGGTATGGAGTTGTGTATACAATTGCTCATGGAAAAAAAGTGAGTTATTAAAAAAGGAGGCATGTCGCCTCCCATACATACTAACAATTTCTTAATACATATCTCTGGAAGGATAGAAAATCTTTGGAAGTATTTTAAATTTGTTATGGAGATTTATTTTATAAGTGCCGTACTGATAGAAAAAATTTCATTGAATGGAAAAGGGAGAACCGGATTCGGCCTTATGATCTAAAGCTCTCTTTAGGCATTTGCTACAGTAATGAGAAGTGGTATTTTATCAAGGCCAGGTTACTAAATTTGAGTTGTAAATATTAGAACCCGCCGTGGCACCTCCAAGAAAGTTACATGTTTAGGCGTCGTATACCTGGAACCATTTTAAGGCAAACTTAGAGGGATTGATATCTTTCGTATGCCTAGCGCGCAGACGATATTTTATAATTTCATAGTTTTAAACGGCCTCAATACCTTAACTCGCTTAAAAAACAACGAGCAGCCCACGAGACGTGTAATTAATGGAAATTAGATACTACTGGAAACACATGATTTCCGTCATATCAATTGGCTTAGTGACACACTTATTTATTTGTGTTAAGAAATCTCCAAATAGGTTTTGTAAATCGCACCGACTTCAATCGTATGATTTGCAGAACATGCCGTATATAGGGCTGCCATAATTACTGGGCCTCAAACGGGGACATATAGCAAAAAAAAACGCGTGTGTAACACCGTACACATGATAGAAGTGAAACTTCTTAAAAAAGGTGTGAGTACCAGGTACCTACTCACGAAATTGGATGTGTAAACATATGTTTACGGTTCTGCAAGCCATTAGGCGATTGAGTAACATACATAGGTTTGGTTAGAAATCAAACAATAATTTCATTTCATCTTATTAATTTTCTGATATACATATAATTTATTTATTCATTTTCCGGTAACACCACCTTATATGAATTCGCGCTTCTAGCATCCATAGGACCGGGTTGTAATGGAAGTAATTGTATGTTTAACAAATAAATGAAAATGTTTATAAAGCAATCAATAGATCCTTACGAATTTGCCATTGCCAAGGCACTAAGTAACGTACAAACTTTTGTTTGCAAAACGCATTTATTTAAGTTGAAAGAAGACAAATTCCGTTGTTCGGCATTTATTCTTACTCGCTTTCTATCTTCCAAGGCGAATTCATATATTCTTATCACACGAATTCATATATTCATGTGGCAGCTAGAGTATAAAAACATAAAATTACCTTATAAATTAAAAGCATAAGTATCACATGTATGCGTAGTCCAATTCACGAAATCATTTCATCGATCTGAGTAAAAACTAAGTGCATATACTCATCGGCGTAGCCAGAATGAAATTTAGGGGGGCGCTCGACCCTATTAAGCTAGCATTTCAGGGTACTATTTTATATATTTATAAGGAAATTTTGAAAGTTAGGGGGGGAGCGGCTCGAGCACCCCCCTGCCCCTACCTAGCTACGCCCATGCATATACTCTATTTCGCATTAATTGAAATCATGAAATGGTGTTCATTCATTCAGTTTCTACTCAAACGCATGAAATGATTTCATGAATTGGCCTACGCATAATGGTAGTAAACGACAGAATGAATTACAACAAACACATCCTTATGACATAATGCAAGCCGAAAACATTGGTTGAAATCAATCCGCAATCAAGTTGAACGTTTTGCCCACAAACATTAAAATTTTCACAGTGTGCGTTTCACCTTCAAAGCGAACAGACGTTCTAATCTCTGAAGACATTCACGTGTACTAGCCGACGATAAATTAAAGTG
>NW_023458555.1:106762090-106765083 GCF_013731165.1 Rhagoletis pomonella | reverse complement strand
GCAGAAGATTTTCCGGATAGTTAATTTGTACCGTATAAGTATCGTTACGTGTTAAGTTAGAAAACCTCTCCAAGGCTTCTAAAACTAGAAAAACTGTCGAATTTCGACAGTAACTGGCACTCTAGTCTTCATTAAAATGGGCCACAATTGAGCTTTAGAACTCTTAAATAATGGCAGCCCATCGACATTTATATTAACAACAATTTCAGATAAAAGATTTACTTCACCCGCAGCCCTAAAAACCAAAATGGCAATAAACACCAGGATTGATTATTATTATTCTTTTCGGCTGTTTTCCAATTAAAGTTGAAGCACTGATTGGTACGTCCAAGTTCTCCTCTTGCAAAATCACTAATAGTTGCTCGAGGCACTGGCGAGAGAAACCCACTGTTTTATTACTTTTTTTTTCTTCTTCTTTTTTTCTTTGAATATTTTCACGTTATTTGAAGCTAAACCTATAGGCGCGTATTCATAGTCCAGCAACTAAGTCGAAACTAACAAAGTTGCAACTTAAATTTAAGTACCAACCTCTATTCATAGTCGCATTTCAGACTTTTACTAAGTAGTTTCGACTTAGTTTACGATATAGCAAAATGAGTGTGAAAATGTATCGACTTTTCTTTACGATATTTTGGGAAAATTACATTTTTATTAAATAATGTCAAGTTTGATCATCCGTTTATGTAATTTTTATTTTCATTGCATGATTATGCAAAGGAATAACGTATCATTTTCTTGTTAATTGTATGAAATAGCCAGAACAACCGCAGTGATGTCAAGTCGATGTTTATCCAAAGCATGCTATGAAACATACAAATAGTAGATATCTAAATATTATGCACAAATTTACTTTAAAAGACCTAGCGTGAAACTGACTTATTATTTGAGAATTTATCTAAATTATTCCAATTATAAATTTTTGATTTAGCTTTATTCGAATTGTAATACGCATTTAATTTCATCTTCCGAATAAGATGGATCGATCTTTGTAAATTTTAATTGGAGATTATTCAATATTATCAAAACCACCCTCTTAATTTTTACATATTTCGTCTGTTTTCCCTTAATTTGACAAAATACTTCTTCCTAGTTACGACTTAGTTGCAGGTGCAGCCGAAACTAAATTTTAAGTTGGTACTTAGCCAGAAAAGTCGAAACTAAGGCGACTATGAATAGCTTTAGTTGTGACTTAGAATAGTTTCGACTTAGTTGAGTACTAAATATGACTATGAATATGCGCCATAGTTTCTTCTTCAACTATCATTAACATTTACTATAGTCACTCGCACTTGCAAAGGCATACTAGTGAAGCAAACCCACATTTTTCCCCCTTTTATTCCTCACTTGCCTTCTCAAATGTCTTTTACTGAAACCACCGCTCATTTTACCTTTTTTGCAATTAACTTATATTCTTTTTATTGTTTTTAATACGTTGAAAATACTTTTTATGTAGAAATAAGTACACTTATTGAAATTCGCGAACTATTCTCGAACGCGACATAAAACAAGTGACGCGAAAAAGAAAAACATAAACAAGGACAAAAGCATGGCAAGCTAAGGCTAAGCTCATACTGGAGCGGCGAGCAAAGCGAAGATAGACGCGAAGAGAAACAAACACGTATGTACACATATTCGCGAATGTTGCGACGATTCTGTAGCAGCTATAAAAAAAGAGAAAAACCAAGTTTGTTTTATTTGCATTTATGGTTTCTCAATATCAAGGCATATGTAAAAAATAGGGCCCTTCGAGCTAGAAAAAAAGAAAAGGTGGACAAGGTCCGCATTCTTCCACTGATTCTAACGGTATGAAAATTTGTTGGTGCAAATTAATAGGGGGTGTGTTAGAGAGGGGTAAAGGTGGAATTTTCAATATTGTTAAAAGCTTACACTTGGAAAAGTATTAAACCGATTTTCAAAATGTGGGTATGGTTGGAAACGTAATAGATTTATTCATTCAAAACGAACGAAATTATACCCAACAATGCGACGCTGTTTTTATAATATACATATAGTGAAAATTTAGAATAAAAAATTGAGCGAATATTAGGGCCCGTTGAAATTATATATTATATATACCTATGTACATATATGGCTGTTGTTAGGTTCGTCGCTTTGCTCGCGTTTATTTTCGCGTTTCTCGCCGCTCTAGTACATATGTATGTGCTTAGCCTTATATCAAAGCACAAAAGAAGTTAACTAAACGAAATTGGTAACAGTGTTGCCAAGGAAAGTGAATCTTAGCTTTTCATTTTATAATAAAACTTAGCCTAAATGTAATTTCTAGAACTATTTAAATGTTTTACTTCATACATAGTTCCATGAAACAACCGTGTGTACTAATCCCGTGTTTATGTATATGCATGCTTATTACTCAAAATGTCATTTATGGCGGCAAGGTTAAAAGTTTCAATTCGATTTAGGAATGTGTAAAATTGGTTGACTTTAAAGCATCCTAAATATGAGGTAAGTGCTACGTGTTTGTGTCAATTTACGGAAAATACTTTTTTTCGATCATATGCGAGATACTTAAATTTTCCGCGTAATACAAATTTTGATATATGACAAAGAGAAAATATATACAAATGTATGCAGTGGCCGTAACTTTTAAGATTTGATCGAAAATACTGAAATGTTTTAAGGCCCAATAAACTGAAAGCGAAATGCTTCAAACGGATTATTTATAATGAGCTGAACTTAAACAATGAACATAAATGATGACTGTTAGTAGTTTAAGTACATATGTATGTATGTATTTGTATTTAAGTTTCTGTGAAATCTATGCATAATAATTTTTTTTAAATTTTTAAATTTTTTGGTTAGTTTATACTATGATACTTAAAACAAGTAAGAAAGTCTAAGTTCGGGCGGAGCCGAACATTAAATACCCGGCGCAAGTATTAAATATATGTTTTTTCACCTTTCCGAAACCTTCCGCTAGATGGTAAGCCGAGTTTGGTACAAATTGGTAGAACGGTTACCGATATACTTATATG
>NW_023458555.1:106730560-106761990 GCF_013731165.1 Rhagoletis pomonella | reverse complement strand
AGCCATATCCGCGAAGGAAACGTAAGCTCCAAATTTTTTTATTTGCCATTTTTTTTGTTTAATAAATACTGCATATTTTCCACAAACAAATAGCTTCTTCATATCCATCATCTGTCAAACAAATAAAACAAAAAAAAAGCTGAAAGTGGACCATCCATTCTCGAGCTATGCGCCATCTGACGTACGCAAGTTTGGTATATACATAGAAATATTTATTTTCAATAACAATCGGGGGTTATATTCGATGTAAATAAGCTTGTTTAAATTAAATAATTAAATCAAATTCGTTTTTGTTTTAAAATACCACCATTCACTATTATCCACACCTTTTTATGGAATTTAGCTCCCATTTTAGGAAGTGTGATTGAATTCTTCCCCTTTTTTCCCCTGCTTCCATAAACCATCCCTGTGGGTGGGAGTGCCAAATTTTAGAAAAAAGCTACTTACAAAACCTTTAATAATTGAATCATGGCTTCGGCTTACATTTATAATATTCAACGAAAGCACGTACCTATTTCGGCTGAGTTATCCATTTTCGGTTATTTAGTGTACAAAATAAACGCAAATTAAATGAGTTTGTACAACATGGCCATTAATGTAGCGATAAGTTGTACAACCAGAAAAATCCAAATTTTTTGATCTTTCATACAACCAAGACATAAATTCATTCAACAGGCCCACAAACAGTGCAATCCAGAGCAAAACAACACCAAGTTGAACCAACAGTCGCTCCGTTTATGGCTTTCTTTAAGAAACATCGGGCGAAAATTTCAACTGCTCCTGTAATACTACCTTGTATAAGTTGGCCTGGCTATCATCCTCACATATGTTCATCAGAGTATACCAACCAGTGTTGCCGTTTTAGCCCTTTGGTGGCTAGATTTAGCTACCACATACTTTTTTTGGCCACATAAATTTAAAATTGCCCCTAGCCCTTTTTTTGGCCCTTCGGAGAATTTATTCATACTTGGCATGAAAATGTTGAATATACTTAATTTGATTTATTTTTTTATTTATGTAAGAGATTAATTTTTAAACTAAGAAAGACTGATATATCTTACTAATATTATAAATGTGAAAGTTTGTATGTTTGGATGTTTGGGAAATCATCACGCGGAAACGACTAAACGGCTTTGCATGAGATTTTGTACACAGATAGCCTATGGGCCAGATTTGTTAATAGGCTATTTTTAAAGAGTTGCCACCTGTTAAAAAAGTTTAATTTATTTAATATGAGGGAACGACTGAATGGATTTGCATGAAAATTTGCACACAGATAGCTTATGACCTACAGTGGAAAATAAACTACTTTTCTTAAGAGTTGCCACCTGTTAAAAAAGTTTCATTAAATTAATACGCGGAAACGACTGAATGGATTTGCATGATATTTTGCAAGCAGATAGCTTATGACCTTCAGAGGAAAATTGGCTAATTTTTTGGAAGAGTTGCCATTTCATAACATTTCGCACAGAGATAGCTTATGACCTATGTTGGAAAATAGGCTACTATTTTAAGGGTTATCACGTATTAGGAAAGTTTAATTAAATTAATACGCGTAAATGACTGAACTGATTTGCATGAAAGTTTGCACACAGATAGCTTATGACCTAGACTGGAAAATAAGCTACTTTTTTAAGAATTGCCGCCTGTTTGAAAATGAAATTTTGCTCAAAGATGGTTTATGACCTGGAATGAAAAACAGGCTACTTCCGTAACCGGTTTTCCGATCAGAGCGAAATTTAGTACACTTACTACGGATTTCGGAAGGATGGTCTTAGATTGAAAGTAACTCCGATAACTCAAGGCCCCTCCCATACAAATTGGAATTTTGTGGGAGAGAACTGAAACTTGGTATAGTGATATCTATGTGAAATCAATGATGGCATTAATCGATTGATATTTTAATCAGTTAGTTAATACGATTAAATTCAATCTGATTACAGTTAATCATGATTAATTTTAATCTGACTAAATAGTTAATCGTGACCGCGATTAAAAAATTAATTTTTAATCATTAACTCTTAATTTGATCAAGTTTGGTGATTAATTAAGTTATGCTGGAATTTCCCTGTGCATAGAAAGAAAGTTAATCCGGAATGGCTAAGTCGGGTTTCCTCATCCATCTAAGCAATTTGATGGGCATTTTCATTAAGATATATACCAACAAACGTTTTACAAACTAGGATTTTAAACGTTCCCAGTTTATGTATTACTAATAACAATAATTATAATTTTTTTATATTATGTGCTTTTTATAAGCGTAAAATACAAAATAATTACTATAACTGGTGTTTGGTTTCAAACTCGGACAAACTAGACAAATTAATCAGATTTTATTTTTAATTGGATTAACGATTAATATTTAAACGTAATCGCAGCCAGCGATTAACGATTCAAAAAATGTTATCATTAATCGTACAGTTGATAACGACTAATTAATTTTAATCGTCAAACGCGATTAACATTTTAATCGGTAATTTTTAATCGTTAATCAGATTAACAGTTTTCCAACACTGTGTGAAATCAGGTTCATATTGACGGAGAAAAATGGACGTTTGTGGTAAAAAGGCGTAGCACCTCCCATACTGACTGAAAGTTTCATATTGCATATCCCTTCAAATGTTTGGGGTAAAGTACTTAAGGTTGGTATGGAAATACATATGTATGTTTGTATGTGAAACGAATACCATACCCATGGAGAAAAATTAGAGTTATTGAAAAAGGTGATGTGGCATCTCCCATGCAAATTGATTTTTGTATGCTGCATATCTCTGGAGGTGTTTATTGCAGAGGACGGTATCTTGGCACCGAGATGTGTACACAAAATTAATTCCATACTCATGGGGAAAAATTTGCGTTATTCGAAAAGGCGGCATGGTACCTCCCGTACAAATTTACTTTTACACTGCATATCTCTAGAGGTGTTCATGGTAGAGTACTGGACTTGGTACTGGGATATGTAAAATCAATTCTAAATTCATGAAAGAAGATTAGGGTTATAAGAAAAAGGGGCGTGGCACTTTCTGTGCAAATTGACTTTTTCTTGCCACATACCCCTGGAAGTGTTTGTGGAAGAATACTGGAACTTGGTATGGAGTTGTGTATACAAAATGTTTCAATTGCTCATAGAAAAAATGTGAGTTATTAAAAAAGGAGGCATGTCGCCTCCCATACATACTAAAAATTTCTTAATACATATCTCTGGAAGGATAGAAAATCTTTGGAAGTATTTTAAATTTGTTATGGAGATTTATTTTATAAGTGCCGTAATGATAGAAAAAATTTCATTAAATGGAAAAGGGGGAGCCGGATTCAGAGGCATTTGCTACAGTAATAAGAAGTGGTATTTTATCAAGGCCAGGTTACTAAATTTGAGTTGGAAATATTAGAACCCGCTGTGGCACCTCCAAGAAGGTTATATGTTTACGCGTCGTATACCTGGAACCATTTTAAGGTAAACTTAGAGGGATTGTATGCCTAGCGCGCAGACGATATTTTATAATTTCGTAGTTTTAAACGGCCAAATACCTTAACTCGCTTAAAAAATAACTAGCTATAACGAATTGGGCACAGAAATAAAATCTAACATCATTAAACTATTTTTTATATTTGTTTAAAAGCGCGGGGTGAAACCCGCGGGTATAAGCTAGTAGATCAAATAAAATAAAAAAAATATAAAGTAAATAATAAAACAAAAAATTCTTACGCAATCGCTCCAACCGAGGATCGAACCTGGTAACTACAGACTTGTAGCCCGTAACTCTTACCACTCGGCTACCATGTACGCGGAACTCGCGTGCTTTGTTTGCTTACTTGTCCAAAAGACAATAGCTGGCCGTTTTTACCAGTGTTGTCAACGAAAACTGCCCGTATCGGAGTTAATTCCCAAAAATGTCGTGCATTTGTTCGGCTGCTTATGCGCATTTTAAAGAGGAAAATGCATGAGTCAAAGCAAATAAAGCCTGTTTATGCAAATAAGCGAGCCCGTTTGTCAACCGTATAAGAGTGGCTGGAGTTGAGTTATTTTTGGAAAACTGATTTCATGGACAAATCAGGCTCAAATTTAGCTTTTCTTTGGTGGAACCATAGAACGTCAGAAATCATCATGTGTATCGATGCCTAATCCGAAAAGTTATCTGCATTAGAATACTTGTACGTACATATGTACATATATCCTTGTCACTTAAATGCTATTTATTAGATGGAATTTATAAGTTAGGCGAACTTCTAGATTTTCTAGGTTGGAACTTTTGGGGTAATTGTTAGTATTGACTTTTGGATTGTTGTTAAGCAACCCTCATCATAGAATTCTCTGGCGTCTCTATAATAGTAATGTTTGCTTGACTTTTCGAAGCCACGCGAAATTTTTTACTACATCGCTTAACCCATCAAAAGTATTGTTCAAATATCTTTGAACACGTTTTGTATTTATTTATATCCAGCCGACAAGAAAATTCATAGGAAAAATCCCACAAAATTTAAACACAAAAATACAGTCAAGTGCATATACATTTGTTTTATATATACATACAAACAAACATTAAAACTGCAGTAAACAAACATATATACATACATACATATTATATCGTATAAGTAATTACAAGTGTATGCACTTGAAAAAGAAAACTATTAAAATTCTGTTATCACACATAGTCGTAAACTATGTACTTGAGTGTCAAATCAGGCCTTCACACAAACAAATGTAATTAGTTAGTAAGAGTAGTATATAAAGAAGGAAAATATTTAATAAGAATTAGAATAAAATAATTCTCCCTTAAAGATACTACTTTGAGGTTTTAACATTTGATCCAATCGAGCCTCCAAATTGAGCTCAAGCGACTATGAAAAGGTGAAAATAAACCGTATAATAAAGAAAATTATACGCAATTAAATAAATTTGTAATCCGAAGGAATATCATCAGCTGTGAGTCGAGGCACAGCAAGGTCAACCGGGCGACCAAACCAATTTCCTCCAATGATTCCTTTGGTGAATAACAAATCTAAAAATAAAAAAGTTAAGTGTCTAGTGCTCAGTGTTTGTTTTTGAATAGTAATAAAAAATAAAAAAAGCAACATGGGAATAAACAGCAAAAATGCTTGAATCCCAAATGGACATTAGTGAAAAAGTACTGCAGATATACAATAATGTAGCAGGAAAAATAGTAACTAGGTCGAAGGCCGAGGAGGTGGTGAAAGCAGTAGAAAAGCTCCAAAAGGAATTGGACGCCAACAGCGAGAAACTTTTGGTGGATGGCGTAGGCAATGAGGATTATTTCACGCAAGATAAATACAATGCCATAAGAATGCAAATTACGAAGTAAACCAAGAAAGTGCATACTTCTTTAGCAGATAACCGCATGCCGCAAACACCAACAACAGTAGCACAAACAACAAGCATGGGTAAGAATGACCCAAAACCGGCAATTTTCATGAAGAAAATTCAAACAATAACAACCAAAATGACTGACATGCGCTTCGAGAGCACGATCGGTAATAACCAAATTAAATATTTGGAAAGTTTATATAACGACATCAAAAATGCGTAAGCGAATGATTTTTCAAAATACTACAATGCTGAAATTGAAGATGCCTATGAGAAGGTAGTAGCGGAATATTTTAAAAATCTGGGGCATTTGGAAAGATGTTTAGTGAAAGAAGAGCTAAAAATAAATTATCGGCCCAATTTGGAATTGGAAAAATTAAAAATTCCAATATTTTATGGCGAGATAAAAGAATGGGCTAATTTCCACAATGTGTTCCTATGGTTCACAAAAATTAGCAATTATCAATCTCAGAAAAAATGTTACGCCTTCGCCTTTGTGTGAAGGGTGAAGCTGCAAGGTTAATACAGCATCTGCAAATATCAACCGAAAATTATGAAGCAGCGTGGAGTCTGCTTAAACAAAGATACGATAATAAACGTATTTTATTCACAACACAGTAGGACAGGATAATGGATCAACCGCCGATAAATAGTGACAATGCTGAAAGCGTAAGGCAATTGCTCGATACTACAAATGAGTGCCTTAACGCAATGCAGTCACTAGGAATACAAATTGAAAACGCAGATCCATTTATTGCTCGATTCATAGTTCGCAAGTTAGACAAAGATGGACTCAAATTAAATGAGCAAACGGTTAAAAAGACCAGAGAGGTGCAGATATTATCTGATATTAGAGATTTTCTGGATCAACACTTCCAGACATTGAAAGCTGTAGCCGAAAAGGAGCAAGGCTACAAAATCCAAAAGCAGCACATATTTAAAGCGAATCACGCGTCGACCAAGGCGAGGAAACCATTTAGGCAGTGCACTTACTGCAAAATACCAAATCATATTATAACCGAATGCAGAAGTTTCAAGGGCATATCAACGGATGAAAGACATAAATATGCCAAAGACAATAAAATCTGCTACAGGTGCCTGCTTCACAGATTAGGAGAAACTTGTACCAGCAATATGAATTGTAACATATGCAACATCAGCAGTTATCATGAGCTCCTGCACTTCGATAACGTTCAAAAGAAATCGGCAATATCCACAAAAGCAGGTCTAACAACGGTAATTCTGGCCACAGCCCAAGTGAGAGCAAAATCTGCGAATGGTGAGCACATATTATTAAGGGCTCTTGTTGATCAAGGGTCACAAATAACATCAATTTCCGAAGAGGCAGCACAGATATTAGGTGTACCAAAGAAAAAAAGTGATGACAAAGCTTCAAGGCCTAGGAGATGTTGTGGTTGGTGAATCGAAATTTAAAATTAAAGTGCAAATTACACCACGTTTTCTAAGACAGCACGTCGAAGAAGTGGATGCCATAGTTTTATCAACCCTTACAACTGCGCAACCTGATCAATCCTTCAGGTTCTACTTTAAAAAATGGGAAAACTACACTCTTGCTGACCCATTATTTAACAAAGCTGATAGAATTGACATGGTGATTGGTGGTGATATATTCGGCAGAATAATAGAAAGAGACACAAAAAAGCACAATGGAGTTCATGCACAAGCTACCAAATTCGGTTGGATTTTGTCTGAAATAATTAAACAAAAGAAACCAGGCAAAGTCACATCGGCAGTAACCAACCTTGAGAGATTTTGGGAGCTAGAGGAAGAAGAAGATGAAGAAGCTAAATTGGAAGACGAAATGCGTTTGAAAAAGTTCGAGGAATTGATCGATTCATTGTGGAAATTCCATTTAAAGACGACATGGAGCTGGGTGACTCTCGTAAACAGGCAGTTGCTCGGCTGCTATCCATGGAAGCCAAGTTCAAAGAGAGTGAAAAGCTTGGCAATGGTTACAAGGAATTCATTCACGAATTCTAAAACCTTGGGCATATGATAAAATCAAACGAGAAGGTAAATGGAAAATACTATTAGCCACACCAGGCTGTTATATGCGAGGATAAATTAACTACAAAACTTCGTGTTGTGTTTGATGCGTCAGCCAAAACTTCAAATGGAAAGTGCTTAAACGATATCATGTTGACAGGACCCAAACTTCAAAGGGATGTGTTTGATATCATTCTCAAGTGGAGACTATGGAAAGTGGTAATCACAGCTGATGTTGAAAACATGTTCCGGCAAATTAAAATTTCGGAAAAAGATCGAGTGTATCATCGAATTTTGTGGCGGGAACATCCTTCAAATAAAATAGAGGAATACGAGTTGACGACAATGACATATGGTACCGCTTCAGCACCATATTTAGCAGTGCGCACATTATTTGAAATTGCCAACAAGTGCTCAAGTTAAAACAATTGGCTACAAAAAATCATAAAGGAAGATTTTTATATGGATGATCTCATGACTGGTGGAGATTCGGTGAATCAATGTAATATGATCCAAAAAGAAATAAGCAAGCACCTTCAGTTATTTGCATTTCATTTAAGGAAATGGCTATCGAATTGCGACAATATTACCAAAAATATCACCACCATGGGAGAAAATTAAATAATTCAAATAAAAGAAAATGAAGCAGTGAAAACACTTGGGCTCTACTGGTATCCAAAGAAATATCAGTTCCAGTTCAAAATTAATTTGGTAATGCCGAAGAAAATGACAAAAAGAAGTATTTTATCACAAATCGCCCAAATATTTGATCCGTTGAGCTGGCTATCGCCAATCACTGTGGTTAAAAAATTATACATGCAAAAACTTTGGATTGAAAAGGCTGGATGGGACGAACAGCTTTCTGATGATCTACAAAACGAATGGAAGCTGTTTATTGGCACTGTTGGCATATTGGAAGAAGTACGTATTCCATGCTGGATTGAAACTAACATGGAATGTGAAGTAGAAATTCACGGATTCGGTGATGCAGTGATATATGTCAAAGTTGGCGATTCCGTAAAACTTTTAAAGCTTATGCATGGAGTGATTCAAAAATAACCCTTCGCTGGATTGAAAATCATAAAAACAAAGACAAATTCATTAAAAATCGAGTGGAAGAAATTCAAAAACTTATACACAGACAATCCTGCAGATGTTCCTTCAAGAGGTATTCCATCTCCCAAAATATTAAATATGGATATTTGGTGGAACGGACCGAAATGGCTTTCATCAACAGAAGAACAAGAGTTAACAACGATAAACGAATGCAACAAAGTAACGGTTTTATTGACGTCGAGAGATCTAGATTCTGTTTTGGACAATTTAATTAACATATATTCAAGTTGGCTAAAACTACAAAGAGTAGTAGCATACATATTACGCTTTCGTAAAAAGAAGGACAGACAGCTACTTCGACGATCATTCGCCAAACACAGAGAAAAACCTATAAAGAAGAAATAAGCAAACTGTGTAGTGGAAAACCAGTCAATAGTTCTAGCAAAATAGCAAACCTCAACCCCTTCTTAGATGAAAATGGCATAATAAGAGTGGGAGGTAGGCTAACAAATTCAGAGCTACCATATAATGCAAAGCATCCCATAATCTTACCGAAATCAAACTTGGCGGCATTAATTATTAAAAATGCTCATCATGCAACCATACACGGAGGAAATCGGTTAACGGAAGCAGTCATCAGGCGACAATACTGGATAATCGGCCTAAAAAACGCAGTGAAACATTGTATACGTAACTGTGTTAAATGCAAACGATTTAAACAAATTTCTGCAACGCAAATCATGGGTGATCTTCCATTAGTCAGAGTATCGACATCCAGTCCTTTTATATATACTGGAGTAGACTATGCCGGACCTTTTCAAATGAGGTGTTCTAAAGGTCGAGGACAAAAATCATTCAAAGGATACATCGCTGTATTTGTTTGCCTTTCGACCAAAGCCATACATTTGGAAGCAGTCAGCGATTTATCAACAGAAGCATTTCTGGCGGCACTAAGAATATTTTCTGGCAGACGACAGACACATTTACTCCGACAATGGAACTAATTTCGTGGGTGCAAGCAGATGGCTCGACAACGACTTTAAAAAAGCAGTAAAACAAAACTGTGAAGTTGCACCAATCTTAGCTAATGAAGCAATTACTTGGCATTTTATCCCCCGGCAGGTCCAAATTTTGCCGGAATGTGGGAGGCTGGTGTGAAAGGGATGAAATTTCACTTAGAAAGGCCAATCGGAGAAACAAAGCTGACGTTTGAGGAGATGGAAACCGTCATAGCATAGATTGAGGCACTATTAAACTCAAGTGCATTATATACTTTAAATGACGAAAACGGAGTAGACGCTTTAACTCCAGGCCATTTTCTTATTGGGAGACCTCTGATATCCATACCAACACCAGAATCTGACATAAATATATCCACTTTAAACAAATGGAAGGTAATACAAAAAATCCAGCGTGATTTTTGGAAACGCTGGAAGGAGGAATACCCACACACACTTCAGCAAAGAAACAAGTGGAAAACATCACAGCAAAATTTAAAAGAAGGTGATGTTGTTATCGTAAAGGATGAAAATACTCAACCAGCTAAAGCACGAGTATTGACTACATTAAGGCCAACTAAATCGCCAAAACACATGACAAATAAAAACATATTTGCGCTTATAATCATGTTCCTGTTTTGCATAACGTCGAAAAATGAAGTCAAAGCAGTCGGTGGTCAAACAGGAAGCAATGGAGTAGTGGCCCAACTTCCAGACAACACAGCTATCTACTTGGATTCACTGGGAAAGATGGACGTCATAACTTCGAAGTGGGATTTGGTAATCTACTGTGACCTTCACTCATATTTTCAGCAGATGAATATGATGCCAGGCTGTCTACATCGAATAAAAAAAACATTGCAACCTGTTGTCAGATTTCGAGGAAGCCTGCACGGTTATATCGCTGTCACTAGGATGGCGGTATGAAGCGATAAAAAGTAGTCACGATTTAAAACGAAGGGCTCCCTTTGAATGGATTGGCTGCATTTATAATATGCTATTTGGGCTAATGGATGCTGACAGCGAAGAGCAAATAAAATCCAACTTTAGATTACTGCTAAATAACCAGCATAACATCAAAGAAAGACTAAAAGTTCAAGTGTCGTTGATAAATTCTACGGCAAACATTATAACCAAAAATGTTGATGAAGTAAATATGCAATTAATAAAAATAAACACACAAATAAACAGATATCAGTCGGAAATCATCAAAAACATCAACAGAGATTAAATGGCGATCCAGTTCCAGATGCTAATAACCCAAGTCACCATTTTATTGAGCGTATGTGAAAAGATTCAAAATTCCACAATTGAATTGTTAATAGATTTGAACCATGGACGAATTAACCCTGCGCTCATAACTCCTACACAACTTAACAAAGAATTGACCCTCATTAGAGAAAAGCTGCCATCGAAACTACAAATACCTGGACAGCAAGATAACAACCAACTACGCGATGTATACAACCTTATGAGAGCAAATGGACTCATAATGGATAACATGCTGGTAATTAAGGCTAAAATACCACTTACGCACAGTGAATTGTCAGAAATATACAAACTGATAGCGATTCCATTTGAGCAAAAAGAAAAAAACGTAAAGATAAAACCAAGGAATGTATTTTTTGATATATAACTTAGGTCTCAATTCATAATTTTTAATCTCACAAGTATAACTGAATAAATGCACCAGAAGTTTGAATAATCACCTAATATGTAAAGGAAAATCGACATGGCAACCTGCTCTGCATCAGACTTGTGAACTATCTCCACTGTTAAAAGGAAGCCCTGCAGACTGCCAATATGAAGAAATAAAGAAAGTTCCCTTATGGGTTGAACTATCCCAAGAAAATAAATGGATTTACAAAATATTCCGAAATTCTACGCTACATTTAGACTGCGGAAACGGAAAAACAGAAATAATGGAAATTCCAGCGCAAGGTATTCTTTTCATCAAATCTGGTTGCACAGCCAGACATGAAGGCTTAACCCTATCAGGTCTACAAATATTTAAAATGCAGAGCACAATCAATACAGAACAGGATCCAATAGCCACAGCCATACACAGCATTTCTGAGGACAGGATAGTTCCACTACCAATCAACAATATAAGTAGTAACAAGGAGTTAGACAAACTCAAAAAGGATATTGAAAAATTGGCCAAAAATGAACTAGAGATAAGCAACCTAAACTTAAAAAATCATAGGGGACATTTGTCCCTAATACTAATAGTCTTACTTGTCATATGCCTTTTAATATTTTATGTCATATACAAATGTAAATCAAAAGATAAAATTACTATAAGATTTTCACGCTCGCTAAATGTTCAGGGATAAACATAAAGATATAAAAACATGTACACATACAGTCCACTCGAAAATAGCACATTTATGTTCTTTTCCCTCGGAAATATGTTCAACTATCTTTGAACACGTTTTGTATTTATTATTTATACCTAGCCGATAAGAAAATTCATAGGAAAAATCCCACAAAATTTAAACACATAAAAATACAGTCAAATGAATATACATTTATTATGTACATACATACAAACAAACATTAAAACTGTAAACAAACATACATACATACATATTATATCATATAAGTAATTAGAGGTGTATGCACTTGAAAAAGAAAACTATTAAAATTCTGTTATCACACATAGTCGTAAACTATGTACTTGTGTGTCAAATCAGGCCTTCACTCAAACAAATGTAATTAATTAGTAAGAGTAGTATATAAAGAAGGAAAATATTTAATAAGAATTAAAATAAAATAATTCTCCCTTAAAGATACTACTTTGAGGTTTTAACAAGTATTATGGTGTTTAGTCAACCTGAACATCAAAGTTTTGTGGCGTTAAACATAGGTTTGAAACGTTAGACTTGTTTTTTTTTATTTTTAGGCACCATTAAAAAAAAATTTATAAGGGTTTGTCGTGGGCGGGACACGATAAAACGTTTCAAAATCTCTAAAGTAGGCACTTATAATATAATAAAAGAAATAAAATAGGGCTGCATAGTATAAACACACTCTAGTTATGAAATTATAGAAAAATCCCTAAAGTTGTAATTAAGCAATACAAAGTTTAACACTTTTTTGTCACGGGTGGGAAATGCAAAACCGTAGTGATTTCATCCCATTATCTATATGTATATTAATACGCTAACATAAATTTTGTCTCGGTTCGTTTGGCGATTCTATCGAACCAATTTCAAAACCAAGAACACCGTTGGAAAGGCATTTTTCCGTAGATGAGCAGAATTTTTATGGTTTCACAATTGGTTGAAAATTACGGCCAAAACCGTTGTTTAAACATTTTCGAATTGTGTATAGATGTTGCTGCAACATGTTCAATTTGACATGTTTCGCCTGTTGTTTCACTACACATTTGAAATTAAGCTTAATTAAATTAAATAAAGATAAATATGAAGATGAAGAAATAAATGAGAACGATGGAGTCAAAAAAAGGGCAAAAGTGAAGATAAAGTCGAAAATGGAGACAATGACAGATACATAAGAATTAGGGTAACTAAAAGGGTAAGAACATTTCTAGAATTTATGAAGTAAACTTCTTTAGCGGCAGTTGGGTTGGTTGGGAGTAAATTGTCAAATTCAAGGGGAATAATGCACATGGAAATGGTTCTCAGCGGTGTAGCGGTTTGAGAATAAAAACAAACACAAAGATGCCTAGAGGTACAGGCAAAAACGAAGATCAAAACAAATTTAAACACTTTAAGGTAAAGGTGAAGAGGAATATGCAAAATTAAAGATAAATATGAAGAAAATGATGAGGATGAAGATCGATATTGTTATCGATATAAAACCCGATATTTTTATCGATATAATAATCGACATTGCTATCGATAAAATAATTGATGTTGTTATTGATACTGTTATTGATTAAATAACAGCTATTGTAATCGATATAATAATCAATATAATAATCTATATTGTTATCGATACAATAATGGATATTGTTATCGGTATAATAATCGATTAAGTAATTGATTTATATTGTAATCGATATGTACAATAATCGATACTGATCATTGTTATATTTATCGATGAATTAATCGATTTTGGAATCGTTGTATTTTTTATATGTTTATGGATATCGTTATCGGTATTTTTATCGGCACAGTTATCAACAGGGTTATCCATAAAAATAACATCACATTACATTATATCACATGATATGAAGAGACATCACATGATATTACATCACATAATATGATATCACATCACATTATATGGCATGACATCACATGACTTGACATCACGTGATATGTCATCGTATGATACGACATGGCATTACATGACGTGGCATCACATGATATGACATGATATGGTATGACATCATATGACATGACATCAGAGGATATGACAACATATGACATGACATCCTATCACATCACATAAAATCACGTCACATCTTATCACGTCATCGCACCTCATCTCATGTACGTGAATAGATAAAGAAAAGGATAAAAGCAGAGATATGAAAGATAAAAACAAAGATGAAGACCAAGGTAAATTTACCAATTTCAAAACCGTTGGAAAGGTAATTTTCTGTAGATGAGGAGAGTTGTTATAGTTTCGAAATGGGTTGAAAATCGTCGTTTAAAAATTTCCATATTTGTGTATGGTTGTTTTTGCAACCTGTTCAATTTAAGCTGTTTCGCATTTTGTTTTACTTCGTATTTGAAATTAAACTTTGAAATAAAGATCAATATGAAGATGAAGAAACAAGTGATAATGATGAAGACAAAAAAACGGCAAAAGTGAAAATAAAGACGAAAATTTAGATAAAGGCGAAAATGGAGACAATGAGAAATACATAAGAACTAGGTTAAAAGATAGGAATCGAAACAAAATCAGCCATAAAGGTTACTGAAATTTATCGAATCATCGAAGTTTATAATTATCGAAATTTACCCATGCTTATTGAGTTATCGCAACGTATCGAATTATTCAAACTGATCAATGTTTACTGAGTTGTGGAAATTTATAGACACAGAAACTTAGTTGTCCAAATTTACGGATAGTTATCGAGCTATAAAAACGTGTGGGATTAACGAAATTTGTCAAGTTAAAGAAATGTATCAAGTTATCGATATTTATAGAGTTATCACTATTTATATACTTAACAAAATATATCGAGGAGTCGTAATGCATGGAGTTCTTTCAACTTACAGAGTTATCGATAATTATTGATCTACTGAAATTGGTTGATTCAACAAAGAAAAGTTTATGGAATTTTCAAAATATATCGATTTATCAAAATTACAAGGTTATATAAGCTTATCGATTTATCACTGCTTATCGAATTTAATCGTCTTAACAGAGTGTAACGAGTTATCAACATGTTTAGATAGTTTTCGAAAAATGTGGAGATGTCAAAAGTAAAAATTTATAAAGGTATCCAAAGTTATTACATTTTTGAGTTATCGAAATTTATCGAGCCATCGAATTTCACAGTTATCGAAATTGGTCGAGTTAACGAATTTTGTTGAGTTATCGAATTTTAGTGTTCTTGAAATTCATCGAACTATCGATATGTATCAAATCATCGAAATTTATCGATAATCTTGAATGTATCGGGTCAATTCCAAGTCCTGCCGAAGTCCTCCAAAGACCTTCCCAGATAAAAAAAAAGGAACAGTCCAGCGTCTGCGTCTTGGTCTGCAGGCTGTATCGGAGATACACCCGCTAAATTTAAACGTAGAATACGTAGTATGGTTAAGAGCATATCCAAGTGAAAAACGAAAGCACACACTCAGAAAAAAATATCGATAACAAAAGCGATAATAATATCGATAGAAAAATCGACAACAAAATCGACAAAAATATCGGTAACAAAATCGATTGCAAAATCGATAAAAAAATCGATTACAAAATCTATCAAAAAATCTATTACAAAAACGATAATAAAGTCGATAACAAAATCGATAAAAATATCGATAACAAAAACGATTGCAATATTGATAGCAAAGACGATAAAATAATAATAATAATAATAGATTGGCGCTTACACATATGTTACTGTTTGGCCGAGCTTCTCCTCCGACTTGTGGCGTGCGCCTTGATGTTGTGACACAAAGTGGAGGGACCTGCAGTTTTACGCCGACTCCGAACGGCGATTGTATTTTTATGAGAAGCGGTTTTTCATGGCAGAAATACACTCGCAGGTTTGCCATTGCCTGCCGAGGGACGACCGCTGTTAAGAAAAAACCTTTTTTTCGAAATTTTTCGCGATGTTGCTTTGACCAAGGCTTGAACCGAGGTGCTGATGAGTGAAAGCGCGCACTGCTTACCACTACACCACAGCGGCCGACCACAAAGTCGATAAAAGTATCGATAAAAAAACGATAAAAATACCGATATTTAAAGTGATAACAATATCGATAGCAAAATCGATAAAAATATCAGTAACAAAACGGATGACAAAATCGATAATAATATCGATAACGAAATCGATAGCAAAATCGATAAAAAAATATCGATAACAAAATCGATCATTATATCCATAAGTTCCAAAAATATCGACAGGAAAATCAGTAACAATATCGATAACAAAATCGATAAAAAAGTGATAACAATATCGATAGCAAAATCGTTAACACAATCAAGAAAACTTTCGATAACATAACGTATAAATAATCGATAGTAAAATCGATAACATAATCGATAACAAAACCGATAAAAATATCGATGACAAAATCTATTACAATATCGAAAACAAAATCGATAACGAAACCAAAAATATCCACATTAACTGCAATCAACATATGTACGTATATATGTACTTACATATGTACATACGCTGCGGTTAGGTTATAAATGGCGCGCCATCTGCTTATCAAAAGCCGCATTATATACGCATACATTCTTTTTTTGTCCTTCTCTGACTTCAAATGCATGCACGTGTTTGCAAAATAATGACGAAGTGATTTTATATGGAAAATCATTTATGCCCATATATTTGAATAAAATCTTCTATACTAATTATATAAAGAGAAGTCCCTTTTCTTTGTAACAGGTAATCTCGCGAACGGCTGCTCCGATTTTCATGAAATTTTGTATACAAATAGCTTTCGATAACCACCATGTTTTAGGCTAAAAAAATTTTACTTTTTTCTGGTAGGTGGACCAGGGACCGGTCCATTCGAAAAAATTTTATTATAGTCCGATTTGCTTAAAATTTAGTACGTAAGTAGCTTTTTAGCATATATTAGCATATATCACCCATTTTTTTCCGGGAAGTGGTCCAGGGACCGATCTATTCGAAAAAATGGAATTTACGGTCCGATTTGCTTAAAATTCGGTGCGCAGGAAGCTTTTTAGCATGTATTAGCATATGTGATCAATTGTTTCCGAGAAGTGGACCAGGGACCGATCTATTCCAAAAAATCGCATTTACGTAGGTATGTAGGTAGCTTTTTGCCTGGATAAGCTTATAGATTCCTGTTTTCCAATTTTCATGCAATTTCGAATATAAATAGCTTTAAGTAACGACCATATCAAGGGGCGAATTCGTCACTAGACAATATTTTTTGCGCCAATCAGAAACAACGGATACTGTCAAATTATAATCTATACTAATTATATAAAGAGAAGTCCCTTTTTTGTAACAGGTAATCTCGCGAACGGCTGCTCCGAAATTTGAAATTTTGTATACAAATATCCTTCGGCAACCACCATGTTTTAGGCAAACAAAATTTTACTTTTTTTCGGGTAGGTGGACCAGGGACCGGTCTATTCGAAAAAAAATTATTATAGTCCGATTTACTTAAAATTTAGTACGTAAGTAGCTTTTTAACATATATTAGCATATATGACCCATTTTTTCCGGGAAGTGGTCCAGGGACCGATCTATTCGAAAAAATCGCATTTATGGTCCGATTTGCTTAAAATTCGGTACGTAAGTAGTTTTTAGCATATATTAGGATATATGGTCTATTTTTTCCGAGAAGTGGATCAGGGACTGATCTATTCGAAAAAATCGTATTTACGGTCCGATTTGCTTAAAATTCGGTACGTAGGTAGCTTTTTAGCATATATTAGCATATATGATCCATTTTGTCCGAGAAGTGGACCAGGGACCGATCTGTTCGAAGAAATCGTATTTATGGTCCGATTTGTTTAAAATTCGGTACGTAGGTAGCTTTTTGCCTGGATAAGCTTATAGATTCCTGTTTTCCAATTTTCATGCAATTTCGAATATAAATAGCTTTAAGTAACGACCATATATCTCAACTAATATATATTTAGAAAGCCGTTTGTTAGTTTTCGCAAGGCTCGAGAGCGGCTCAACCGATTTTTTTGAAACTGCCACCTGCCGCACGTGTCCCAAGGATGGTTTTAGGCTGAAAAAAATCTATATGTAAAGGGGGCGTGGCACTTCCCATACGAACCGAATTTCTCATGCTACATATCTCTGAAAGTGTGCATGGTACAGTTTTGGAAATTGGTATGGAGCTATACGAAATCAATCGCATATCCTTGGAGAAAATTTTAGCTATTGTAAAAAGGGGTGTGACATCTCCCATACAAACCGAATTTTTAATACTGCTTATCTCTGGAAATTTTTTGGTAGAGGTCTAGAGTTTTGTATGGATATGTACGAAATAAATCGCATACTCTTGGAGAAAAATTGGAACTATTGGAAAAGGGGGCGTGGCATCTTCCATACAAACCGAATTTTTCATACAGCCTATCTTTGGAAGTGTTCATGGTAGAGTTCTGGAACTTGGTATGGAGATATACGAAATCAATCGCATACTCATGAAGAAAGAGGGCAGCTGTTGGAAAGGGGGGCGTGCCACCTCCCATATAAATCGAATTTTTATACTGCATATCTCTGAAAGTATTCATGGTACAGTACTGGAACTTCGTATGGAGATATGTATATAGTTGAAATCAAGCCCATACTCATGGAGAAAATTTGGGCTATTTGAAAAGGGGTGTGAGGCCTACAAACCTACCAACATTTAGCTATCTTTGAATGAATTTTTTTATTCTTCTGTAGGTGTGTTTATGAGTGAAATCCTCCTAAATGGTTGTACGGATTTTAACGAAACTTTTTGCGTATTTGAGTGGGTCTCTTTATGGTTTAGTTTCAGAATTTAATCCGACAGTTGGCGCTGTAGTTGAGTTATTACTAAAAATCTTATTTATGATCCGATTTGGCAAATTTTTTAAATATGTATGCAATACTATTGCAAAAACGTGCTGCCAAGTGATGCTGAAGTCGAGCTATTACTAAAAATAGCCAAGTGAGATAAGGGGCCGTGAAGGTCAGATTAAATCGACCTGTTGCACCATTGAGTATATCGAACGCTCCTGCGTTGCAATTGGCCCAATGGATGTGATTTTCCAATATTATTATGCGTTCAAACTTTTAAGGTATTTCGTCTGAAATAAGTATATGTATATTGCATTTCTGTAGAACAATCATTCGCACCCATTTTGAAATTGCCACCTACTATACTGTAAAGCTTCTAGGACATTCACTATAGAACCGGGTCATTGTTGCCGCCAGGGAGTGAAGAGGAAAAAATTTATTTCGCTTTGCGAATAACCGTGCTATGAAATGCCGCACAACTGGAGAATTTCAAGAACGGATATAACACTTTCCTTAGGTTATTTAAAGCGGCAAATGACCACCAAACCTTAATCTTAGCAGACAAATGTGGCAATGAAAATCGTAAACGTGAATTGTTGGTGAAAATGTTGGACCAAAAAGTTTCAATAAAATTTATGAAAATTTTTTTCGCCGGGTCTGCTAGTAAACATATAAAGAAGATATCAACCAATACTTCCCATATACCAAACGAAAGGATTAGAGAACACAAAAACAAAATCATTCGAACGGTTTTCGAGCATTTTGGTAATGAAAAAAAATTGCAAATTTTTTCAAAAATTTTCTGCCTTAAAATGCTCAATATTTGTTGAATTTATATAAAATTTGTACACGATAATATTTCCACTGCTCCAAAGAACCTATATCCCGAAAATGAAAGTTTTATCTGCCAACGATAAGTTGCTAGAGCACTTTAAAGGCTCAAAATTGACCCCAAATTAAGGCAATATTTATCGTTGTTTTTACGACAGAAACCGAATTGGTTACTTACAAAAATGAATCTGTCGATAGGTTTAGAACGTTATCCTTTGAAATCGCTTCATTAGTTCTCGTGCAATAAATGTTTTCGTGAAGCTCTAAAGATTACAACTACAACATTTCAGCATAGTAAAGGTAAGACGTATTCTACGTCTAAATTAGTTACGTTTTAGCAGAAGATTTTCCGGATAGTTAATTTGTACCGTATAAGTGTCGTTACGTGTTAAGTTAGAAAACCTCTCCAAGGCTTCTAAAACTAGAAAAACTGTCGAATTTCGACAGTAACTGGTACTCTAGTATAAATTAAATGCCTATTTTTCTTCAATGCCATGTTGCTTCTTTGGGACGAAGAAAGATCGAAACATTTATTTCCCACTTCAAAAAAATAATAACTTTGATTTAATAACTTGATTTTGCAGAGCCTTCTGTATTAAGAAATATTGTCGTATTCAATTAATTTCCTAATGTTGAAGTTTTGAGTGCATTTACAGTGTAATAAAATAATATAACTAAATTTTTTCTTCGAAAATACGTTAATTTGAGGTATTTTGCATTGATTCACCAAGCATTCCATGTTCAATAAGATACTTTATAATTGGGCACAAAGTTTCACTTACTCATGGAATACCTCATATGCAGAACTGAAAATTCACTGTGGGAAATTTTTTTATTCGCTTCTCGTTTTTGCCTTTGTAAGTTTTGAAAAAAGGTTTTAAACGAATCATTATAACATAGCACAATGTGTACTATCAACTTCACATCCTAGGCAAGTTTTGAAAGCATATTTTCGATACTAAATCTTATTAAAACAAAATGTCGAAATCAGCTTCATATAGAAACGGTGTTATCGTTAATTAAGAAAGCGATGTTCTTAAATATCATAACTTAACGACACTCACATATTGACTAGATTTGAATATTTATTTTATTATTTTTTAATTTGAACTATTTGTTTACAAAAATATAGTTTACACCTTAACAAAAACTCTATGAAAAAGTTTAAATCTTTGAACAACATCAAAAAAAATCGACAGATTTCGTACAAAATTTCGAGATTTTTATTTCAAGTCTTTTATTTTTTAATATTTTGCAGTTTTTTAGCTCATTCAATTTTAGTATCACAAAGTGCAAGTTTAAAGTAGTTGGGATTTACCATTGATGTGTGGCATTTTTTTGACGATGTCGGTAATTTTCTTTCGAAAATCCAGAAATTTTGATGGAAGTTTGTTGATTTTTTAATGTTGCGCAAAGATTGAACCCTGGATTTATACGGGTTTTGCTAAACTATAAAGATGCAAATAATTAAAATGAAATAATTATAAGATAAATGGCCAACCTTGTCGATATGTGCGTGACGTAAAGTTTTGATAAGCACTTGAAATACCATTCAAATGTCAAGTTTTAGAACTGAATTCAAAGAAGATGTCTCTTTTATCCATTCATAATAACTTAAAATTTGTTTGTTAAGAAGAGTACCTTAACATATGTGCATACACATTTATGTTCAAAGTGTAAAATATGTAAATGTACCCATGTAAACTTTCCCATGAATACCATCAAATCATAGGCCTTGAAGGGTATCTATGTATGCATGTACTAAGAAAATATATGAGCAAATTAAAAAGTCGATACAACTTACTGTCGAAAAGTACAGTTTTTGTATAGATTTCGTACTGAAGGAACAATTTCATTTCCCAACACTGTCTGAGATTCAAATGCTTATAAAAATACGGGGTGCTTTTAAAAAAAATAACAATATTCTGATCCGATTCGGTTGGCTGCCACGACTTTGAAAACAGAATTTTGTTCAAAATTTTCATTCCTGGAAAATAATAATTTATTTTCCATATCCACCTATTTAGCTGGCTATAAGCACATATTTTTCAAATCAGTTGCAGAAGAAAGAATAAAAATGAATTACAAACAAATAATATAAAAAAAACTTTTTAATATACAACGCTTTTATAAATGGACTAAAAAGTTGAAAATAATACTTCTCAGTCCCATAGAATTTGTTTTGATAACTTTTGATTTTGAAATTTTAGCAAAAGTCATTATAAACAATCTATGAAATTGAAAATGAAAAACGTGGAGCGCATGGAATACAAAGCATTCGATTTAATTGACAATAGTCAAACTACATAACGTAGACCTAAAATTTCTACAGCGAAAGTAGAACTTTGAAATCGATTTTAAGCGGTCATTATTCATATACCCACATACATACATTCATATATTTCTTTTCATATCAATTCAAGTGTATTACATGCGCCCCACGCTTTTCATTTTCAATTTCATAGATTGTTTATAATGACTTTTGCTAAAATTTCAAAATCAAAAGTTATCAAAACAAATTCTATGGGACTGAGAAGTATTATTTTCAACTTTTTAGTCCATTTATAAAAGCGTTGTATATTAAAAAGTTTTTTTTTTTATATTATTTATTTTCTACTTTTTAGTCCTGTCTGAATAAAATTTTGCAATAGATATTAAAATAATTCAACGATATTAATAGAAAGGTGCACACACAAGCATTTACATATGTATGTCCATACAAACGAGCACCAATTAATTTTATTTAAAGAAATGGCGTGTCGTCTATTTCCGCCGATATGCGTGTATAAATCCTCCTCAAAGTAAAGCCAGCAACTCACACAACAGGTTCCCCAGAGCAATTCGCTCGAGAAAGTGGTACCCGGTACACGTAATACGCGGCACACAGCACAACAATCCGCCAAAACAGGCAACCCGGCCCAAAATTACCACCGTAGAAGGCAGAAACCCCGAGCGGCAGTGCAGGAGCCCCAGAATTACCCTTAAAACGGCCACAGGAGCTTAAAAAGACCAACTGGTCCCCAACTGGCCCGAAGGTAAGTAGTTTCGGACTAGTCCCAAACTAGTTCCCAACTGGTTCCCGGACTGGTCCCCGACTGATTACCAACTGGTCCCACGAACTAGTTACCAACTGGTCCCAAAGTGGCTACCAACTGGTCCACCTATACATCAAGTGGTCCACAAGTCACTTCACTTACAAAGCATTCGATTTAGTTGACAATAGTCACATGCATTTACATATGTATGTACATACAAACGAGCACCAATTAATTTTATTTAAAGAAATGGCTATTTCCGGTGTAGCAAACGTAGTACATAGGGCGACATCTAGACGTCATCTACCTCGCCCTATTCACTATGCTTTTTTATAGGAGCTTTTCAAAGCTTTGCTTTATGGTGTCGGACACACAACATTGAAAGTTTCTGGAACACAACATTGAAAGCTTCTGGAACACAACATTGCAAGTGATAAAAGCGTTGTAATAATAATAAAAATAAAATCGAAAAACGCTGATGAAGTTACAGATTCCCCAAATTCTGAAACAGCCAAAGGAATGAGAATCAAGAATTCTTTTTAAAAATCTTTAGAAAAACCTGACACATCTGGTTTGGGTTGTAAGCGCTGTTGAAACAACGATCTCGCCATTATGCTAGATTCTAATTGTTTTTTCTTAAATACTTGACAATCTGCGGATGTTAGCTGTTAGATATTCGCATCCGCATTCGCATCCGCGGATGTCTAAAATTCCACATTCGCAACATCCCTAGTATGTATGCATCACAAAATCATTTTTAAACCACATTTAGCAGGGTTGCCATCGGTTCAAAGGGGATAAGTTAATTAAAAATATATCAAAAGAAAGATGTCTATGAAATTTTTAATTTGAAAATATTTTGAATGGGGTTAAAAAAAAATTTAAAATCTTCTATGTTTTTGGCTGAGTTTAAATATGTTGAGTTTTGTTTAAATAAATTACGCATGATTTAAGATGCAGAAGTTTCATTTGTACTCTCAGCGAAGCGGGTGACACCAATCTAGTATTGCATACAAATTATTTTAAAATCAAAACTATCCAATTGACCATTTCTTGATACTGAAACCGTGAAAACTTTAAAAAGTGTATGCATTTCGAACAAAGCTTGGTAAACCTGGTACTATTACATTCTTCAGGTATATTATAATTTTAAAATGAATTTTGAGTTCGCCAATCAAAGTTTTAAAAATGGAATTTTAGTTTTTCAAATCATAGTCATCTTTTACTCAAAGTAATTTATTCATTTCGTGACTACGTACATTTCGACACTATTAAAGGCGTATTCAATACACCTTGACACTACTGTTTTGTTCTTAGAATAGCCAAGGCTAAACCCAATCCACCAAAATAAGCCAACTCCAAATAAAAAGACCACTCTTCTCGCCGTACTTCGAGTTGCTGATGCAACTCGCAGGTTGCCAGATCTATATATTTATATTCTTAACGCCTATATTTTTAAGCAACTCCTAGGCTGCCAGATTTGTAATAAATTCAATACTTAACAGTCCTGCCGAAAACCAACGGTTTTCCAATAGTAACAACTTGATGTAGTCCACTAGTTCTCGTTCAGCTCCACCGCAGCTGTCTGAATCGTTACTGACCACAGTATATACAGTAATAAACCTTTTTGAGCACTCCTCGGGGTTAAAATCTGATCAGGGTTGATAATGAGAAGGAGCATGAATTTTGCTGATTCAGAGTTGCATACAAACTTACTGTGGTGTGAAAGGGAGCAGCAACCGTACTAAGCCAGTGGCGCAGGTAATTTTGCAAACAAACACTTCTTATCATTTTAAAAAGATAATTGCTATTTATTTTCCAATCTAGCTTGTAACCAGAGGCAGTGGCTTGTGAGGCTCACTAAAATCTACTTATCATATTGGAGCAGCTCCGGGTAATGGACCATGGAATCTGTTGGCTGAACTTATGACCACCATAACCAACGCAGTCTCCAAGCAAATGCGTTTCTTGAATTTATACGGTAGCAATTCATGGCAATTTCTATTGTATGTATTTATGATTCATATTTGTGATATTCTATACTTTGATGTATTTTTGAGGTGTTCCGCTCAAACTTGGGTGTACTTAATTAGCTGTCTGGGCGGATGCGCTGGCAGGCATTGAAGCCTCTTTAACTAAATAGACCTTGTTTTTTTGGAATAAAGACTTAAATATATTCGGAAATTTAGAGTTTTCCTTGATAAATTCTTAAAATTCACGTTTTTTATAGTTTTACAGTTTATAGAAACACAAGCGTTAATTATGTACTTGACTATTGATATTATTCTTAATTAAGCATTGATATTATATTTAACCTACATTTTGTTCACAAATAACACAATTATATATATTTTATCCTCGAAAAGATTTTTTTCTAATCAGGCGGAATTCCCCACAGTAAGTGTAGCCGTGCGCGCAGAAGGAAAACGCTGCACACAACCCAAAAGTACTCCTCGGGGACCAATTGGTGAAAAACTACAAAAAGGTTTATTACTGTATATACTGAGTTACTGACCGAACCAGATTGTCCTCGCTCGGATGAAGTTGTATGATACGCCCCATGGCCCACTGCGCAGGAGGAAAATTTTCGCTTTTTATGAGCACCAGCTGACCTAGTTGCACTTTTTCAGAAGCTGAACACGCTTGGATGACGATGTCTCGGGAATCGCAAATGGTAAAGGAAGAACCAATGGCTCTCCGTTTAATAAATGCCCAGGTGCCAGTGCTTGAAAATCCTATGGATCGCCGCTCAATGGATGCAACGGACGTGATGCATGGATTGCTCGAACGGAAGCACTCTTAGCCCGATCACGTGGACCAGATGGTGCTTCATCGATTTTACTACCGCTTCGTATATTCCTCCTTCATGCGGAGCTGCTGGTGTCATGAATCGCCCCTCCGTACCTTTGACCGACAAATGTTGGAACACATCCTCCTTGTGCCAGCTCTCCATTGCTATTTTGATGTCTTTCACTGCTCCCACAAATGCTGTACCATTATCGCTATAAATTCACTCGCAATGACCACGACGAGATACAAATCTTTCATAACAGGCAATAAAGGCAATAGTCGTCAAGTCGGCCACCATATCTAAATGGGCAGCTCTAGTTTTAAGGCAAACAAACACTGCAATCCACACCTTTTGCCTTACAATTTGATTGCCTTCTCTATCTATCATTTTAATATCTATAGGATCTGCATAATCTATCCCGACGTGCAAGAATGGTTTCCCTGCAGTTACACGGTCCGCAGGCAAATCTGCCATAATTTGAGCTTCAACTCGATGGTTATGGCGAAGGCAGATCATACATTTATGTAAAAACCTTCTTAGCGAACAACGCAGTCGTGGGATCCAGTAGTTTTGCCGTATGAACTGCATCATAACTTGCACTCCACCGAGCTTCGTCTCGCGATGTGCCAGCCTTGAACCATCAGGAATTATGACTGGATGGCGCATATTCTCGTTCAAACTCGCATTCTTCAACCTGCCGTGCACTCTGAGCAACCCATCTTTCAATCCTGCTTTTATCAAGAATACTATTACCAGCTTCTAGAGAAACAATCTCTTTCTTGGAAAACTTCTTTTGTTGCTGATTCAGTAGAAACCACATGGCCTTTTTTCTTTGCTCAGTAGTCGGTGACATGCTTATATGTTCTCCCCTCTTCTTCCTTTTATGTACTGAATGCATTTTTATATTCGAAAT
This sequence comes from Rhagoletis pomonella, assembly GCF_013731165.1. NCBI lineage: Eukaryota > Metazoa > Arthropoda > Insecta > Diptera > Tephritidae > Rhagoletis > Rhagoletis pomonella. Next base: position 106,735,909 of record NW_023458555.1, on the reverse strand, counting down.
AAGTTTCAATAAATAAGCCACTACATTCACGGCTCTATTCAATTTGTCAATGTACTCTATCAAGGGCACTCTATCCGTTGTTGCCCTTCGCGTTATCATCAGCGGTTCATCTACTTCTGCTACAACGCAGGTCTTAAATTCACTCTCAGCCACTGTGTTTGGCACAAGCACACAGTTAGGCCAACTTTCAGAATTATATTTTAAGCACGGCGAGCATCGGATGTGCGCGTCCGATGCACATCCACCACATTAGCCAATGCTGCTGCCTGATAGTCTAAAAACTCCAGCATTTGCTTGACAGTGGGTGTCTCCGTGAGTCGTTGGAGCTCCCACTGCTTACTAGTCTCAGGATCTATACGTTCGTGGAGTATATGAACAACCATCATATCCCAACCTTCAACTGGGATCCCCTAGGCACGTAACTGGTGCAGCACCTCGTGTGTCATATTTGACATACGTTGCAGATCATTAGGTCGAGGATCACCCTCAATACGTGGCAGCCGTAGCAGTTGGCGCAAATTCTCATGACAGATAGGATATTTCCTGTCGTATAACTGCTTGAGCCTAGCCCATGCTTCATCATAGTTGTCATCGGTAAGTTGCCATTCACCTAAAGTCCGAGCCGCTTTACGAACCAATGATTTTTTGAAGTACGAAAACTTGAATGCAGGTGAAACATTCTCATTGTTATGGATTGCAGCCATAAATCGGTCACGTAATCCCGACCATTTGGTTAGTGTCCATCAAAATAACCTGCCCCCCCCCCCCCCCCCCTTCCCGCCCCGTTGTTGGTATGGCAGGTTTACCTGCACTGTTAATGGTCACAGTATATACAGTAATAAACCTTTTCGCAGTTTCCCACCAATTGGTCCCCGAGGAGTACTTTTGGGTTGTGTGCAGCGTTTTGCACGCACGGCAACACTTGCTGAGGGGAATTTCGCCTCATGATTAGAAAAAGGTCTTTTTGAGGATAAAAAATATATAATTGTGTTATTTATGAACTAAATGTAGGTTAAGTATAATATCAATGCTTAATTAAGAATATCCATAGTTAATAATTAACGCTTCTGTTTCTATAAACTGGAAACTCACATCGTATTTTTATTAAAAACGTGAATTTTGTGAATTTATCAAGGAACAGTCTAAATTTCCGAATACATATATTTAAGTCTTTATTCCAAAAAAAAAAAAGGTTTGTTTAGTTATAGAGACTCAATGCCTGCCAGCGCATCCACCCAGACAGCTCATTAAGCACACCCGAGTTTGATCTGAACTCGTCAAAAATACTTAACATCAAAGTATAGAATGTTACAAATATGAATCATACACACATACAATAGCAATTGCTATGAATTGCTACCGTATTAATTCAAGACAGGCATTTGGATGGAGACTCCGTTGGTTATCGTGGTCATAAGTTCAGCCAACACATTCAATGATCCATTACCCGGAGCTGCTCCAATATGATGAGTAGATTTTAGTGAGCCTCACAAGCCACTGCCTCTGGTTACAAGCTGGATATCTGAATATTGAAAAATAAATAGCAATTATCTTTTTAAAATGATAAGACAAGTGTTTGTTTTTTTGCATGAAACTCTGAATCAGCAAAATTCATGCTCCTTCTCATTATTAACCCTGATCACATTTTACCCCCGAGGAGTACTCAAAAAGGTTTATTACTGTATATCGATGGCTGAGTGGAAGATCGACCTATCTCGACAGCCAGTTCGAAAACGCTCTATCTCAAAAAACTTTTCAAGAACGCCCTATTTCAGAATTCGTTTCAAAAATCTATCTGAATATTGAAAAATAAATAGCAATTATCTTTTTAAAATGATAAGACAAGTGTTTGTTTTCTTGCATGCAACTCTGAATCAGCAAAATTCATGCTCCTTCTCATTATCAACCCTGATCACATTTTACCCCCGACGAGTACTCAAAAAGGTTTATTACTGTATATCGATGGCTGAGTGGAAGATCGACCTATCTCGACAGCCAGTTCGAAAACGCTCTATCTCAAAAAACTTTTCAAGAACGCCCTATTTCAGTTTTCGAACTGGCTGCCGAGATAGGTCGATCTTCCAATCAGCCATCGGTATACTGTGCTAATGGTAGTTGTAATATTGGGGCTGACACCAGAATCGGAGTTAAGGCATTCACTCCCTGTGGGGAAAATCTGTAGTTCCGAACTGGTGCGCTTCTAGTACATTTAGACCCAGTACTGGTTCGCGATAAATCACTTTTGCATGCAAGCAACTGGCGAATTTAACATGGCGATGTCCTAGGAAGTGTCAATTGCGCCCCGCTGCATCCCTTTTTCGACAGTTCCGAACTAGTCCTAAATTCTATAGTTCCGAACCAGTTCTAAAATCGGCAGACAAAAGGAAAAAGTATCATAACTTTTCAATCTTTTTGGTTTTTCCGTGTGTGCGATTTTAAATTATTTTGGAAGAAATGTGTTTTCAATTTGAAATTAAGTTTGTTTGAATGATTGTACAAATGTACGTTTACATACCTTTAGCTGTAGCTGAGTTTGCAGAGGTGCTCGCTGTTATTTCTTAGATTCCAGACGGTCCCAAGATGTTGAACTGTTAACACAAATTTTAGTTTTGTATTACCAAGCCACGATTGAGAGAATACAAAGGTTGCGCCGATCTCGGACCGCTATTCCTCTCTTAACGAATTTGACAGAATCGTGGTTTGCATGACGTCACACTTGTGCAACTTGTTTACGTTTTCCTTGCAACATTTTTTCTTCTTCTTCCGTTCTTGCTCACGTTTTGGCATTTCTCTCTCGCAATTGCACCAGTGTGACGTCACACAAAAGTTATTCTCAAAAATCCTCTCTGATCGGCGCAATCTTGTATTCTATCATTCTTGTTACCAAGCTATGAAAAAGCATCTGCGAAGCACAGAATAGAAGCGTATTTGACGAAAAAACCGCCGAACACATATCTATGTAAAGTAAACATCCCCCCGCTGCATCTCTTATTCGATAGTTCCAAACTAGTTCTAAATTCGACAAATAAGATCTAGTTCGTTCTGCATCCCTTTTTCTATAGTTCCGAACCATTTCTAAATTCGTCACTTTAGATATAGATTTCTAGTGAAAAAACTGAAAAAATTACCTTTTTAAAAGTACCACGTTTCGCCGATTTTGGACTGGTGGGGATCAAGTTCCTATCGGACTAGTTCCTTTTTGGCGATAAAGACCTAGTACGGAACTAGAAATTTGATTCACTAGTCCGCGGTTTCCCTGCAGGGCTTTGGCTGAAAGTGCCGATTGTGCTGAAAAATAATTTGCTTCCACTACTGCTGCAACATCATCATAAGTGTTCGCCTTCTTGTATACACATATGTATGTACTAGGGATGTTGCGAATGTGGAATTTTAGACATCCGCGGATGCGAATGCGGATGCGGATGTTTAAAAGCTAACATCCGCGGATGCGGATGCGAATGCACGTGTCAGGTATTTTTAAGAAATAATTTAGGTGGGTAAATTAGGTGATTTAGGTAAATAAAAAATGAAAAGGTTAATAATTTTTTAATAATCTGCCTTATCCTGAGTTTTGCCCGAAAAAAATAACCCGAAAATTTGTATTCCGCCCATAGTAAAAATGTACTTGAAAACCAAAAGTGAAAAGTGAACCGGTTCGGGGAAAATTAAACTCATGATAAGACTGAATGTTTTTTTAGTACTTAAATTTAAAAATTGGAACATTGTACTTAATACAAATTTTTTGAAGGGTCATAAATCAAACATGCGCCACTATATCGTCGCTCGAATAAAGAAACAGTGTAAATGCCACATACTCTATTATTAGATAATTGCACCATTGGATAGACAGTCCTTTAATCTATTAGAAAAATCTTTAGTCTTCTTAAATATATAATTCCTAAATATTTATTCCCGAAAAACGAAATTGTATTTGTATGGTTTGTAATGGTTTATAAACACTTTCAATTCGTTTTTCTCAAAACTATACTTTTCATGTTACACTATTTCATTATTCCAGCGATGATATAATTACTCGTTCGAGGTGACAAACTTGGAAAAATTGAAGCTTGCCAAAATTGTAAATTCTTTTCGATTGACACTGCACCAGTTGAGAGGACTTTCAGTTATATTTATTTATTTCATCATCACAATCTAGCATCATGGCACAATCGTTGTTTAAACACCGTTTTTTTTCGAAAGAATTCTTCATTTTCATTCTTTTGGTTGTTTCGGAATTTGTCACGTCATCAGCGTTTTTCGATTTTAGTTTTTGTAACTCATTTTTAATGCTTTCTTCTGTGACTGGTTAGATATACGTCTGTGCACGTGCACAATATTCCAAGGACCGAAATTAACAGTTATTTTTTTCAGAGCTAAATTTGGACTAATATTTTCCATTCCGAAACGACCGTCGTATCAGGATAATAATGAAACCGCTCATCCGAATTAAACAAATTTGGTATCATATGAAATAGGACTAAAATAGCTTTTAAACAGAAATAACGATGAAAGTTACCACCTCTATTTATATTTTTTTATAACTTAATACTAAAGAAATTCATGTAAATACATACCTGACCCAATGTTTGTTCTATGGTAATTAATTAACATTTTTTATTAAAATATTCTTCAATGTGTGGCTTTCCTCTTTTAGACATTTCAGTTTTAAAGCTATTTAAGTCCTCTTTCATTGGATACCAAACTTGTTTAATTTGGATAAGCGATTTGTTTATTATCCGGAAAGTACAGGCATATCAAACAGGTAGTAGCATTAGAGCAAAAACAATATTTGCGTGTATTTTGTTGTTGCTTCTGGTATCGAAAGTGTTAAAAACTGTTCTGATTTGTTTTTTCTATTTAAATCGAAGCGCGCCATGTAAAATAAAAAAAATATTAAAAAATTGAAATTGGTAAAAAATAAAAATGTTTGCAACTTTCTTTCTTAGTAAATTCGTTTGCTTCTCGAAGCATTGATCCATCCTGAGTTGGGCGAATGTTCCAAAAGCTGTTATTCAATCGCTTGTTTTGTATGGAAAAAGGTTTCACATGCAAATAGATTTTAACAATTTAGAATTTTTGTGATAAAAAATTTTAAAAACTGTACATTTTCGAGACCAAATGATTTGAAAAGATAAAAATAAAAATCAAATCAGCCGCTCTACTGATACTACCCGTTCAATGTGGCTTGGGAAAGTACTTTTATTTCGGAATAAAAAATATTTGGCCAAATTTTGCCTCCATTTTTTAAGATTTTCTAATTTGAAGTCTTCAAACTAAAAACAAAAGCACCAAAAACGCACCAAGCACAAAACTCAAAAATGTTCGCGTTTTGAATACCCACTAAATTTG
>NW_023458555.1:106681959-106730160 GCF_013731165.1 Rhagoletis pomonella | reverse complement strand
AACTTGATGCTTTTCGCATCAAATTTAGTGGGTATTCAAAACGCGAAAATTTTTGAGTTTTGTGCTTGGTGCGTTTTTGGTGCTTTTGTTTTTAGTTTGAAGACTTCAAATTAGAAAATCTTAAAAAATGGAGGCAAAATTTATAGCAATCGTAAGTATGCTAAGCAATTTAACAAAAATTTAAACAAAATCATGGCACAGTGACAATCATAAGCGACAACGAAATATGTGCAGCACATTCAATCATGCCAGAAGAAATCGACCGTTGTGCAAGAAACATTGATTTTTATTAATTTGAATCGGCATCCTTACAATAAAATTTTGTATTCATATAAAGTCCATAAAATACACCAATAAAAATTTGGTGCTTTTTCAAATTCAAAACTTGGCAATACTGCCTTTTGTTCAATGCTTCTTCTTTTTGTTGTCGAGTTCGTCTTGCTCTCTCATTCTGGTATATTTTGACGTCACGGCCAGTTGTTCTCGGCCCGATTGGCACAATCTTGTATTCTATCATTCTTGCATGTATACATAGTACACACAGTACCAGGGACGTGAACCGGATGAAAAATTTGGTCGGTTTGGTACAGCGGTTCGAACCGTTTTTGCACTTTTGGATTGGTTCGTCAAAGCGGTCTTTTTGGTCTTTGAACCGGGGTTTCGGTTCGGTTCAACGGTTCGAAAAACAACACAATAACGCGGAAGTTTAAGTGTCAAGTGCAACAACGCGCAAGGTTAAGGGTCAAGTGTATGTCAAATGAGATGGGTTGCCTTTACATTTGATATTGTCAGATGGTAAACAAACATGGTAGGTATTACCATGTTTAAAAAAAGGAAAACAAGTTGGTAAATTTATCTATTGAAAATTGGTTGAAGCCAACCTTTAAACCTTTATAGAAAGTGGTTCGGTTTTCGGTTCGGATCAAACATTTGTAGAAAATTTGGGTTCGGTTAATGGTTCAGTTAATTAATAGAAAAAATCGGTTTTCCGGTTCAAAACCGGTTCGGTTCAAAACCGGTTCACGTCCCCACACAGTACAATGCCAACAGCAAACAGCGATAAAAAGAGACACACATTCGCGCACGTACGTAAATATGTACGCATCCAGCAACTCACTCGTTCCGTCAAAGGAAAAATACAATTTTGTTAATTACAATTACATGCGTTTATTTAATTGTCAATTCTTTTATCCGGCTTTGATCCGGCTCTACATGGACCAATGTTTTGATCTTAGTGTAGCCAAGGCTAAACCCAATCCACCAAAATAAGCCAACTCGAAATAAAAAGGACCACTCTTCTCGCGTTCTTTCTTCCTTCTTTATTTAAAGTATTTAGCTCATGCAACTCGCAGGTTGCCAGATTTATATATCTAAATTCTTAACGCTTATATTTTTAAGCAACTCCCAGGCTGTCAGATTTGTAATAAATTCCATACTTAACAACTACTTTTATTACAATACAAACATTTTCGCCGTTTAATTTAACATTTTGAATTATGTAAAATTATTAAAAAACAAATAAAAAAGTAAAATTTCAAAAATCATAATATATGTACATTAGACTGCATCACTCCCCATACAAAAACAAAATCGGTACTATTTTTCCATTGGAATTATAAAATCTATTATATTGAAGACATCCACCAAAATATTTCGAAAAAATATTAAGATTTAAGTGAGCTGGACCAATTTCAAAAATACCTCAAAAAATTGAGTTTTTTATGAATAAAAATAGTTTCTTAAAATTTTTTTTAAATCCCCTCAAATGACAAAACGGTTTAAGCTTAAAAAATTTGCATACAAATATTTAAAACAAAATTTTAACGGAATCGTAATGATGAGATTTTTGATGCTGTTTTTTAACTTTTTTCACAGATTGGTATAAGAAAAACTTGAATAACTGAGCCTAAACTCTCCTGATTTAGACTTAAGAGGTGTCGGTGGAAACGTAGTTGTTCACCCTTTTTATTTCTTTGCTAATAAACTCATTCATGGAATGAAAGAGAAAGGTAGGATGAACGAACTTCATTCAAAGTTGAATTAAGATGTGTTGGTATTTGAAAAAAATAAAATTGGGACACGAATGATTTTTTTTCGACAGAAATAAAAACAGTGTGAAAATACCTTTCTACTGAGATCCCACAAGTCTAAATCAGAATAGTTTTGGCCCAGTTATTCAAGTTTTTCGTAAATCAATCTTTGAACAAAGTAAAAAAAACAGCATCAAAAATCTCATTTTTATGATTCAGTTGAAAAGATTTTTAAATATTTTTATGCAGATTTTTTAAGCTTAATGTGTTTTGTCATCTGAGGGGACTTTTTTCAAAAAGTTCTTTCAGAAACTATTTTTATTCATAAAAACTCCATTTTTGAGGTATTTTCAAATCGGTCCAGCTCACTTAAATCTTAATATTTTTCCGGAATATTTTGGTGGACGTCTTAAAATGTTATAAGTTTTGTAATCCCGGCGGAAAAACCGAAACTTTTTTTGGTGATGCACTCTAATGTACATACATAGCTGCGACAGATATTCTGCATGTTGCCATTTATTAATTTCGTGGTAAACTCTTCACAGAGAACTTGTATTTGGTGCCAATGTCCATTGCCTGTAATAAGAACATGCTATTTGAAAACTTCCCAAAGTGATTAAAAAACAATGATGATTTTCTCGAGTAACAATGAAAAAGTGAGTATGTAATTTGGTAGTTTTTCGCCTAAATTAACGTTTTAAAATTGATATTGATCAAATACTTGATTTATTTTTTATTGTATTTGTTTCTGGAACTCCGTCGATTGAAATATATGTAAGAATATTGCTTTTGCCCTTTGTTTTTACTGCCGAGAGAAGGGAGTGAAGGCCCTCCCAGTTAAAAAATATTTTCTACGTCACAGGGATGCTTCTGACTAACAAAACGAACAGAACATAGCGAAGACGGCACAATTAAAACGTTGCTGCAAACAAACCGGCTCAACTTGATTGGTAAAAAATCAGCTGGTTTGAATTCTTTCCATATATTTTTGCTATGGTTGTTTTGCCGCATGTGCGTATTTTATCAGTTGCACCAATGTACGCGTCGCCAATGTGACGTCTTCTATTCAAAATCACAGAGTTAAGTTGGATGTCAGTCAAAAGCATCCGTGTGACGCAGAAAATAATTTCTATTTGGCGGGGTCTTGATACTAAAACAAAAACAACTTGTGAGATTTGCTCATATATTTTGCGAAAAATTATAGCTAGATAAATACGACCCTTTTGCGAGCTGTTTTGAAGTTAGAACTGCTGTATATTTCTCTAATTTCGTTCATTTGGTTTTTTTTTTGTGCATCTCGTTATTGTATATGGCACATACTTTTGCTGCTTGCTACCTTCCACAACTTTGTAATGGGGCGCTTTCGTAGCCTTTCAAATTCGGAACAGTATTATTGCGTTTCGTACAATCTGTGCAACGTGCAAGACTTCGAGAACACCCCTAATGTATTATATATGTATATATACACATATGTGTATGTACGTATGTATGTAAATGGGAACGGGAACATCCAGGCTGCTTCGTTGTGCTGACTTATTTTTTTACAGCCATGCGCAGAACAGAAAATATTCTCACTGTATGTGCGCGTATTTGTACTCTTTCAATATTGAATGTAATTTTCTTAGAGAAGGATTTAAATTACAGACGATAAATCTGAGTTCGGACTTTGTTGCAACATAAGTATTTTTCTATCGAATTTAGAATCCATTTTGGTTTATAACGATGACGAAATACTCAGTAATGTTGTAATTTTTTTAACTTAAGAAACTACTTATTTATAGTGGTTTACTTTTTTACTCTAATCGTTGACACTCCGTTTTTTAAGTTTTTCGAAGCACCGCCCTTGTACTTTATTTTCCCTATGATGAACCAACAATGTAAGTGGGAAGTGTTAGACCACGACTATGTACTTGAAAATCGTGCTTAATTTGCTGCGATAACCTTTTAAATTGATTAGTACCACGTACGTAAGAATGTATGTATAAAGCGCTATGTGTACTTCAATCAATTTGTCCTTATGATGAACCGAAAAGGTCGATACACAAGTACAACCGACAAGTCTAGAACGGAATTTTAAAATGTAAAATAATTTTGCGAAATTTCTAAACAAGCTAAAATAATTTGCAACTTATAACCACAAAAATTCCAAAAAGCTAAGTCAAGCAACAGATTTATATACATAAATCCTTTTAAATAAATTCATGCAAGGCAGTTTAATCCATGAAAACGATTGTGGAATGTTAATCCACGACTATAGATTTGGAAATCGACCTTCATTTGCTGCGATAAATTTGTTAAATCGATTAGTACCACGTCCATACAATGTATGCATGTATAAGACGCTACGTTTACTTATCCATATATGCAACTGAGAATGTGCTTATGTATATAGCCGTACATACACATACATATGCACATATATGAATAAGAGCAACTAATTCGAACTTGGTCCTCTACAAAGTTAAAAACAAATTTGTATTTAAGAGTCAGGTGTCCAATGTTTACATTAACTTCATTGAATAAATTGAATATGTCTATTTAAACGAAGCATTTTACGCAAACATCGCTGAACGAGTTTTCATATATATAACAGTGAAATCATAAACAAGCTCATTTGGGTAAAGATATCTATAAACAGTTGTGAAACGTTGTCCTGAAAACGATATATTGAATGTAACAATGTACATACATAAAGTATTTGTCTGAGTTAATTACAAATCAATCCGTTTGCAAAACAAAAAATATGACAACTAGCTTTTGATTTAAAATTTGTATTATGAGCAGAAACAATCTTCACTGATATAAACTGATGCCAGTAGGTAAGTAGATACATACATATGAACATACAAGTACATATCTGTGGCCCCAAGAACATACGTATGTACATAAATGATAACTCGAATTTTGATATTTTTGGTTTTGTGGATTAAATTACATAAATTAATAAAAATAAATGCATCCTTATAAGTTAAAACTTATTATTGTTATAATATTCTATTGAAATTTATGTATGCGCATAGAACTTGTTTGTAAAGTATGTACCAGTAAAAAATTTCTCTGAAATTTTAAATGTTTAATTGAAAATGCAATTGTGCTTTTAAAAAAAAATTGAGCTATCCTTTGTATATCTGACACCACAGATATGTGTATGTATGTGCATATGAAGGTTAATATATATATGTAAATGTGCATACACATGTATGTAAGTACTTTGACCAACCACTAAAAATTCTAGCACTTACATCAACTGCAAGGAACCGACAAAACCATAAACTGCTATGATCTAATGTAGGGGCCTACCAGCACGACACTTTCGAAGAACTTACGGCTATGAGACTACAAATCTTCGAATTGTCAATGCAAAAACGAGACTCAATAATGGGTCGTAGTTTCTCATTTGATTGGAGGTGCTGAAAATGTAAGTAGCTATGCAATATACTAACCAGGAACCAAAAATAACTGTTATCTCGAAATTTCTAATTAAAAAGTTGTCCGAATTCGAACGAAAACAATTGTTTCATTATAGTTATGAGATAAAAAATAGTTTTTTACTTCGCGGATAAGAATTATATCAGGCATGGGCAGAGACTTAGCAGGTGCTAAAAGAGCGTAAGCATCGCGTGTACGTACGTACAAGCGAGAGCGGAACGATGCGAACGCGAGCATGCAAAATGAATTGGATATACTAACACATTCTCACTTTTAGCTCACGCTTGTTTGTGGTAGTGCCGAGCTCTGGTTATAACCCTACGTTTACGTACTGATTTGGGAAGTACGTACTGAACTTTCACTGTACTGAAAACTTTCAATTCTCAATTCAGTGCGCAAATACCCTTATTTTTCTGAAATGTATGCTGATTTGTACTTCAAACTTTATTCCACTTCATTTAACTCAATGGCGTATACAGAATTTTGGTTGGGGAGGGGTGACTCGGGTTAACTTGTCAAATAAGCAGAGGGGTAACTACAGGGCGGCAGGGCTCCCAAAATGCCATGGGCCTCCGATCCGAAAGGACCCCGGCCAAGTGACCACGAGCTCAGAAATAACCTAACATTTTTAACAAAACTAAGTACTTAAAAGTTATAATTTTTTTACGTACTTAAAATCAATTAAAGTGAGACACAACTGAAGACCATATGGTCAAAATTTTTGTTGTTAACGTTACAGTCGCATGTATATTTCTGAAACGTTGTGTATTATATATTTATTTTATTTTTTGTTTTTTAAGCGTGAACCAACAATACAATTGCTGTTACACGTGAAAAAATGAGGGCAATCGCTGAGTAAAAGCTCAGTTATTCAACGACGTAGCGTAAACGTAGGTTGACGTACGTAGCAGCATATAAAATTTACTGTTGATAGAGAGAGAGAAGCAACGGCAACGTCACCGCCATGCGGTGGTGAGTTTTCGTTAACATGCGAATGCCATAAGCTAGATCGTGTCTGCGTCAACCTACGTCTACGCTACGTCGTTGACTGTTTGCGCTTTAAGTGTGTGGAGGTTAGTGGTGTTGCAAAACAGTATTGACAATTTGGTGGGTTTTGACCAGCGAGTCTGCATGAGTGTGTGGCTATAGTGTGCCCCAAGCGAAGTCGAACGAAAGCTTTGATGCCGTTGCACCGAATTGATGGTGGGTATTTGGGTTTACTTCTGTCGACATTAAATTGTGTGTAGTGATGTTGAATGGTTTTCCAGTCAATCACTTACTTGTGCCTCTGTTGTGATGAGAAAAATTTATGTATATCATTTTTGTCAAGAAATTGGAAGGTATGCAGTGGCTATTTTCCGGCTTCCTTAGCACGCTGGTCCGCAAGTTTGTTTCCTGTTATTACACTGAGTCCAGGAACCCACATGATTTTTATTGTATCTTTGTTTTCGATTAATTTGTTGCGGATGCAGCTTATGCAATAGTTACTGTTCGAAGGATTTAGTATAAATGTTATAGTTGACATGCTGTCTGTACAAATTATTGTTTTAGAAGAACAACTTTCAGCGAAATTGATAGCTTTCAAAATCGCTGCGGCTTCAGCTGTGTAGACAGATTCAAAATGAGGTAAATGGCCTGCAGTTATCGTATCACCGGAAGAATTGACTACTGCGAATGAAGTATAGTCTACGGACTTGGATCCGTCGGTGAAGACAGTTGCCACACTGGAAGAAATGGAGATAAAGCTTTGGCGAATAATTGTTGGTAAACCGTTGGGCTTGTGATGTTTCTCGCATGTTTACTGAGGTGTAGGATAAAAGGTGACTTGTTCAACAACCATGGTGAAAATTCCTTTTTCTGGCTTAGTATCGGGGTGTTGATTCCAAGCTCTTTCCGTTATTTAATAATAATAATAATAATAATAGATTGGCGCTTATACATATGTTAGTGTTTGGCCGAGCTTCTCCTCCGATTTGTGGTGTGCGCCTTGATGTTGTCACACAAAGCGGAGGGACCTACAGTTTTTTCATGAGAAGCTGTTTTTAATTGCAGAAATACACTCGGAGGTTTGCCATTGCCTGCCGAGGTACGACCGCTGTTAAGAAAAACCCTTTTTTCTATATTTTTTGCGATGTTGCTTTGACCAGGGTTTGAACTCAGGTGCTGCGGAGTGGAAGCGCGCACTGCTTACCACTACACCATAGCGGCCGACTATCCGGTATCCAGTGCATTTGGATATTACGGATTTTTGTCTAAGAGGGCGGCTGCGATTGATTTCAGTAATAACCGATTGGCAAAGTGCGTTGTTATTACAAATAAAAAGTTTAGAGACTAGTTTTTTGGTGTTAAGCTAAATTCTCTCTTCGATGGTTGGCAATCCAGCCTCCGAAAGTATGAATCTGGTAGGTGACTTTTGAAATGCTCTGATGCTACTACAGACGATGGGGCATACAGGTGTTTTATGTTGCACTTTGCGCAGTTTCCATATATTGGAAGACCGTAGTCTTTCTTCGATAGAATAACTGATTTTGTTACATTAACTAAGGTGGAAGCGTTAACTAACAGTGTTTCGAACTTATATACTTAATAACATTTAACCTGGCAGCCAGCTGCTTTCTGAGGTACAAACAGTGTTCTTTAAAGGTGTATCTTTTATCAAGAATAATACCCAAAAACTTAAGACTATTTGAAGTTACGATATTTACGTGATTATAATTCAGACTTATATTACTACACTTGTGCGTACGGCAAATGTGAAGGGTTTTACATTTGTTTACATTAATATTAGCGCCTGAATTTTTGGACCAGTTTGAGATGCTAGAAAGCATATCACAAAGATCTTTTTTGGCTACATTTAAATCATTTACTCTTGTAAAGAGAAAGACGTCATCGGCAAACAAAGATGTCAAATACTGTTAAATTTAACTATTATGTTATTTACTTCATTAAATGCAATGCTAAACAAAACTACTGACAGCGGGGAACATTGCGGTATACCGTTGTGTAAATCATACATATCGGATAGGGTGGAGTTTATTTTTGTTTTAAACTTGCGGTTTGAAAAAAAGTTTTTGACAAAGTCAAACATGTATTTGTCAATGTTATTGTGGCTTGTTAACATTTTATTTGTAATATTTTTATTGAGCTTTGTACCACGATTGTTTATTAGGAAAAATTGAAAAAGCAACAAAGTCTAAGCGGTAGAGGTTATAGCAGTATTTCGGAGATCACCAGATAAGGAAAATTAATTAGCAGCAAGAGTTTACGGGATGTATATAGCTCAGTGGTTAACGCTTCTGACTTTGAATATCGAATACGCAGGTTCGATCCCTGCTTAAGTCTAGAAAAAAGAAGTCTGTTGAGGAGATGTGGTGATCTCCGAAATATTGCTATAACTTCTACCGCTTAGACTTTGTTGCTTTTTCAATTTTTCCTAATAAACAATCGTGGTACAAAGCTCAATAAAAATATTAAAAGTCAAATATTGCTTTACTCATGTTCCATTTTTCAATTTGACGCAAAACTGCGTGCACACCGCCTCGATCAAAAGCTTTCGCGAAGTCGAGGCTTTAGCATGGGACATGATTACTGTTGGAAAGCGCGGAAGAGATATAATTGTCGAACAGAACTAAAGTGTCAATAGTGCCTTCACCTTGTTTAAATGCAATTTACTGCGAACTAATTAGATTGTGTTTTGAAGCGTACCAGGAGATGCGCTTGGCAATTTTTTTCCAGTAATTTCCCCAGATGGATATATTACTTTCTTTAAAATATTATTGAATAGACCAATTATTTTAAGTTTCAAGCTACTAGGAAGATGTTGGAGCATAGGGTACGATATTCTATCACCGCCTGGAGTTTTACAGACATAGTCCCCAGTGCTAGTCCTAACTAGACAGTATCGATTTCGGAATTAGCAAGGTCGCCAGCATAGTTTTTATAGTTGTTGCTTTTTTCTAAGCATTCGTTCTTAGCTGATGTGAAGGATGGGTCGAAGTTTGAGTCCGATGAATATTCCGACCAAACTGCAGAAAAATAATTTGCCATATCTTTTGGGCAAAGAATGGTGCCGCTGGGGCTGTTCACGAAAGGAATATTTGTTTGGTTATAAGAACCTGAGAGCTTTTTGATATCAGCCCAAGCTTTCTTAGTATTTGTTCTGTGGTCGATTTTTTCGGAAAATTTATTTCAACAATCTCTTTTTGCTTGTTTTGATTTACTCCTGAACAAAGAATTTGCTTTTTTATAACTAGTTAAATTACTGTCAGACCTATTTTTTCGAAGTTCCGTCCAGAGGGCATTTTTTTCATTTCTTAGCTTAGAAAGTTCATCGGTCCAATATGGAATAGTTTTTTAGCACTTTTCTTGGAAGTTTGGGAAATAGAGTGATGAGCTGCGGTGCGAATAATTTTCGTGATTATGGAGGCTTCTTGATTGATATTTTTAGATAGAGGTGACTCGTTCGAAAGTTTGGTAGTTATATTTTGAAAGCTCTCCCAATCAGATCTGTCTGTTAAAAACCTGGGGCAAACGGATGTGATATTTCCTGAACTAATGAGTAGAATAGTAGTAATTTGATAATGGTCACTACCGTACAGTTCTTCTAATGTGTTGGTGCAAAGTTTCGGGGCTATATTTGTGGAACATATTGTTAAGTCTATGTTAGTAAACGAGGAATGTGCAGAGAAGTGTGTAGGTTTATTGTCATTCAAAACTGTGAGATTTTCTGTCAGAATCGAATCTTCCAAGATTTCACCTCTTTTATTACAGATGTTGGAGCCCCAAAGAGGACTCCAGGCGATAAGATCGCCTAAAATTATTATGGGAGTCTGAATAGAGTTTATTATATTAGTTAAATCGTTGCGTGTGAAATTTTGTTGTGGGGGTATATACAAAGATATAATCGTAAAGTTAAAACTGAGTGAAATTTCAATTGCAAGAACGGAGATATTTGATTGAATGTGGATTAATTTATGCGGAATGTTCTTTTTTACCAAAACCACAATACCTTGTTTGTTTTGCTTGTTATGCGGTAGATTGTGAAAAAAACTTTGAAATTGTTTGGGAACATGTGCGGGTTTTCCAAGAGCCAAGTGAGTTTCCTGAAGAGATCGGAGATTGCTCTTTTATCAGCAGCTCAAACTCAGTGTAGTTGTTGTAGAAACCTTTTATATTCCATTGCAAAATTTTAAACATAGCATATAATTTGTAGAAATTATGGGGTAAATCACTGTAGGGTGTCAACTGACATGAGTTGATCATCATTATTATGATGTGGGAAAACTTGTTTTGTTATATTTGTTATGAAGTGACAGCAGTCTCTGCTGTAGAGATTTGTGGAGCATATTGAGTTTGGATGTTGTGGGCTTGTGCGAGAATATGAGAGGGAGTGGAATCTAAATGGAAAGAAGTATGTAATAATTATTGTGGTAAAGAATCGAAGTGAAGTTTATTTGTTTCTGATGATGATGAAGTTTGTACATGTTGATTGTTGCTATTTTGTACTGTGTAATTGTTTGAATTCGGTTTGGTTTTGAAAAAATTGTTAGAGGAATTATCGAGTGAATCGGCAATAGGTGTTTGAAGGTTGTTAACTTGACGGTTGTTGTTGTTTTCTGTTGTGGGGTTTATTGTATTAGAGTGCAGGGAGGAAAAATGGAAATTTCAGATTGTACCTAATATCACAAAATAAATGTACCTAAATGAGACAGATTGTACCTAAAAAAGATACATCATTCATTTGTAGTTTTTTTTTATAAATTTTATTTAAAACATGAATACAAAAGATATATGTACTTTAAACATGATTAGGTTTTTCAACTGAGCCTATATCTATAGACTATAGTCTAATGGGAATCGGAGAAGCATTGTTTTTGTCTAATTTTGACTACTGAAAAATATTGGCGAAAAAGACAAAAAACACACTTTGCGAAGTATACTTCTTTATCCAGCTTTTTATAAAACAACAGGAAGTCTGCTAATTTATCCGATTCCTTTTGATAGGTGCAGCAAATCTAGAGAATGTTATCAATGTGCCGTAAGTAACTTCGAAAGCATTTTAAATATATTTCCAGAAATCAGAAAGCGAGTATGGGTCAAATAGCTGTAGTTCTCATTTAAAAATATGAAATTTGAAGACATCCTATTATGGGCCAAAAACTTACAAGTAGCCGCCTTAGCAGCGCATGTACACGCCTGAAGGCCTATTCTGATCTAAATCAAACCAAAGACCATTTTTTAATCCCACTTGACAATGAAGGCCTATTCTGATCTAAATGAAACCAAGGCCAGTTTTTAGTCCCATTTCACTCATTTGACCGCAAATGCCACTGAATTTGACTTAGTGAAAATAAGCGTTAAATTTAATAGAAAAAAATTACGAAGCTAAGTAAAGTGTTAATTTTTCGTAGTGCCTGCACTAAATGCAATGTAAAATGTTTAAGATAATACATAATATGGTTTTTTTTTTTTATGTCTTCCTTTTGACCACTTTTCTCTAGAATTGTTTATTCTTCAAAATGAAAGCGAAACTTCTCCCGTACCTATAAGTAAATATATTAGCACGGTAAAGGAAATAAAACTAATAATGCATCTGATCAAAAGATGATTGTACCTAAAATCTAGTGACTGTACCTAATGTACCTTTAAGTCATCAAACGTCGGAAAAAGGTACAATTGTACTTACTTTTTCATCCCTGTTAGAGTGTGCGTGAGATTGGATGTTAAAAGAAGAAGTGGATGAAGGTGAATTTTCGTGAGCGTTTGTTGCTGGCTTCAGTACAGTAGCCATGGCTATGTTAGATCCATTGCTGTTTTGTTGTACTCTGACGATATCAGAAAAAGGGGTGTCGAGCATTGTTGGTTCTTGTTGTTTGTAAAGTTTATGCGCTTCGCGCATTGAACTCTTATTTTGGCATTTGATTTTGAGTATTTCTTTTGATTGTACGTACCTTGGGCAAGCATTAGAAGATGATGCCTGGGCAGTTTACGCATATTGTGCGAGTACATGGGGGTGGATGAAGGGGAAGGTTGCATGTATGACAAGCTGGAGGATTATTAAAGCGTTTGGTTGTGTGTCCCAAAAGCTGACAGGTTTTACACCTCATCGGGTTGGGGTAATAAGGTCTATCTCTTGCACTTCGCCAAGACACTTCCACCCATTCAGGGAGCTTATAGAGATCGACAGTAAGGAGTACGACTCCAGTGTATTTCGTTTCATTGTTGATTGTGTTAGTAAACTTGTACACAGAGACGACACCTTGTAATTTCTATAATTTCTATTTCATCCACATTATTCAAACAGGGAGCAATAATAGTTCCCTTCGAACTGTTTAAGTTGTCATGGCAGCTCACTTCGATTTGGCAAACACTAGAGAGTTTTTTAGCCGAAATAAATTTTAGTGCTATTTGCGTATTTTTGACTAAAAGCAAAAGATTACTGTCACGTAGCTCGGATATTGAAATTATTTCTTTGCTTATTGATTCGAGGGCTTTGTGGACCGCAAAACACGAATATTTAGAAATTGGCTTGTTAGTGTTTGTGGAACGTATTGTAAGAAATTTGGGGTTGTCTTTTTTTATTTGTGGTAAATCAGGGAATACCATAGGCGTATAAGTGGCTTTTTTTCTTTTTGACTGGGGATCCGAGGCAAGCGGCGCAAACCTATTATCCACGAGATTCGGTGGCCCGGGGGCCATGTTTTTGCTATTTCACAATAAAGGCACTTATCTAGAATGCACTTGTATGAGAAAAATTTCCGGAAAAGAAGTGTACAAAAAAACACGTGTTCGTTTATCAAACGCCGAGAGGATAGCTTCAACAGAAAACCGAGAGTAAGCAAACAGGTCTGCTCAGAATGAGTACCTGTCGAGAACTGAAAAACGTTGTGTAAATACCGAAAGTTTTTCATTTATCCTGATAATAAACCTCAAAAGCTACATTTTATATACATACACTTGTTTCCTCTCTTTTGTTGTTTTTTTTAAATAAATGTGGTTTTAAGTTGTCTAAAATTACCTTATAAATTAAAAGCATAAGTATCACATGTATGCGTAGTCCAATTCACGAAATCATTTCATCGATCTGAGTAAAAACTAAGTGCATAAACTCTATTTCGCGTTAATTGAAATCATGAAATGGTGTTCATTCGGGTCGATTTTCTAGTAGATTTTTGTCGTTCAACCAAAATCGACCCGTGTAAATGACATCTCAACCACTAGTTGGTCGATTTTCCAGTCTACAGATATCGACCCTTATAAGGCCGCTTTAGCTCCTTATTTGTACAAGTATACGAGGAGAAATGAATTGTTTTTTATAAAGATAAGAAATGCACATCTACTACGAATACTTGATATTTACTTCCATTTTTGTTGTCCGAACCCAGCAAAGAGAGCTCGGTGAAGGTCAGTGATCAAATTTGCCAACAGGGCTGCCAAACATACATAGCTATGAAGTGCCATATTGAGGATAAAAAAGTGCTGAAACGTGCCAAATAGGAAATTAAAAGTGCCAAAAAAGGTGTCATTCTCTTTAGTTCTTCCCATTAGCATTAAAATTAGACAAATTAAAACAAAAGCCCAATGTCAAAGTAAGATAAACCAGTTGTATACGCTATAGAAATTAGAAAATTTTAGTTGAGAAAAAGAAGTACACGCAAAGGATTTCACAAAAATGTATTTAAATTTGGCTTTTTTTCAAAAGTGCCATTTTGGCACTTTGTGCAAAATTGAAAAAATTCAGTGCCATTTCTAGTAAAATAGTGCCAAAAATGGCACGGTTTGAGCCAAGTTGGCAGCCCTGATCGCCAAGTTTTTTATTTAAAAAAGCACCAAAATACTGGAAATAGCGCAATTTTCCCAAAAAAAACACCAATTTTGTGTTGCTGTGTTTAAAGGTATTTTCGCATATAAAGCTGTATGTTCAAATATTTTAAGTAATCACACAATGAAACTTGTAAATATTTCCAACTATGCGCAGTTAATCAATTTAATAAATTTAATTTGCAAAATGTTTTTTTATTCGCAAAACAATTTCCAAAACTTGGTTTTTCTAGAGGCTTTATTTTCATGCAATTGCTTACTTTTGTACAAATGCGCACACCCAGCTAATTAGCAGAATATTCTATGGATTCCGTGATAGAGACTGTGTGAAAATATTGCGTTTGGATTATCTTGGAGCATATTATCCAGAGGAGAAGCTCGGCCAAACACTAAAATAAGTGTAAGTAAAATACAATGTCACCATAGAATCACGTTTTTATTATAAAATTGCCTTGAAAAGGGCACCAAAGAATAAAACAAGCGCTAAACTAAACAATTTTCGCCTTTTAATTCCCTAAACGCACTTAATTTCTTGCGAAAGGCACAAAGTTGGCAACAGTTATATCGATGTCAAATTTGCTCATATACAAGCATGGACAGAGAGTGAGCGCCTGCTTAAAGACCCTGCAGACTACAGGACTGCTGAATCGGTAGCTACCTAATAAAACCGTCAATTACCGACCGACTACTTGCAGTGTGTTCCATCGATTACTTTTACAAGGCAATGCCCTAGGCGGTAGTCACCATCGGCTCTCTCTGCACTACCGGGAGTTACTAAAGTAGTCCCTTGCGTGATTTATGGGCGCCCTCTGTCGTAGTTTTTCGCTATTCTGCTTCGACTCTGCACTACCATGTGCACTACCACGGGTTAATAGAGTAGATACTTACCTAGGAGTCGGTGTAGTAGCGGTTCAAATATAGCGATTGACTCCAGCAGTACTGGAGGGGAGCGTAAGCATCACATGCAAATACATCCGAGAGCGTAACAAAGCGAACGCAAATTCATTCAAACGTAATTGGCACACTAACACAATCACGCTTTCAGCTCGCGTTTACTTGGGGTAGTGGTCACATCTGCTCATATACACTCCTCGTCATTTGAATTGCACACCCTTTCAATTCTTAGTATTTACAGTTTTCCGTTTGTTTATTTAATATAAATTTTTTGTAAAAATATCGTCACTACATACGAATAAAGGCGCGCTGGTGTTTTGACGGTGAAAAAAAGCGTTTAAAAAAAATTTTGCGAAAAGAGATGCTTATAAAAAACTTTGGCGAAGTATGTTAAGAGTATTTGACGCTAAAATTATGTATGCGTCTTTTTTCGCCGTCAACTTTTGAGCTCGCGCCTTTATTCCTGTCTAGTGACGATATAGCATATTCTACGGGTAAATGCAGTTTTAACATTTTTTACAAACTAAAACTTAAAAGAAAGTTTATTTTCCATTTCTTGGGCAGCATTTTATATGATTTTTTTCGTTTTTCTCGAGAGCTGGAAACAGTTCTTAAAAAAGGTCAACATAGGAGTGTGCCATCCTAATGACCTGCAGTGAATAAGTTAATAATATTTTTAGAAAAATTTCTGATATGCAGTTTTGTAGCCCATTCAATTATAGTGTAATTAAGTGCAAGTTTGAAGTGACTCTAAAACAGCCCCGATTTTTCAAATTCATTTATTTTTTATTGACAGTGCTGCGCATTTTATTCCATATAAAAGTTTTGTCGAGCATACTTTGTTTGAGAGAAAACGCGCAGCACTATCACCAAAAAAATTGTCAAAAATCACCGCTATTTTACAGACCTTGAAACTTGCACTTTATTGTACCCCTTTGTTGACATTTTTTTAACTCTGTATAAAGTTTTAAAATCGGATGTAATGAATATTAAATAAACAAAATTAAAAGTGTAAATTCTAAACATTAAAAAGTTGAGCTATTCAAATGACGAGGAGTGTATGTGGCGTACGTTTGGGAGAGTGAGCCTTTTTACTCCAGAATGCGTGTGCAGTGGCTCTCAGTGCTATACGTGTATTAGTAAGATTTGTTGCCCCCTTCCCGTTTGCCCATGATTTTCCCCTGTAGTGCGATTCCCATTTTTCCTACCGACCGATATTCGTTATTGATAATGAACGACGTTTGTAGCTTGCAGTAGCGAATAGGCTATTCGCAAAAACACACTTAACGATAGAATTCGTTAGCCATGTCGATAAAGAAGGTTACGAGGATTGTCGTTAATTACAAAGACAAATATGGCAATATTGACGTTTGACACTCAATATTTAAAATAAACATTTTATTGTTGCGCGTATTATTGTTGTCGAGATTGTTGTTGGTAAATAATATATGAAAAAAAACAGAAGCGCAAAAGCTACTACGGAGCAGTACCATAGGATGCTGGACTTTTTATTTTGCAATAAGGGCCTCGTGCAAGGCGAATTTAATAAGGTGGTGTTAGCCATATAAAAGTAAAAAATTACACTAACAAATTATACGCACAATTACAGTATGAATTACAACAAACACATCATTTTCACGCTATGCTTTCCACGTCTAAAAAATCAGCTGTGGCTCTAGTTTTCGACGTAACAGTACTTGAAAATTTGTTTAAATTTTTAAGTTTTTTTTTTAATAACTCCGACAAAGTCCGTTAAAGTCATTTTACTAAACTTTATCACGTGACTATTTTTTAAAATAACCTTCACTATAAAAATCAGTCATGTTAAAAATTTTATTAAAACAACACAAAAACTGAGTTATTTACAAACAAGTTAAAATTGGAGCAAATGTTCAAGTGTCGTTATCTCGAACACTGGAGCCAATCTGACAAAACGGGGGAAGCCATTGAATTTAGAGTGCCCCAATTAAGTGAGATCAACTATCAAAACCTTTGCCTAAGTTTTCAACTTTCACAGTGTAATAAATAAAAATAATAATAATAAGCACATCTATATGTGATAAATGTTTATTTATTAGTTATTTTTTATTATAATAGTTTGCCTACCGATGAATTTTGCCTAATTTTTCTCAATAAAAACTTAAACCAATTTTATCGTTAGGCTTTTCAACGACAAAATATTCGTAGCTAGGCTATCGACAAATTTCGTTAGACAACTGTCAAGGCTACCGACAATATTCGCTAAAAGTGTGCTTGAGAACTGCAATTAACGAAACTTGTCGGAATCATTAGCTAACGATACGAATATTGTCGTTAAGAAAAATGGGAATCGCACTACTGATCTAGCCCGCGAAATGGGCTCGCTTGCCCATATGGGTAAAAAAGCCCATACGGGCAAAAGTGCCCATGACTGGGTATGAAGATAGCGAAAATTGATGTGAAAATTACAATTTCATATTAAATATATTTATGTATGCATGTACATATGTACATATGTAAAAATGTAGTTTCGATTTAAAAAAATCGGACAAACTTTTTCTTTCGCCATTCATACACCTCTAATTTTAGTATTTATTAAAAAAAAAACTCAATTAAATTCAAAAACTATCTCTTGCATTTGGTTTTACTCAATACCAATTTGAGCTGTCGCACAGTGTTATCAAAAAAAAGCTATCAATGGGTAGGTTCAGAAGGCGCAGCAGTTGAGCGCAACCGTTGCTAAACAAAATCAGTGATCGTTATGCGTCTTCTGAACGACTTCATACATTAGCTGTCAAATTCAACTCTCAAAGCTCCACACCAACATGTTGTCTCAAATGATCAGAAAAATATTACGATCATCTAACACGCAACTATTCAGTTGATCTGAGCTGTTGCGCCTTTTGAACGTGCCCAATTAAAATTCGTTTCTATTGAAATCAAGTTATATGGCTGGGTATGTATGTATATATGTACATATTTCGAAACTTTTTTTTATTTGTAAAGGCTCTCAAGAAAAACTAAAAATTCATATAAAATTATGCACAATAAATGGAAAATAAATTTGGTTCTATAAAAAATCAGTATTCAGCTCTTACGAAAGAAATGCTCGTACATCTCGTCGCTACCATGTCCAACTATCGAATGTGAAAATCGGCACTTTTCAAAATTTTGGTTTGCCACTAATAATTTTATTTCGTATAGCAGCATTGCTTAAGTTGTTGTTTTTGACAACTTATTTGTTGGTCAATGACTGCAAATAGTTTTATAGAAAATTAGAAACGAGAAATAATACTTTCATAAAAATTTAAGTACATTCATAGATTTAAAAAGCTGCTTGAATACAAAAGTTTTATGAAAATGTTACATTAAACAACTGTCTAAATCTACGTTATTTTTTATAAATAAGGCCGTAAACATTTGCTTACATCGTCAATTTCCATATTCTATTTTTACTCTTTCAATTTCACTGACCAGCGCCGCAAACGATATCAACTAGTAGGCTAACAACCAGAATTGAAATTTAATACGCAAGTACTTACAGTACTACAAGTATACAGAGAGTAGATTTGCTACTCCCTTTTGGCAGCAGCAAATATCTCTCGTACGCGATGCGAGAAAGTAGAGTACCTACTTTGGTGGAGTAATAGCAAGTACGTCAAGTATTTCTCTCTCAACGCCAAGTAGTGTATGTATGCGGAAAAAGAGTAACGATGTGATGGGAGTAGAGTACAATGCAAGGAGTACTTATTGAATGAAATGCAGCAAATACACTTGCGCTGGACTCTAATATACAACCATTCAAACATATGTACATACATGAAAACATTGCTGTCCATAAGTACATACATATTAGGCTGGGTCGATTTTGTATGGGGGAAAATAAAAGGCGTTTGACCGTATTGTAATAGTAGTTGAATAACTCAGAGTGAGGGCAGGACCAGGATGAATTTATTTGCATAAAAATGTATTAAAGCAACAATGTTTTGGGTAGGCGTCGGAGCCAATGATAACCATCAGTTACCACCTCTTACAGCCATGCAGAGTCCCTACGGATTGTAGCGCTGTGGCTTTGCCGCTTAAACTCTGTAAGAATTTTTGGGGGCGTGCGTCAAGCGGGAGTGTTGAGCACTGGTTATTGATTTAAGTTCAAAAATTGGGTAGGCGCTGTGGCCAATGTTAGCTATTGTACCACCTCTGTATGCTGAAAGTCATACAGAGCCCCAACAGCTTGTAGCGCTATGGCTTTTGCTGTTTAAAACTACTCCGGAGGAGTGGTGATGCATCAAGCGAGATTGTTGAGCATTGTGTGGATGCGTCAAGCAAGTTGAGCATCGGCTATGTATCATGTATGTCAAAAATGTGGGTAGGCGCTGTGGCCAATGGCAACTTTTGTACCACCTCTGTATGCCGAAAGTCATACAGAGCCCCTACAGCTTGTAGCGCTTGGCCATTGCTGTTTAAAACCACTCCGGAGGAGTGGTGATGCATCAAGCGGGACTGTTGAGCATGTGGGTTGATGCGTCAAGCAAGTTGAGCATCGGTTATGTATTTATGTTTAGAAAATTGGGTAGGCGCCGCGGCCAATGGTAGCTCTTGTACCACGTCTGTATGCTTAAGGCAATACAGAGCTCCGTGCGACAACTCCGAGAGAGTTGTGATGCATCAAGCAAGTTTGTTGAGCATCGGTTATTTATTTAAGTTCAAATATTGGGTAGGCGCTGTGGCCAATGGTAGCTCTTGTACCACCACTGTATGCCGAAGGCAATACAGAGCACCGTGAGACAACTCCGAGAGAGTTGTGATGCATCAAGCGAGTTTGTTGAGCATGATTTGGGGTGCCAGCCATTAACTACTTTAGTAGGTTTTGTTCTGCGGCAGTTGAGAAGTGCAAAAAAAAATGCATACCCAATGAAGTTCGAGCGAATTATTTATCAACACAAGTGAGTGTGTTTATTCGCTGCACTTTGTTTTGGCCGGGAGTGGAATACAAGTGCGTGTGTATGTGTTCGCTGCTCTTTGTTTATGCGAGAAATGCATAAGTCGCTTAAACATCCTGGCCCCCCTAGACGACTTGTCGTCTAGTGGATGTAAAATAAGCCGCGAGTATCCGGCTCGGAGGACCATGAATAACTCAGTGTGAAGGCAGGACCAGGATGAATTTATTTGCATAAAAATGTATTAAAGCAAAAATGTTTTGGGTAGGCGTCGGAGCCAATGATAACCATCAGTTACCACCTCTGCATGGTTGTAAGTCATGCAGAGTCCCTACGGCTTGTAGCGCTGTGGCTTTGCCGCTTAAACTCTGTAAGAGTTTTTGGGGGTGTGCGTCAAGCGGAAGTGTTGAGCACTGGTTATGGATTCAAGTTCAAAAATTGGGTAGGCGCTGAGGCCAATGGTAGCTATTGTACCACCTCTGTATGCTGATGGCAATACAGAGCCCCGTGAGACAACTCCGAGAGAGTTGTGATGCATCAAGCAAGTTTGTTGAGCATCGGTTATTTTTGTAAGTTCAAAGATTGGGTACGCGCTGTGGCCAATGGCAGCTCTTGTACCACCACTGTATGCCGAAGGCAATACAGAGCCCCGTGAGACAACTCCGAGAGAGTTGTGATGCATCAAGCGAGTTTGTTGAGCATGATTTGGGGTGCCAGCAATTAACTACTTTAGTAGATTTTGTTCTGCGTCAGTTGAGAAGTGCATACAAAATGCATACCCAATGAAGAACGAGCGAATAATTTATCAACACAAGTGCGTGTGTTTATTCGCTGCACTTTGTTTTGACCGGGAGTGCAATACAAGTGCGTGTGTGTGTTCGCTGTTCTTTGCTTATGCGGGAAATGCATAAGTCGCTTAAACAGTAATATTATGATGCCTTAGGTCTAAGCCAATTGTTATTAGCCACGAACGACTAATTTACAACTTATCTTTAGCCCGCGCAACGGAATCAAAGTGTGTGAATTTTTAAAATGAAACTTTGGCTTCTAATATCTATGGAATGCGTTAATTGTTATAAAAAAGTCGATATATCAAATTAAGGTTTATTAAACTTAGTACCTCACGTTCATTTATCATTTTTCAATAAGTCGACAAGTTTTTAAGATATTAAGATAATACTTAAAAAAACTATAATTTTCTCTTATGAATTTTCAATTCTTCATTACTTCAGCAACCAAGTGAAAAATAAAAAAAGTGAGACGTTTTAATGTTTTCGGATGTTCATATAATACTAAAAGAACCAAGGTCGCGCCGATTTGGTCAGTTTTGAAGATCGTTTTGAATGTAGTCGAACATGTATTGTGAAAGATTAGGAATCGTTTGATAAGTTAATAGTAGTTTCGGGCATATAATTATTTACTTACATTAACATAATACAATTAGGGTGATAAACGCCCATTTTATGTCCATTTATGCAGTCTTGAAAGTTTGTGCGGAATGGTTTCATTAGTCACCGAAGAAGCACATTTTTCGCGGTTTCTAAATTTGCCGTTACTTGAAAGTAGGGGACGTGCAATAAGTGGTTAGATATACATAAATATTTAATCCCATTATGTGAAAAAGTGACTGTAGGTAAATGCAATAGTCCAATTGGACGATATTGCTTTGCACTCAGCTTAAACGAAAAAAGTCACTCCCTGGCACACTTTTCTGTAATCCGGTTCTTTTATTGAAAAGTTATTTATCCAATTGAAGAGAATTGGTAAAAAAACTGGAGATTCACTTAAGTTTTTCGATACAACTTTGGTAAATGTTATTCGATCGGTACGTAATAATTACCAAATCGAAGGCGAACCTTACTGTTACTGATTTATGATAATAATATGATGAAAATCGTTCAGATTATAAACAAATTGTTTAAAAATAATAATTGTGAACAAAATTTTTTGTAATTTTTATATTGTATGCATAAACATAAGTAAACTAATTAGTGTTTCTAGAAGTTGTGGCTGTTCAATGTTTCCATACTCATTTGCATAAACAAAAGTTTTCCACGATGATGGAAAATAATGGCTTTTCTATTATTTAGATTAGCTAATATTAAAAAAATATTATAATATTTGAAACCAGCGACCTAAATGCACGCCAGCAATATTAATACTGTTATTAACATCTTTTGACTATAGGCTAGTGCAATTATCAAGCGAACAATTAAAATTTTATTGAAAAAAGATAACTTTGAGATTAACGATAAGCTAAAGGGCTGCGAGAAATGATATTTTAACATTACATTAACATTTACATTGACATTAACGGATTCATTATCTAACAATACGCACCAAACCTTTTTTCTGAACCCAGAATTTTTAACCTGAATTGGTCTTATTCGACTAGTTTGCTATGGGTCACTTGGCGGTCAATGCGCGGGCTCTTACAATTAAAATAAAAGACTAATATTTTGCAAGCTTGTTTTTGACTTCATGACACAATATATTTTCACTATTACCAAGGGATTTGAGAAAAATTAGTTTTTCGACCCGCCCTAATACATATGCCCATCAGTACATCAACGACTCGCGTTTGCTTCATCATAAATATATCCATACAAACATATGTACATATGTACGAATGGATGTAGTTACGCTAAGCACGCTTGCATCATTAAAGGCCCGTCCACATGGAACTTTGGCGTTGCGTTAGCATTGGCGTCGCTTCAACAGCTGACTATGAATACATGAATTCAAATGCAGCCGTCCACATAGCCAAAATTCGACAACGCTCACGCTAACACAAAACAAAAATATGGACAACTCTCATCTTTTCGCGTGCGTCGCACGTCAGCTGTTGCAAATAAATAAAATTATGTGAAATATTTTTCCTTTTTAATCAAGTGCGGACAAGAAATATCGTTTTTAATGCAATTATTGATATGAAATATTAATTTATCTGTCGTTAGTATGTTAATTTAGTGGCCCAAGCATTCGCTGCCAAGCGTTCATTGTAGCAACCATACTTTTAACGTGCGTTCTGTCAAACCAACGCCAAGGCCAAAGCCAACGCGAAAGTTCTATGTGGACCGGCCTTTAAACCAGTGGTGCACACATGCAAGAAAGACACAAGATCACGCCTTAAGGAAAGAAAGAAAAAGTTATTTTCTAGCGGTTGAAATCTCGACGCCATCTTTGTTGTACGAAGTAAACAACGAAGAGAACAAAAAAACACCGCGTAATTGTTGAACGCATGAATAATCATTTTTATTATGCAAATTCTTCTATAAATCATGTCGTTGTGTTAAATTATTCTTTACCTTATGTGTGCACACGTTGTCACAAGCGAAAATTAAGAAAATTGCAGTAAAAACCACCACCAAATTGTAAACAACGAACAAATGTAAATAAACGGCTAATGTCAAAGTCGCCCAACTTTTTTCCTAAACGCGATTATAACGGGCTACTAAGGAGAAGGCGTGATCTTATATTTTTGGTTCATGTGGTGCACACGGGAGTCTCACGGATCCACTCGGCTTTCACGTACAAGTCGTGTGGGGCCTTACCGTTTTGGTCCAATTGGACCAAAATTGGTAGCTTCATTCTCCTTTGGTAGTTTGGTGGGTTTGATGAAGCTTTTGCTAGGCAAAAGTGGTTTGAATAGTCAATCAAAATGTGCATTAAAATTTGTTCACTTACTTTGCCTTTACACGTTGAAAACATTGCTTTCACTTGCTCACACGTATAAATTTTCTTTGTTTTTTTCCACTAAGCACACACTCTTCTGCAAACAAAAACTAACTTCCCAAAGCTATGATCGATCAGCTGTTGAAATTGAACGAAAATTTGCCTATCGTCTTGAAAAAAAATTGGTGATAGGCAATTTGCAAAGTGTGAGTGTATGCAAATTTAAACAAAATTTGGATTTTTTTTTATTGAAATGCATAATATCTCAGATTTTGTTTTTTCAAACATAAAATTTGTTTGATATGAATTGAATTAATCTCAAAGGTATTTACATACATTTATTATAAGAGTTTTTTACGCAATACGTTAATTCTTTCATTTAAAAGCCCGAATTTGATTTGTTGAACTATAAATATTGATATGAATGGTTAACCAACACCGTAAACAGTATTAACAGTTGTAAATTTGTGTAGCTAAAAACCCCGTAAATTCCCAAAATTTCGTTTTAATGATGAACAAAAATTTGGTAGTTTGGAAACTTATTTGGTAGGCATTTTGGTACCTAAAACTAAACTCAAGTGGCAACACTGGTCATGTGTGCGACGCTGCCGAACTTTTGCGCCTCTAGCAGCCGGTCAGTTTGCGTTTGTACTTCATGCTGTAAGCATCGCATGCCCAAGCTTTTTTGTTGAGTACACACATACTGATACAAAAATATTGCGCTTGTATTGGGAGCTCTGCCAACGCTGTGCACCACTGATTTATACATACAAGTTAACGCAACAGTTTACAACAGCTCTGCAGAATTGACTTCTACCAACGGTCAGCAACTCCACACGCGCATCCGCACAATTGCTGACACCGCAATAACCAATTTGTTATTCGATCAGCAATAATAATTGGCACAACAACGATTGGGCAATATTCGGAAATAGTGCATATGCAAGTGCAACGTGACTGATGGCCGATAGTAGGTTTAATTTAATGTTAAGAAACCAATTGTATTCAGTTCTAAGTTTAGACTCAATTAATAAAGACGTGGGGACGCGAGACCCCACACTTTTTTAAAAAATGCGTTATTTAATAAAATAACTTAACTGGCGCCCGAGCAGGGACCAGTTTAAGTTCGCGTGTCGGTTTAAGTGCGTTATTGGCAAAAGTCGCCTGTAAGGACAGCCGAGTGCCACCGCGTCGCGGTAAAATCCGAGTGTTGCCGTGCGGGAAAAACGTGAAAATAAACGCACAAGTCGCCTGTCAACAACAGGCGAAGGACCGTTACGAGGACAAGCAACTTAACTGGTGCCAAACCACATATCAGCGTTGGAATCCGGTAGGATAGTAACGCACACTTTCATTCGTGCGCATCGAGGGTACCCGAGTAGAGCAGCGAAAAGGACATCTACTCCGTCGCCAGGAGGTGCTAGGAAGTAAGAATTAAAACAAGTTGATTAGTAATTAAGTATTGGAAAAAAATTTTAAGGAATTTGAAAAAAGAAAATTAATAAAATCATAAACTTTTGCAAACGAAAATAATTTAAGTAAATTTTGAAGAGAAATTTAACAAGATATTTGAAGAATTTTTTTTTCTCGCAATCTACACATGAAAATATTCAAAGAAATTTTTATAATATAAGAGTGAGAAGTGAAAAAGGAAAAGGAGACAATTTTCGAACTGCAATCAATTCATTTCAGATTAAAACTTTGTTGAAGTTTACTTACCCTAAGTAATATCTAAATAATATCGGGCTTGTACAGCCAATAACTGATACAAATCGAAAGCTGCGATTCACCACCTTCGGGGGGACCCTCCAGCTTATAAAAAAAAAAATCTCTGCGATTCACCACCCAAGGGACCCTCCAAAGAATTTTAAACTACAAACAAAAAATAACTAAGGCTTGTACAGCCAATAACTGATAAAAATCTAAAGCTGCGATTCAGCTTATAACAACAGTCCAACTCTGCGATTCACCACCAAAGGGACCCTCCACAGAATAAGGACACATTAATGAAATAAATAAAAATTAGTTATGGCAAATCCTAATAACCTCGTCCGACCCCCATTGCTAAATACGATTCCCACAGCCCCTTCCCAACCAGTTACCCATAACCCTAACGAAATTAATATGGAACAACTAACGAATATAATAACTGGCGTGGTGACTAATATATTAAGACAAGAAGGGCGAAACCTAGTGCAAGCCGCCCTCACCCCCAATGCATGACCATAGACTCGACCCTAGCGAACAATATAACGGAACTAGACAAAATTCCGGACGTTGTGCGATGCCTACGGGAATTCTCAGGCAATCCGGGAGAGTTTAACTCCTGGAAAAAAAGCGTAGATAGAATATTGCAGATCTACGAGCCACAAAACGGAACACCAAAATATTATGGCATCCTTAATGTTATACGAAATAAAATCGTGGGCAACGCCGATATTGCCCTCGAATCTTATAATACACCGCTGGATTGGAAGGCTATTTCGAGATGCCTTACCCTCCACTACGCAGATAAACGAGATTTGGGAACTCTAGAGTACCAGATGACCGCATTAGTGCAGGGCAACCTCACTATTCAAGAATTTTACCAAAGGGTGTATTCACACCTGTCACTTATTCTCAACAAAGTCGGATGTATGGAAGTAGGTACAGAATCCATGCATTTGCTTACATGGACCTACCGGGACAAAGCCCTCGACACCTTTATTCGAGGACTAAACGGTGACTTGCCGAGAATTCTTGGCATGAGAGAACCGGTAGATCTTCCTCAGGCTCTCCACTTATGCTTAAAACTGGAGAACCAAAATTTCCGTTCAAACTACGCGCTGAATAATAATGGCCAAGTTAAGAAAACCCAAGATCTGCGGCCACCTCTTCCACCCAGAAAAATAAGTAACGAATTCTACCCACAACTGGCGTACATTCCAAGACCATACGTGCCTCCACATAATTTTATGGCTCACCAACGCCCACAACCTACTCTTAGTTACCGTAATTCGCCAAATTCTAGGCCTCCGGCTCAACCCCCCGCTAAGACGCAACTTCCACGTCCAGAGCCAATGGATGTCGACCGCTCCTTGCATTTAAAAGCGGTCAACTACGTGAATAGGCCACCACTTAATAACCAGGCCGGGAAAAGACCATCCAACTTTTCCCAACAAGTGCCTCTGAAGCAACAGAGGAACTTCCACATTGAGGCAGGTACTCAAGAAGACCAATACTATTTACAGGATCAACAAGACCAATATTATCCGCAAGATCAACGGGATTGGTATCCAACAGCGGAAGAGTATGAAGCAGAAATTGCCAAAGAAGAAGGTGGACAATCAGTTCAGGAATACGCTTAACAAAATCCATCACAAGACGTTCAAGACCATATCGATATTCATCTTTTAGAATGAACAGTTCTTCGTTGCCGTATGTATTGTGCAGAACGAAGAACGGAAAAATTCTGAAAATGCTCATCGATACTGGTTCGAGCAAAAATTACATCCAACCCTGCCTCGTGTCAAAACGAATTCCCAATGACCAACCATTTTTTGCTAATTCCATAGCCGGACAGACACAAATTACCCATCATTAATCTATTTGGCAGACAGGACACGAATTTAAAACTCTTTTTGCTCCCCACCCTAAAATCCTTTGACGGCATAATTGGAAACGATAGTCTTAAAGAGCTTCGTGCCACCATAAACATCCACGACGACTCCCTCACATTTGGCAATGGCATAAAAATAAAAATTAAACAACAACCTTCACCATCGGTTAACAAAATTGACGTAAGGACCGACCACATGACAGAAACGCAAAAACGACATATTGACCGTCTCACAAACAAATATCCGCACCTATTTACCGAACCAGATGAGAAACTCACCTACACCACTACTGTAGTGGGGGAAATTAGAACCTCTTCAGACACCCCAGTATACACCAAATATTATCCTTACCCCCTAGCAATGAGGGACTTTAGGAAACAAGAAATAGAAAATCTATTAAAAGATGGAATTATTAGGCCATCCCGTTCACCCTACAACTCGCCGTTGTGGGTTGTACCTAAGAAGTTAGACGCGTACAAACTAATCCCACTAAAGTAAAAGCAATTCAAGAATTTTCATGTCCAAAAACACTAAAGGACTTGAGGGCTTTTCTTGGTCTATCAGGCTATTATCGACGCTTTTTCAGAGATTACGCCAAGTTAGCGAAACCTCTGACATCGCTTTTGAGAGGGGAAGATGGACGCGTGTCCAAAAATTCCTCAAGCAAAAAGCTAGTAGTGCTCGATAAAAACGCCTTAGAGGCGTATTTCGGACTTCTAATAATTTGTGCTACAATCACAACCTCCCTAACGGACGTTAAAATTTTGGACTATAATAAAGCGCAACTGGTGACAATAGACAATGGACAAGCGAAAATACAAGACGGCACATTCAGACTTATTAATCTCATCGACTTAGCAAAATACGAACGATTTTTGACAGAGACCTATAACGAGATAGCCAACCAAATCCCTAATGACCACTTCCTATATCCTATCCTAAAACATGAAACCACCCAAATTGATATATTGGGAACGGCTTGGAAGTACTTAGCCGGATCTCCTGATCATGAAGATTTAAATATAATAACAAACAACTTAAATGGCTTAAATGAGAACAACAATAATCAAATAGTAATTAACCAGTTATTAGAGAAACGCATAAATAACATAACTTATATAGTAAACAAAATGTTAAACACGATAAGGAAGGAAGACAATGTTCTAACGGAAATTTTAATAAATTTGCAAAATAGAATCAGGCTAATTAAGGAAGAGCTAATTAATATAAGGTATGCCGTTCAATGGGCAAAGCATAATATAATAAATTCAGTAATGTTAAGCAAGGAAGAAGTAGAATTGTCAATTAGTAAATTAAGAGAAGATGAAGTACCATTTAAAAGTGCCGAAGAAGCATTAGAACTATCAAAAGTAAATGTATTTTGCCAAGATATGAAAATTGTATACATGGTAAAAATACCTCTAACATTAAAAGAAACATTTAGAAGAATTATTATACGACCTGTAAAAAGGACAAACAATATTGTAATTAAAACTGAGTATAATGAAATATTGAAAGGAAAATATACACTGTTTGGAATAAAAAATAAATGTAACCATTTGCAAGGAAACTCATTTGATAGATTTAAGTAAAGATTTATGTGTAACTAGGATAATTAATAGTTTAAACTCAACATGTTCGACAACCAACGGCCATCACGTCCCTACGCTAGAAGAAGTAAAACCAGGAGTAATATTGCTAAACCAGTTCAACAGCAAACTAGAAGCCGACGAGACATCCCAAGAAGTAAACGGAACGCACGTGATAATATTCTACAACTCAACAATTAAAATCAACAGTCAAACATTCAGCAATACTGAAATAAAGCCAATCCAAACCATCCCTGCAATACTACAGCAGCATTCTTAATAATCATAGTACTTCTTCTTTTTTTCTTAAGGAAACGATCCGTGAAAATCCAATATGTGGGAAAAGAAATAGTGAAGACCAGCACAAGCCTGGAAGTCAATGCTTCAAGCGAAACAAACCACATTCCAACATACGTAAATCTCAACAACTTACCATTCTACTAATGATCGAGGACGATAATATTTAAAGGGGGAAGAGTTAACGCAACAGTTTACAACAGCTCTGCAGAATTGACTTCTACCAACGGTCAGCAACTCCACACGCGCATCCGCACAATTGCTGACACCGCATTAACCAATTTGTTATTCGATCAGCAATAATAATTGGCACAACAACGATTGGGCAATATTCGGAAATAGTGCATATGCAAGTGCAACGTGACTGATGGCCGATAGTAGGTTTAATTTAATGTTAAGAAACCAATTGTATTCAGTTCTAAGTTTAGAAGACGTGGGGACGCGAGACCCCACACTTTTTTAAAAAATGCGTTATTTAATAAAATAACTTAACTTACATATATTGGTTGGTAGCGGCAGAGCCGAAATGCGCAATGAGTTCGTTCATACATACATATGTATGTAAACA
Organism: Rhagoletis pomonella; assembly: GCF_013731165.1. Classification (NCBI taxonomy): domain Eukaryota; kingdom Metazoa; phylum Arthropoda; class Insecta; order Diptera; family Tephritidae; genus Rhagoletis; species Rhagoletis pomonella. Next base: position 106,700,343 of record NW_023458555.1, on the reverse strand, counting down.
TACATACGTGCATTCAGACATACATATATACATATGTAAGTACACGTACCCGTCATGCGTCGCTTTATTACTTTTTTCCCCTTCCCTATACTACCTATATCTTCCTTCTCACTCATGTAACGTTTTCAGTTTTAAAAATTTCACTCTCGATTTTGGCGATACTAGGCGGCGGTAGAAGTTTCTCTTCAAAAATATGAGAAATGATAAAAACTTATCAACTTGGTACCAAATTTGGATACAATAAACAACTGTATTCGTCTGATAGTCTCGTTGTTTATTTTTGTTAAGATTTCTACCGGGTGTGGGGCGCACACATGTGCTTTTTTTTAAGAAGTTTTACTTCTATCACGTGTACTGTGTTGCACTCGTGCTATTAAACTTTTGCTCAGTGGCAATTTATACATATGTAGGTAAGTAGTAGCGGCACATGGGGTGAACTTAATGCTTTCATACATACATATTTTTGTACAAATGTAGGTAATATTGTATGCGTCTTCCCAGGTAGGTTAAGTGCGGGTGATAAACCCATGTAGCATAGTTACATACTGTGTACATACCTGCAATTAAAATGGGGAAAATGTTGCAGTTTCGGCATGTGACTGAAAAAAACTCCAAAATACACATAAATTGTGGTTCCTTCAACTTGTCAACTCGCGGGAAATTCCCCGATTTGCAGGGAATTCGGTTTAAGTGGCAATCGGGGAATGGACACTTTTTCGAGGAATTGGGTATGTTATTTTTTTATCTTAAAGAAACAAAATTAGACGAATATGTTAATTTTTAACCATTTCAATTTCAATTCAATTCAGTGTTTATTGAGTCTATGATTACAAAGAATCTTACAGACTAGAATAAAATTAATAGGTAAAAAATTAAGAACTACACTAGGAGTACACAGATTCCATTAAACTTCTGAAAGACTGCCTGCTAATAGAAAATCCAATATTTAAATTTTTTGAAATTGCATTAAGTTCATTACGAGCCCTCCAAATCGGGGATTGAGCCCAATAATTAGCTTTAGCAGGGATAACATAAAACGGCGGGACAAACCGCAATATTCTGCTCGGGACATTGAAACCGATATGCACAAGTAATTCCGGACAATCAATGACGCCAGAAATCAAGTCGTAAACAAACATAAGGGAATGGACATGTCTTCTACACTCAAGAGAGTTTAAATCTGTAAGCTTGCAACGAGCTATATAGGGTGGAAGAGGGTCAGAGAATCGAACCGGCTGAAGGGCAAACCGAATACATTTTCTCTGGACACGTTCGATACGAAGTGCATGGCAATTATATATAGTGCTCCAGATAACCGAGGCATATTCAAACTTTGAACGAACAAGAGTGTTAAAGAGAGTTTTCCTTGTATAAGGATCCTTAAAATCCTTCGCATGCCTTCGCAGAAAAGCTAGGTTCCTGTAAGCCCAAAGGTGAACCCAGAGTCAAAAACGACACCAAGATCAACAAAGTCATTAACAGAAGCGAGTTGTACATTTGAAATATAATAGTTAGCTAGAAAAATTTTAGATGTTTTAGCGAGGGTCATATGGAAGCATTTCTTTATATTGAGGGATAACATATTTTTTTGGCACCATACTTCGAGATTAAACAGATCTTCTTGAAGTAACCGCGAATTGGAGGCACAATTGATTTTACGAAACAGTTTCAGATCATCGGCATACAGCAAGTAATCAGAGTTATTGAAACAGGACCCGATATCGTTAATAAATAGGACGAACAACAGCGGACCAAGCACACTGCCTTGGGGCATCCCCGAAGTAGCTGCAAACTGAGAAGACCTGCAGTTTTCAATTTCAACAAACAGGGTTCCATTTGAAAGATATGACTTTAACCAATTTAAGAAAACCGAATGGAAATCAATGCTTCTTAATTTACGAAACAAAATTGAATGTGATACCTTATCAAACGCCTTCGAGAAATCTGTATAGATGCTGTCTACTTGGGACCCATTTCTGAATGCAGATATACAAAATTCAGAAAAAACAGCGAGGTTCGTTACGGTAGAACCATGCTGACGAGGATTCACGATACTTTTTAAACATAGTTTCTCCATTACCACCTTCTCAAAAAGCTTGGAGCAAACAGTTAATTTAGAGATAGGTCTGTATTAGAAACATCATTCCTACGACCTGACTTAAAGATGGGCGTGATGGACGCTGCTTTCCAGCGATACTTTTTAAACATAGTTTCTCCATTACCACCTTCTCAAAAAGCTTGGAGCAAACAGTTAATTTAGAGATAGGTCTGTAATTAGAAACATCATTCCTACGACCTGACTTAAAGATGGGCGTGATGGACGCTGCTTTCCAGCGCTCGATGAAAACACCTGAACGAAGAGAGAGACTGAAGATCATACACAGTGGAACACAAACAGGGGAATGTCATTGCTTAAGGAAAAAGGGACAAATACCGTCGTAATCACATTTAAAAGACTTTTTAAGAGAATATGCCTCTGATAATGTCAGATTTTGTCAAAGGCATCGATCCAAAGTCTAAACCTTGTGGAGAACAAAAGTTAACTGGAAACCTGGGGGAGTTGACATCAGCGACAAAATTTGATTTAAAAAACTCAGCGAAAAATTCGACAGTATCACTAATCGACTCAGAACACTTACCATTATAGTACATACAGGAAGGTGTATTTGAGGAGCCCGATTTGGAACGGATGAAGCTCCAGAAGGCTTTGGGATTTTCCTTCAAATCAGACTCAAATTCACTAATATACTTGTTATAAAGAAACTTATCCAAGATGTTAAATTGTCTCATGAATGAGATATATTTAGTCTACTTGTGTACCAGTTTAATCTATGAATCCTAGGCGGAAGCAGCGGAAGATATTTAGAAAAAAGATTATTCAGTGTGCACAGAAAAGAATCAAAACACTCCGAGACGATCTTAGAAATAAAAACAGAGCGCCAGTTGATTTAAGCCAAGGCAATATCGAAAGCCTGAAAGTTAGCATCGCGGAAGTTAAAGAAACCAGACGTTATATTCCTTGCAGAAAAATTATCAAACATTTCACATGATGCATATCAGTTTTACTAACCTGGAAAACTGCATTCCTCTAAGTTAAATATTGAATTTTCATCAACAAAGACAAGGTCAAGAATTTTAGACAACTTATTAGATAATGAATTAATGTGAATTAAGTTAAAACTAAGCAGACTATCCAGAAAATTTATCTCGTACGTCCTGTTTACGTGTGTCGGAGTCAGGAAACCATTCCTTTGTAGGTCGGACCAGACTATATCTGCAAGATTGAAATCGCCAAGAATGCAAAACGAAGAGTCAGGATTCTGCTTACAAAGATCGCCGATATTGTCAACATGACAGCTGTATCGATAGTCCGTACTATTTGGCGGTATATAGGATGTGCAAATGAATAATTTTCCAAGCGAACCATAGACACAAACACAAATTTGATCTATGAGAGTATCTAGACTCCCTAATTGATGTAACGACGAGCGGATACAGCGCTTTAAGGCGATTAGGACACCACCACCTTTGGAGTGACCAGTCTTCACCGGATCTCTATCCTTCCTGAATACATTAAATAAAGTTGGATTAAAATACCCTTCATCATGAAAGTCAGCATTCAGCCATGTTTCCACAAAAACATAGACATCAAAGTCAACGCGGGACGTTGATAAAAGTATCTCTTTGGTTTTAGTCCGCATTCCAAACATACTTTGAAAATAAATTTGAATACCCTTAGGGGCTGAGCTACAGTTGCCAGAATTCAAGCTATTTGTGCGCTTCCGATGGGGCTTCCCTTTGAAAAAAGCGGAATGGTCGGACATTTATACCAGAAGGCCAAACAGAAGCCTTCAAGATATCTTCATAATATGCATACGAAACTCCAAATTTGCAATTTATGCTTCGAAGCTTGTCTAAAGAGTCGTCTTTCTTAATAAGCTTGTGGCATACAAAATGTTTAATGTCGATACCGGACTGTTTAGATACATACTCGATGATTTTATCAGTAGAAACGGACGGCTTAAAAGCGGATACATGTACATATTTCTTTTTTACGATAATGTCGAGGTCAGCGTTTTTATTTCGACCAACCACAATCTGTTTACGTTTCGGAGTTTTCGTCTTATGTGACACAGTTTTCCAACCATTCGAACCAGAAAAAACCGCAGACTCTGAACCAGCATCAGGCACAACATCAATGTTCAAACATCTTTGTACATGTATGCATACATACATACATCTGCCAGAGTAATAATACTGAACATAAAAAATATACGTACAATAATACTTAGAATAGAAGATAAGTAAAATACATAAACATGAGAAATGAATAAAAACCCATAAATTGTAACACATTTAACTGTCAATATTTTGTACACAACCGAAATAAGATATCAATGCGTTGATCTCTTTTAATCTTATGTTCGCGCATACAAATGCATACACCCATACATGCATTACAAAATGCATTGATATTATTTGCATGTATACATATATCCGACGCAAATTCAAGCATTAAAATTAAAATTATGATAAGACCAAAGCGTTGGTTTGTAAATAGTACATACCAAAACAACATACATACACACACACACACATATATGTACATATATGTTTGGTGAGGAAACGTAAAGTAAGAAAATTGTATATAAAGAAGAAATATTTAATAAACAGATCACAGTCGTAAAGACTCTCAATAACACTCTTCCTCTCCGCTTCTCTGCTTCTCTTTTTTCTTTTAATTTTATTTTATATGCTTTACTTCCCCCCACCAGTGGTAAGGGGTAAAACTTTTAATATTGAAAGTACTAACCTCTTATTTTATTAGACTCTACTTCCCCCCACCAGTGGTAAGGGGTAGAAAATTTTAAAATAAGTGTATTTGTAGTTCAAGCATTGCTGAGAATTACTTGTTACCCCCACCCGAGGTAAGGAACAAGTGACTCAGCTCTGCATCGAACATTTTGGTCGTTACGAGCCCAAGAGAAGTGCTCTGAGACAAAAAAGACCTGTATTTGGTCAGGCACAATAAAAAGCCCTATAAATGTATAGGCTCAAGGACAGTTTAGTCCATAAATGTATGTAAGCCGTCACAGCAAGAGACTTGACGCAGTACTAAAGAAGCCCTATAAACTATATAAGCAAAATAAAAAAGCCTTATAAACGCCCTGTAATTGTACAGGCAAAACAAAAAAAAGCCCTGTGATTGCACAGGCAAAATAAAAAAAGCCCTGTAATTGTACCAGGCAAAATATATAAAGCCCTATCAATTGTATAGGCAACACATTTTGGTCAATCGAGCCTCGAAATCGACAATACGAGCCTAAGAAAAAAATTGAGCTCAAGCGGCAAGGTAAGACGGGACCTATTAATTGTATAGGCATATCAAATAGTAAGTCGTTAAAGCACGAGACTTTACGCATAATCTATTTATTGTATCCAAAAGAACAAACAACGGCTGTGAGTCGAGGCACAGCAAGGTCAACTAGGCGACCAAACCAATTCCCTCCAACGGTTCTTTTGGAGAAGAAAAAACAATTGATTAAATCATTTAAAGAACAAAAGATGGCAGAATCTGGTGAAGCTGGAAAAGCCAAAAAGCTGGAAAGAAAAATTTTGTCACAAATAGCTAGATTTTGGAAACTGGCAAAATGGGCCAGAGAAGAAATTGCCGAGGAAGAACCGGGAGTGTTTCTAGAAATCATTGGAAAGGTTTATGAGTCTCTCAATGAACTCTACAACACATATAACAAGCTAAACTTTGACATAATTAAAGACTTTTTTTCGAATGTTATCCGAAGCGTTCTGCTTGCGAGAGCGAAATGCTAATAATAAAGAAATTAGCTCAAGAATTGAATAACAAAAACGCAGAGAGAACAGTTTGAACTTCTAATAATAAAATAGATGGGGATGCCAAAGAAGAATGGGTCTTGCCAGAAATTAGTGCATCATGCACCAAAAGTGTCAGAGTAGCTGACACGGTGAAAATGTATAAAGATGCCATGCAAGAATTCGTTTGTCCCCCGGCAGGTCCATATTTTGGCAAAATGTGGGACAAAGTATGTAGGTAGGGGATGTAACATACGAGCACACAACACTCAATCTACTGGAACAAATGTACTGAATAAATCTCCAGACAAGGAAGTTCAACACCGAGGCAACGTTGAGCAGCATTCAGTAAAATCTACATCCAAAACAGCAGCAAATTTAAATAAATCAGCGACCAGCAAACCTGATGCGAAGTCTAGTATCAAACATTCTGGTACCAGTACAACGCGTAGTCATCGCGGAGGTAGCGGTAATGATGAGATACAAAATATCGATCACACAACGGGTAATAACACCATTGATACAGTTAAATGGCAAACTCCTAGGCCCCCAGCAAGTCCACCTTCTGGAAAAACGTGGGATAAACATCATAAACGGCCAAAAATGCAAGGCGAGTTTCCTGAGATTTGGCGTAAGAGGAAGGAAGTCACACATCTTTAATAATATGTATAGTAATTATTATTATTTTATTAGTAGTTTACGTGAAATTCCTGCGGAAGAAAACCACCAGTATTGGCCGCCCACAAGATGTTCAATTGTAAAATAAATTGAACATGTTTAGTATACAGTACATAAATACAGTATATTTTGCTTTGCTGCCTCTATGCTTAAATGCACATTTAAGACACCTAACCCAAAATGCGCTTCAGAGGCATTATTTTTAAAATTTATAAGGAAACTGCTCCGATAGATGCATTCAACATACCTGCACATTGGCGATACCTGCCTTAAAAATTGTGCGACTAGTATCAATTATCAATGAAAGTATTACGTTTACCTGCACTGGTCCTATTTTGCTCATCTCGCAGAAAAACGAAAGTGGCTATCAATTTATGTAGTTATATATATAATTAGATAGCAATCGGTAAAAATTTCGCTTGCAGTAATTTCTACATGGCAAGTGCTCCGCCAATATTTGGTTTCATAGGGATTCGGATACCTTCCTCATTGAAGTAATAAAGAAAATTCGCTTAAGTGCCTTTTTCGGTTACGTGCACAAGTTTTTCGTGCAAAGAACGATGTGCAGCTAAGCAAAATATACTTTAATCACTTTTTTGCCCTCGGCAATATGTTCAAACATCTTTGAACAATTTTTATTATTCTTTCTTTATTAAAGTTTTACTTTCCCCCACCAGTGGTAAGGGTAAAACTTTTAATATTGAAAGTACTAACCTCTTATTTTATTAGACTCTACTTCCCCCCACCAGTGGTAAGGGGTAGAGAATTTTAAAATAAGAGTATTTGTAGTTCAAGCATTGCTGAGAATTACTTGTGAGTGACTCAGCTCTGCATCGAACATTTTGGTTGTTACGAGCCCAAGAGAAGTGCTCTGAGACAAAAAAGACCTGTATTTGGTCAGGCACAATAAAAAGCCCTATAAATGTATAGGCACAAGGACAGTTTAGTCCATAAATGTATGTAAGCCGTCACAGCAAGAGACTTGACGCAGTACTAAAGAAGCCCTATAAGCAAAATAAAAAATTCCTATAAATTATATAGGCAAACCAAAAACGCCCTGTAATTGTACAGGCAATACAAAAAAGCCCTGTGATTGCACAGGCAAAATAAAAAAAGCCCTGTAATTGTTCCAGGAAATATATATAAAGCCCTATCAATTGTATAGGCAACAATCAATATCAGCATTCAAAGAATTAACATCCCCGTCGGCATCAAGAACAGCGCCAGCAGCAGTGATAACAGAGCTGTTAACATTAGATTTAATTGAGTTAGTACCGGCAGCAGCAGCAGCATAGCTAACATTGGTATTTAGCGCCATGTGCTTAGCAGACCCATTGGGGGGCAGAGCAGCATTCGATACCGTGCACTTAGTAGACGGAGCAGATGAGGGAGTTTCTGTTGGTGTAGGTAAACACTGTTCAGCATGAGCAGCAGTAACATTAGTCCCATGCAGAGAGCCGGCGGCTGGGCATGATGGAGAAGAGCATAAAAGAGATTGATTTTCATTGTCAATCATCTCCTTACATTTGTTAACAGCAATAGCGCGGTTTGCATTGAGGCTAGTAAAGTTGTCAACAATGCTGCGAAGGCTTTTTTATCTCCGCAGTCAACGATGATACGTCGGCATCTTTGTCGTTGAGCATAGTTTGCAATACACGAACTTCTACAAGCAAATCATCACTTTTCTTTATTAGCTGCATTTTGTCTTCATGCAAAGCACCTAGCAAACACAAGATACGAGCATTTTCAGCCCTGAGAGCAGAAAGTTCTTTAACCGCAGTTAGCAGTGTAGATTTTAATTGAAAGTCATGCTCAGTAGCGATTTCACTTGAGTTTTCTCTTAGAGAGTCTGTATTAAGAGCTTATTTAGCACTAGTGCTCCCTCCCGAACCAACGGGTGTGGATGGGCAGCGGAGAGATGAACGACGGTCATCCGTACAGTTTTTGCAAAGAAACGGCTCATCAGATGAGAGTAGGAAGTCCAGATCGGCTTGGAAAATACCAACACATTTGAGGTGAAATAAGTTTTTACACCCGGCACACTGCACTTTAGATTGTGTACGATCAACTTTTTGACCACAAAGACAAGGCATTGTGAGAATATATTTACATTTAATAAATAATGAGTCAGTGAAAATCTCATTATTAAGAGTCACTATCTCAGTATATTATGAGTTTCGCACTAACAAAGCGAATTAAAATTCACAAAGAACGCTTAAAAAGCGCGGAGCGAAGAAAAACACGTCTGAACTGCAGTAGCGCAACAAAAAAAAAAAAAAAATTAAATTTGACCCTTTTTGGAGCGGCATTTTTTTCAATTTGAATCGCAATATCTCCGCAACAAGAGTTTTCCCATATATACTTTATATACCAAATGAATGCTAAGGTTTTTTGCTAGACCAGAGGAAACCTAGAATAAAATCGACTGATCAGTTTTGGAGAAAATGCCCGAAATGTACATTTTCAGCAGCCCGATTTTTAGTTTTCAGGCGATAACGTTATGACATATTTATATTTCATAAACACAAAAGATAGCGTTAGATAGCTTGTTTGAAGGGCCTTCTACCGTTATTCACACCAATGACATGGTCTGAGTAGTGCGGCCTCAGTGGTAGTTTAAAGAATTGCCTTGTTTCGAATTTCAGGCAGCAGCCACGCTCACAAAGGCAAACGAATCAAGACATTCTGGAACAAAACCTTCTTAGTTTTTTTGTAATTCAATTCCTGAAAGTTTGAACAAAATTAAATGAAGGTACGTACAGACGCCACATACATACCAAAGCACCTCGTAGTGGAAACACGAACCAAAACACATTTACCTCTATATCTTTCCAACTTGTAGCCGGTACTTAATATATAAGGTATCGTTTGAAAGGTATTGGCCTATAGAATAGCACTAAATTTGTTGGGTGTACCCACATGCCCCCTTAACCCGGCAAAAGCAAAAAAACGTTTTTTGTTTCGCAACACTTTAGCCTAATTTTTAAGAATCCGGTTAATCGTTCCAACGATATCTCAAACATGTCGATTGGACGTCTGGATAAAAACTTCTAAATCTCGTGTATATATAAACGAGTCATTTCAGCATGCTACTGTGGCTGCTTTCGTCACTCACGCGCACTGCCGTGCGCTGTGATTAACAAACTAGCAAATAGTGTCGAAATGTAAAAACTGTTTGTAATGTAAACATTATTAGCTTAGGTTGAAGGGACTGAAGAGCAGAACCTTCCTTACTCATAGGTCAAGAATAATAGCGCTGAGATAACATATGGTATACGTACATATGTACTAATCTCCTTCGATGCTATGAGCCCTTATTTACACCTGTGAGATATCTGCAAGTATTGCAAGGTTAGCCAAGAGCGCGTAATCTCCTTTTAAAATCCTGATATTCCACAGGAAGAAAGAGTTTTCCCGTTCAAATGGGCTCATTGATGTTCCTACCGTGTTTTTTTTAATCCATCACAGTTTTTCATTATATGCCGATGACAATTCATTGCATTCATAATTAAAGGATGGGGATTTTTTAAGTAATCTAAAAAGTAAATTTGAAGAGCTGGTAGGTCTGTGGGAATAAATAGGCCTCCTCATAGAAACACATCTTTTCCGCATCCAGTAACAATTCTTGCAGCAATTATATTGGTAACTAGATCGCTCTTACCCGCTTCGCTGAGTGTATGAAATTTCTGCATGCTTCACCTCAGTAATATTCTATGTTAATTTTTCAGATAGTTTGCGAATAATTAATTTAAATTTGTGAAAACCCTTTCCAAAATATTTTCAAACCACAACTTTTTTAAGCCTCTTGGCATCCATTTTTTTAATATAACCTTGAAATAAGTATTTTCCTTAATTCACGTTGAATTTGATTTTTTAAACAGGTGGCAGTCCTCCTCCATGAGTATGGAATTGATATTATATATCTCCATACCAAGTTCCAGTTCTCTATCCCAAATATTTCCTAAGATATGCAGTATGAAAAATTCCGTTTGAATGGTAGGTGCCATGCCCCTTCGTCTAATCGAGATTAAATCTATCCTATATTTTAAGTTGGGATTAATAACACCAGTGCACAAAATTTTATGATGATCGGTTGAGCAGTTAAAGCGTAATAAACAAACAAACTCACTTTAGGATTTATGATATTAGTAAGGATAATTTCCTTTAATACAAATCTTGTTTACGTGGATCAGAGGTGGGCACTACCCCAAACAAGCGTGAGCTAAAAGTGAGAATGTGTTAGTGTGCGTAATTTATTTTGCCTGCTGTCGTGTTATCATCGCTGTGTTCTCGCTTGTATAAGTACACACGACGCTTATGCTCTTTTAGCACCTCCTAACGTACTACATCTGTTGGAGGCAAGAATGATAGAATACAAGATTGCGCCAATGAGAGAGGATTTTTGAGCGTAATTTTTGCGTGACGTCATCTTGGTGCAATTTCGAGAGAGAAATGCCAAAACGCATATAAAATATGTAAATAATGCAGAAATATGTGATAATTTTAATATTCCATGGCCCAATTTTGTAGGAATGATTAAATATACAAAGATTGATTAATTAGGAACACGTAGCAATAATTTTGGACATGTGCCCCTTTAGGTAAGTACGATTTTTAGCACATGAAAAACTGGATGTGTTAACAGTATTTGCAATTTCATGTAGACCAAAAGGAAGGTGTGCAGCAAAAGGAATTTTTGGACTCGACATTGTAAAAAGCCATGCAGAGTGCATATTTATATTTGTGGACGGTAGCCAACCACCATAAACTCCACCGCTGTTGACTCCACAGCTTTTATTTGATGATTTTTGTACCATTTCCGAGAGGATGAATGAGTGTGGCTTCTTCGGAAACAAATATTCTATTTAATTAAAACATAATTTAAGCTGAACTTTAAAATGTATAATAATTTGGGCACTGTTTTGTATTAGATACGTAACAGCGCGGTAAGATGCCGCTGGTATTAGCGCCTGGCGACCTTATCCACTGGTGCATTACATCATACCAGCACTAAAAAGAATCAGGTACTAACAAAAATAAATAGGTTGTGAAGTTCATGTATCTATTTACTGTAGAAACTGCTTTTATATGTATGCCGTTACCAGAAAACTAAACCAGCAACTGTCTACATTCACGATGGAAATATACCTACTACAATTCACCAAGGAAAGGCCAACATAGTTATATGTAGAAGCTCATAGCTCACACACATAACACAAAGCTCGATTTGGTGTTTAATGTATCTCCTCGCCGGCACAACTGCTTCCACTTTTTCGCCAGATTTGCGTCCGTAGGAAACGAAAAAAAGCTTATATCGCACGCTTTCCTTTTGTTTTCACTATTACACTTTGCCACGGCAAACTTCATTTTGCTTTGTAATGTCTCAATAATTGTTTAAATCCACGCAGAAATATTAACGCACAAATATTAAAATTGTTAATTGGTTTTTTCGTATGCTCACACTCAACAATTGCACCAAGATGACGTCACGCACTCAGCTGATTCTGTCAAAATCACAAAGAGCGGATTAGCGGTACCGCGATTGGCGCAATCTCTATTTCTCTCAATCGTGTGTTGGAGGTGCCTTGCCCCTGGCAAACACTCACTCTCTTTCAGTTTACTATAAACGCCACGCTCAAAATGTATTCAACAAGGTGTTATTGAATTTGACAATGCTCCCAGAAGAACCATCCTATAAAGTCAAATTGAAAAAAACTGTATGAATTTTGATTCGATTGTTTATAGTTTTTGGCATAATAGTACCTTAAAAGAGAGCCTACCTGAGTTGTCAATCACACCTTGTTTAAAACACATTGGCCACGCTCTTTTGTACAAACTTATTTCCATACATTTACCATAGATCTTCTCACCAAATTTCAAAGTCATGTGTGTAAGGGGTCCGAAGATATGCAAAATGTGAGATTCCACGGCCATAGAATGTGCTGCGGCCCCTTATACAAACTCACTTACATTTACCTCGTTATAAGCGCCTACTTTATTTATGTCTTAACACTAAATTTCGAAGCCATGTGACTTATAGTTATGTTCCACGCCCCGTTTTGCAAACTTATTTATATATATGGATACTTAACTTTAAACATCTATCATAGATGTGTCTTCACACTAAATTTAAAAGTCATGTGACTTACGGTTCCGAAGTTATTGCTCATTAAAAGTTTCACGCCTATGGGAGGTGCCACGCCCCCTTCATATATACCTTACTATAAGCGCCTACCATGGATATGCCTTCATGCCAAATTTCAATTTCATGTGACGTATGGCGTGGAAACTAGTCCTTTCCACCCGCCCAGGCAGTGCGGCTCTGGAACTCGTCCTTTCAGACCGCCTGCCCAGCACGATATCCAGCGATCCCGTTGCTCGGAATCTTGTCCATTCCGATAGCCGCAACAACTGTAATAAATATACATATATGTATGAAAAAATAAAAAATTTCTAAGCATCGCCGCAGAAATTTTAAATTTGATGGTAGTTTGTAAGATTTGAAAACTTATTGTTAAGATTCAATAAATAAATACATATTTCACAAAAAAAAATGTTACGTAGGATTTCCAAGTTATGGCTGGATGCAAGTTTCACGCCTATAGGATGTGCCATACCCCTTTCGCAAAGGTATATCTACTTTAAAATATGCATCTACGATATTTCAACACACCTAATTTTAAAGCCATGTGACTTACGGTTTCGAAGTTATAGCTGATTAAAAATGTCACGCCAATGGGAGATGCCACGCTCCCTTGTCAGATCTCATTTTTTATACCCTAGGTTACGTCCGAATGCTCTATATACCAGTTAAAGCCCCATGAAAATCCATTCAGTAGTTCCGGAGATTACTAAGTTCAAACAGACAAACAATCTACAGTTTTATTATAGCATATATAGATATATGATTTATTTTGGAACGAATTTCCGTCATCCCTTGTCAAGTTTGGTTTGCAGACAAACCGGTTTCGGCATTGTGCCATCTTCAGTGTCATTTTTCGTTTCGTTTGTCTGCAAACCAAACTTAACAAGCGATGACGGAAATTCGTTCCAAAATAAATCATCTTACCACCCTGTCGGAAAAATCAACCAACACCAACACATATATAGATATAGGTATAGATCAAGAATGATAGAATACAAGATTGCGCCGATCAGAGAGGATTTTTGAGAATAACTTTTGCGTGACGTCACACTGGTGCAATTGCGAGAAAGAAATGCCAAAACGCGAGCAAGAATGGAAGAAGAAGAAAAAATGTTGCAAGGAAAACGTAAACAAGTAGCACAAGTGTGACGTCATGCGAACAACGATTCTGTCAAATTCGTTAAGAGAGGAATAGCGGTCCGAGATCGGCGCAACCTTTGTATTCTCTCAATCGTGGGTATAGATAGATAGAAGGTAGATTATGTACATGAAGAGTTGGCGGGTGAGGCAAAGAAATATTTTTCTTTAATCGTTCCTGTACAATACGCAAAGTAGGAGCAAATAAACACAATCACTTCCGAGTACAGCTGAACACAGACTGCCTTTATTACTTCTTTCTCTTTAAATCATTATTCATATATGTGTCTTCCTTTAGTACTTGTTTCTCCTTACATGTCATACAACAGTAGTATTCATTATTCAAATACATATCTTACATCCTTCCCCTTAATTTGATTAGCACAAATGATATTTTGACATTTGGTATTTAATAATAAGTGGCGTCGTATCGTGATATCTTCTTTCTTACTCTAGTAGATTTTCTGTTGTTGTTGTTGTTGTAACAGCATACAAACTCCCCAAAGGCTTTTTGTTGCTGGAGTGACAGTCCTTGGCCAGATATAAATCTGGGTCATTCCGGTTACGTAGACCCGACTGTCGTGGGAACGAGTAGATTATCTCAACACCACTGGCTCACTTTCGTTATATACATTTTCTATCTGGTTTTTACTTAAGTCACTATCTTTTTCTCCTTCCTTCTCTATATGTATTTCATCTTTTCGCAATGCGTATGGTTTTAGTTCGTTGGGATAATTTTCTGTTTTACATTCTGGCTACCCTTCCATTACCATTCGTTTCACAATGGACAAATTATTACCTTTTACAGTTTCCCAAGCTACAGCTTTAAAACTTAAGGACGTTATTTTTGTTGAATACATGTAATGTAGATATGTGAATCTACCTTCAATTTCACAGATGTCGATTTTCTCTACACAATTACGGGCAATCTCGGTAATGTATCGGCTTACGAGCAAATAAATAATCATAGAACTTGGTAATCCCAAAAATTATTGCCGCTGATTCTTTATCAGTTTGTAAATAATTCTTTAGGGCCGGAGTTAAACGCATAGATGCAAAAGCTATTGGTTTATCACCGTCTTCATATGTTTGGCTAATGTAAGCTCCTAGTCCATGCGGAGATGCATTGCACGTTAACTTCAAGCGTAAATCTGGATTATAATTCACAATTATTTGCTTTAACTCTACTTTTGATTTTTCGAATCCCTGTTTGCAATCATCATTCCCCATGAATTTTACGTCGTTATTGCATTTGTATAATGGTGCTAAGATTTTTGCCCGATCTTTAAATAACCTTCCGTAATAGTTAATTTTACCTAACGGTAATTGTAACTCTTTGTGATTTCCGGTTCTTTCATTTCTACTATTGCTTTATATTTTCCTTCGTCAAAACTAATAGTACTATCCCTTATATATAGCCTAATAAGAGACTTCTTCTTTGAATAAATCGCACTCACTTTTTCGCCCTTTTAGACCACAGTCTTCTAGATGCGATAAGACTAAATCGAAATTCTTTAAATGTTCCTTATCGTTACTTCCTGTTACAATTATGTCGTCTGCTATGGCTGGGACTCCTTTTATATCTTCAATTGTTTTTTGAAATTTACTTGGCCCCGAGGAGATACCGTACATCATATATAAGCATTTAAATAATCCTTTATGAGTATTAATCGTTAATATATGTTGGGAATCTTCGTGTTCTGGATCTTGCTGATTCGTATTTTGGTTTGGAACTAGGGTGCCCAGATATTATAGTGACATAATCAGTACAGTTGGGATCAAAAATCAGTAGAAAGCCATAAAAATCAGCTAATTTTTAAGCAAATTTTTTATTACTAACAATATAACAACCAAATAACAGCGCATTAATTTAACAAAAAAAAATAACTAATAGACTTTTAAATACATATAGTATTATCAATATAAAAATTCATTACTTTAAAACAAATCAAAGGTATTACATATGTATGTATAGCTGTGCTCACGAAAATAGTAGTAAAATGTTTTGACAGGTTTTGCAAATTTTTTGTTTCTTTACATAGTTTGAATTTTTTATAAAAATATAGTTAATTCTATAACAAAAGACATGTGAGATGAAGTCTCAAACTTTCTAGAAAATTTATAAAAATTGAGAAAATTAAAAAAAAAATTTTTAGCTCATTCAGTTTCAGTGGAAGACGAGCTCGAGTCAGAATCTGTTTGCATATTTTAAGCTACAAATTTAAAAGATATTTAGTTGGTGTGGTTATTAAATACAACATTCACATTAAAATGTTGACTAAAAGGTATATTACCGAATTATCACTAAACGAGTTTTCGAGTACGAATGAAATTTAATAGTGTTAAATGTGTATGTGCAAGTAAAATTACAGGTGGTCGAACATCAAAAATCAAAGTAAAGCTACATATATCATATCCAAGAGTCGGTAGTTTGACCTTTTCCAAATATTTAGAACTTACATTGTACCGTAGCATAGTCGTCTTAAGTTTGAAATACTGACAGTCGATTTCTCAGTGGATGTTTAATTATAATCAAAAGATGATCTCTTATTGTCATCGTCTCAGTGTACTTAATATATGATTAACTCACCACCACCTTTCATAAGATTTTTTAATGGCGAAACCAGCTTTTGCTGTAAGTCCAGTAAAACCTGCAAATTGTGAAGTTGGGTTGGGTTGAATCCAAACAGTTTGTTATTTTGCGAAATCCTAGGAAACGAAAATATTGCAAGCTGACACGTTTTTAATAATGGTTTAAATTTAATTAATGCTTTCAATCTGCTCACACATATGAGTTGTCAAAAACCATTGTTTTGAACATGTAAACCTCAAGTAAATGCCAATTACACCAATTTAAAACAGTATTTCTTAAATGTAAAAATCTGTACAAACTTAAAAAATCAGTAGATTTTCCATTCTGATTACGGGGTCTTAAAAATCAGTACAATAGAAAAATATTAGCACATGTACTGATTAAATCAGCGCATCTGACCACCCTATTTGGAACCCTCTTTTAACTCTAGTTTTATTTTGCCCTTGTTAAATTAACCTTTTTTGTCTTCAAAAAATTATGCGTGTTTGTCAAAACTTTTATTTACAGTGTAATTGTCAAACTCATTCTCCACTGCATGCAAATCTGATCTTTTGATTTAATCATTCCGTTAACTCTGTTCTTATTGATCAGTGTGGCCGCGACGTCATGAAAAAATGTATCGTAAAAAAACAAAAATTTGATCAAATATCAAAGTGCAAACTAACAAAAAAGTTTCAAAATTAAAAAAAAAAACAAGTAAGAAAGTCTAAGTTCGGGCGGAGCCGAACATTAAATACCCGGCGCAAGTATTAAATATATGTTTTCCTCCTTTCCGAAAGCTACCGCTACATGATAAGCCGGGGTGTATACATTGTAAGTAAATTAGCGTCCTTAAATTTCGAAATATTGAAATTTCAAGCATATCTGAAATTTACCGTTATATGAAAAGCGGCCTCAATTTTAGTCCGATTTCAACAATTTTCAATTAGCTTCAATATTTACTGATTTATCGAAGATTTTGTATTTCTCGAAATTACCGTTATATGGGATGTGGGCGTGGTTATTGCCCGATTTTAGAAATTTTCGGCCAGTTGGTATGCTGTACCAGGACCAACAACTGTGCCAAGTTTGGAAGAAATTGGTGTAGCGGTTACCAAGATATACACATGTAACCATAAGTGGGCGTGGCTACGCCCATTTGCCAAAATTTTGTAATATTCTTATTTTTCGTCTAAAACTCATTGCAAATATCAATTTTGAGTGAATTATCTTCAGTAGTTACTAAAATATCGCAGTTTTCGTTTTTCTGAAAATTACCGTTATATGGGAGGTAGGCGTGGTTATTGTCCGATTTCGCCCATTTTCAATACCATCCGTCCCACGCCCAAAAGAAGTTCACGTACCAAGTGTCGTTAAGATATCTCAATTTTTACTCGAGTTATCGTGTGCACAGACGGACGGACGGACGGACGGACGGACAGACAGTCACCGCTTAATCGATTTCTCTTTTCATTCTGATCATTTATGTATACATTTGTCTATATCTATCTCGATTCGTTTTGCCTGTTACAAACAACCGTTATGTGAACAAAGTTATAATACCCTTGTGCACAAGTGCGCTCGGGTATAAAAATTATTATGCATAGATTTCACAGAAACTTAAATACAAATACTTATACATACATATCGTCACTACACACGAATAAAGGCACGTAAAAAAATTTTGCGAAAAAAGATGCTTATGAAAAACTTCGGCGAAGTATCTTAAGAGTTTTTGACGCTAAAGTTTTTTTATGTGTCTTTTTTCCCCGTCAACTTTTGAGCTCGCGCCTTTATTCGTGTCTAGTGACGATATGTACTTAAACTATTAACAGTCGATCATTTATGTTCATTGTTTAAGTTCAGCTCATTATACAATAGTCCATTAGAAGCATTTCGCTTTCAGCTTATTGGGCCTTAAAACATTTCAATATTTTCGATCAAATCTTAAAAGTTACGGCCACTGCATACATTTTTATATATTTTCTCTTTGTCATATATCAAAATTTGTATTACGCGGAAA
>NW_023458555.1:106638734-106666959 GCF_013731165.1 Rhagoletis pomonella | reverse complement strand
TGTCAAATTGAACATGTTGCAGCAACATCTATACACAATTCGAAAATGTTTAAACAACGGTTTTGGCCGTAATTTTCAACCAATTGTGAAACCAGAAACTCATCTACGGAAAAATGCCTTTCCAACGGTGTTCTTGGTTTTGAAATTGGTTCCATAGAATCGCCAAACGAACTGAGACAAAATTTATGTTAGCGTATTAATATATAGATTATGAACGCAAGCAATATTTATACATATTGTGTCGGTGTACTTTGGGTACAAAAAGCCTGATGATATTAGTGAATTTCTATAGAATTTAGTAGATGAACTCAAACATTTATTATCAAACGGCATTACTACAAGCAACAAATTAATTCCGTTTAAAGTAGGAACGCTAATATGCGATGCGCCAGCTAAATCTTTTGTGTGTGTTGTTCCTTCCCATACTTCAAGCCATGGATGCACCAAATGTTGTCAAATTGGGAAAAAGATCAATAATACCCTAACTTATTCTACTGAAAGTGGGTACTTACCCTGCAAAAAATTGTGCGACTAATCTCTAAAAAGAGTATTAGGAGATTACTCTCAATCGGGTACGATTGGGCATTATTAGTCGCAACTAGAGTCGTACGGGTAATAATGGAGGTCAATTAGTCTCGACTCATCCCTTATGGGTATAATTGGAGATCATTTAGTCCCCAACTCATCTCTAACGGGTACTATTAGCGATTTAATGATATGTACGCACTTAGTCAATGAAATTTCATGTGCGGCGTTGGCACACAGAGAGAGTATTCGTCTTTTGGGTATAAAGGTGAACAATAAGTCTCTTCATAAGACATGCTCGAACAAAAGCGAACAGTTCATTCCATATAAAGAGATCAAAAGTGGTATTAGTCGCTTGTTCCTTTGCGATTGCTCGCGGAATCATCCCGGATTAGTCCCATTTTTTGCAGGGTATTGTCAAATGAAGATTTTCGCTCAAGGAAATAATTGAAGCACCATCAAAAGCTTTTCTACAATATCAAAACTCCTTTGGAGAACATTGACTTTAATATAATAACGCAAGTACCACTTGACCCAATGCCACTTTTAGATCTCGGAGTTGTTAGGAAATTCTTGTCGAGAATGTTTTATGATAAATGCAATTACAGATTAAGTTAAGAAAACAAAAACGGAATATCAGAACACTTGGTGTCTCTACGAAAGAGTGTGCCAAAGGAATTTGTTCAAAGGGCTCGAAGTTTTGATGAGCTAGCGAATTGGAAAGCAATAGAGTTCAGACAGTTCGGCTTATACACGGGCATAGTTGCTCTTAAAAATAAGGTTCATGAGGATGTTTATGATGAATTCCTTTTATTATTCTGTGCTTATCGTTTGCTGTCGTGTCCTAAAAATTGCATAAAAAATATTCGTACAGCTCAAAATATGTTGCAGCTGTTTGTTAAGAATTTTCCCATAATTTTTGGAGAAAATAGTTTATCGCATAATATTCATGGACTTTTGCACTTAACAGATTCAGTAAATGTGCTTGGGGATCTAGCAAATTTTTCAGCATATCCTTTTGAGAATAATCTTCAAACATTGAAGAAATATGTGAAGAAGCCCTCGCAAGTATTGCAACAAATCTTTAAAAAAATCGATAATGAAAAAATTAGTGTCGGAAAAATAGGATGTGAAGTAAAATACAAGAAGAACAGAATCATTGACACTTCACATCAGGATTATTTTATAAGTTCCCTTAGTCCTGAAAACTTCTGTTCTATTTCATCAAATAAACCAATCAAAGTGATTGGTTTCAAAAAAATTTACAGTAACATTTTTATAACAAGAAACAAGTTTACCAAACTTGAAAGCCTTTTTAAAGAATGTATAAAAGAAAAATAACTTTGAAAAACTCCGAAAATACGCAACCGAAATTAAAAAAGGTAAATGTTACTCCAGAGGGTAATTGCTGTAATTATGCAGAGCTACGTGAATTTTTCAAAGCAGAACTAAATAATACAAAAGGTAAGTATATAAATAAATATGTTTATAAGTTTTGCCTACTAATATTTAATTCTTGCCAGAGCAACAATTACAGCATAATAAAGCTATCATGGAGGTGCTAGCGGATCAAACTGTGCTGATCAAATCTTTGGTTCGACAAGAAAGTTCTGAAATTTCTATCTGCATTTCCAATACATAATGAGGACGCTTTAGCAACTGTTGGTAAACAAATAAACGAAGCAAACAGATCAATTTATGTAAGTATAATTCATTGCCAACCAAATGTGAATGCCTACCAATAATATACACTTGTGGCCAGCTGATTAAGTTAAGTGCCATTTTGACCAGTTTTGGTTATTTCTCTTTTGTCTACATTACACAACCAGCACCACATAAATCCACATTTCGAACTTTATAAAAAAATTATAAAAATTCAAAAAACTTTAACAATTACACCCAAATATTTTAAACCTTTTTTGCTGACGGTGCGCTTCATTTTCTTCCATATAAACTTTATATTATATTAAATTAATTACATTATTATTGTATTATAAAGTATGCTCGACAATTACTTTTATATGCCAAATTTCTTATTTATTGTTCATTAATTTTTAATAATAAAAACTATACACATTTTCATGTATGAAAATCTTAATGGCCAAATTTGTATAAAATTGAGAAAAATTTAAAAAATGTTCATCAAAGTTTCAAACTAAATTTCTAGAAAAAGTTTGGTATGGTGACAATTTGGTTTTTGTTATAGAATAATCTATATTTTTATACAAAAATTAATGAACATAAAATAAAAAATAGAAGAAATGTCAAAATCGGCGAAATCGTAGCACACCTATTATTTTCCCCATGATTGTTATCTATACTTCTATACTAATTATAATTATATAAAGATAATATATAATTATATAAAGAGAAGTCCCTTTCTTTTTGTAACAGGTAATCTCGCGAACGGCTGGTCCGATTTTCGTGAAATTTTGCATACAAATAGCTTTCGGTAACCACCACGTTTTAGGCTAAAAAAATTTTACTTTTTTCGGGTAGGTGGACCAGGGACCGGTCTATTCGAAAAAATCTTATTATAGTCCGATTTTCTTAAAATTTAGTACGTAAGTAGCTTTTTAGCATATATTAGCATAAATGACCCATTTTTTCCGGGAAGTGGTCCAGGGACCGATCTATTCGAAAAAATCGAATTTACGGTCCGATTTGCTTAAAATTCGGTGCGCAGGTAGCCTTTTGGCATGTATTAGCATATGTGATAAATTTTTTCCGAGAAGTGGACCAGGGGCCGATCTATTCCAAAAAATCGTATTTACAGTCCGATTTGCTTAAAAGTCGGTACGTTGGTAGCTTTTTAGCATATATTAGCATATATGATCCAATTTGTCCGAGAAGTGGACCAGGGTCCGATCTGTTCGAAGAAATCGTATTTATGGTCCGATTTGCTTAAAATTCGGTACGTAGGTAGCTTTTTGCCTGGATAAGCTTATAGATTCCTGTTTTCCAATTTTCATGCAATTTCGAATATAAATAGCTTTAAGTAACGACCATATCAAGGGGCGAATTCGTCACTAGGCAAGATTTTTTTGCGCCAATCAGAAACAACGGGTACTGTAAAAATATAATTATAATATATAATATATCTCAACTAATATATATTTAGAAAGCCGTTTGTTAGTTTTCGCAAGGCTCGAGAGCGGCTGAACCGATTTTTTTGAAACTGCTACCTGCCGTACGTGTCCCAAGGATGGTTTTAGGCTGAAAAAAATCGACATGTAAAGGGGGCGTGGCACTTCCCACACAAACCGAATTTCACATGCTACATATCTATGAAAGTGTGCATGGTAGAGTTTTGGAAATTGGTATGGAGATATACGAAATCAATCGCATACCCTTGGAGAAAAATTTTAGCTATTTTAAAAAGGGGTGTGAAATCTCCCATACAAACCGAATTTTTCATACTGCTTCTCTTTGGAAGTGTTCATGGTGGAGTTCTGGAACTTGGTATGGAGATATACGAAATCAATCGCATACTCATGAAGAAAGAGGGCAGCTGTTGGAAAGGGGGGCGTGGCACCTCCCATATAAATCAAATTTTTATACTGCATATCTCTGAAACTGGAACTTCGTATGGAGATATGTATATAGTTGAAATCAAGCCCATACTCATGGAGAAAATTTGGGCTATTTGAAAAGGGGTGTGAGGCCTACAAACGTACCGACCTTTAGCTATCTTTGAATGAATTTTTTTATTCTTCTGTAGGTGTGTTTGTGAGTAAAATACTCCTAAATAGTTGTACGGATTTTAACGAAACTTTTTGCGTATTTGAGTGGGTCTCTGGATGGTTTAGTTTCACAATTTAATCCGACAGTTGGCGCTGTAGTTGAGTTATTACTAAAAATCTTATTTATGATCCGATTTGGCTAATGTTTTAAATATGTATGCAATACTATTGCAAAAACGTGCTGCCAAGTGGTGCTGAAGTGGAGCTATTACTAAAAATAGCCAAGTGAGAAAAGGGGCCGTGAAGATCAGATTAAATCGACCTGTTGCACCATTGAGTATATCGAACGCTCCTGCGTTGCAATTGGCCCAATGGACGTGATTTTCCAATATTATTATGCGTTCAAACTTTTGAGGTATTTCGTCTGAAATAAGTATATTTATATTGCATTTCTGTAGAACATTTGAAATTGCCACCTACTATACTGTAAAGCTTCTAGGACATTCACTATAGAACCGGGTCATTGTTGCCGCCAGGGAGTGAAGAGGAAAAAATTTATTTCGCTTTGCGAAAAACGTGCTATGAAATGCCGCACAACTGGAGAATTTCAAGAACGGATATAACACTTTCCTTAGGTTATTTAAAGCGGCAAATTACCACCAAACCTTAATCTTAGCAGACAAATGTGCCAATGAAAATCGTAAACGTGAATTGTTGGTGAAAATGTTGGACCAAAAAGTTTCAATAATATATATAATAAAATTTTGGGCGGGACGAAGTTCGCCGGGTCTGCTAGTATTCATATATTTTTATTTAACCACTTGCAGGTCAAAGGAATGAGGTTCCTTATGAGAGGAAAGCCCAAAAAGAAGCTTTTGTCGATACTTACTCAGGATTTCATACTTAAATACAATGCCGACGGCACACATGGAAAGAAAAGTCTAAAATACTATAACAATTTTTACTCTGTCCTAAAAGGTATTGTATATTGTATAATGATTACTATTAAACTATCTCGTTTACTCTAAATTATTCTTCCAACATATAACTAGACGCCTTTTATGATAATGAAAATGATGCTGAGGACACGATTCGCAAAGCTATACAATCTGTAAAAAGAGACTATTTTCATTCCGAATGCGTGAAGAAAAAACAATCAGCAGTTTAAGCGGCTTTACTTATGAACATCAATTCTTATATTCATATAAATATTAACACCTCGTACATAAAGAGAGTAACAGTAAAAATCGAACAATGATTTTTTTGCAGTGTTTTCCGTACTACTTTGAATTATTCAGTCTAAAAAATTTTATTTGCCGGTACGATTTTAAAGTTTTTTAGCATGTACTTTAAATTACTATACAATTAATTTCAGATCTATTTAATAAAAATTATTCATCACTTGCATATGTATGGAAATATGCAATTAATGGCACTCAACCAAATCTAACGGATGACAAAAAAATTAATACCCTTCAAAAGCGTATTATAATTATAAAATTAGATTTGTGCTAATTCACTTCAAGACTATTTACAGTGTCGGTCATATCAATAGCACCCCCATTTGATACTGCTTGCCACTTATATTTATTTATTTATTTTTAAGAATTTCCAACTAAAGTACAGTTCATTCTATAACAAACCCTATATAAACCCATATTTAAAACTTTTTAGAAAACAAAAAAATTCAAAAAATTTTCATCTAAATTTCAAACTTTTTTCTCAGAAGTGTTAGAATTTTTTAGTACACAGTTTTATAGCTTATTCAATTTTGGTGTGATAATGTGTAAGTTTCAAGTGGTTAAAATTTACCGTTGATTTTTTAGAATTTTATTTTTCGAATTTGCTTTCATTCAACGAATAAACACTTTTTTTAAATTGAAGAAAACCGCAATACTTCGGCAAAAAAATCTAAAAAATTAACAGAATTTTTTAGCCACTTGAAACGTGCCCACTATTACAATTGAAAATTGTATAGGCTATAAAACTAAAAACTCTAACACTTCTGAGAAAAAAGTTTGGAATTTAGATGAAAATTTGTTGAATTTTTTTTAGTTTTCTAAAATATTTTAAATATGTGTTTACATGGGTTTTGATTAAGAATGAACTGTACTTTAATTGAAACTTCTTAAACATTATTGGCAAAAAATATCACTTTGAAATGGGAGTGTTATTGATATGACCGATACTGTATGTGAAGCTTACTAACTGGAACTTTCTTTTATTTTTATTATATTTTCTGTACAAAAGAAACTTTGAAATGCTCTGTAAAGTACACAAATGTATGCTGTAAATGTAATCGTAAACAATATTTTGAATTAAATCAATTGAATATTTTTATAAAAACTTTAAAGTAATTAGTTTAAAAAGAATATATTTTTAAGCTGTTTAATGAAAACCAAATATAAATTACTTTGAATTCAATGTATGTTTAAGTTCTTTTATTTAAACATAATTAAAATTAGTTTAAAATAAATAATTTCTTAACTAGTTGAATAAAAACTGAATTAAAACTGATTTGAAATAAATACATATTCAAGTTGTTTAATCCAAATGCATTTTAAATTTGTTGAAAATACATGCAGGAAAAGGTAATTGACTGCTTCCTAGGACATCGCCATGTTAATTAAATGAGTTCTTTGCAGGTAAAATAGTGAAAATTTAAATTAGTTGTAACTGAAAATAAAGTAGTTTATAAATTACTTTCAAACTAATTGAATTTCCTGCAGGGTAACTATAAGATAACTTTAAGTTGATTAGGAAGGAGCTAAAAGTTACTATTATCTGTATAGTTTCTGTGACGAAAGCTAACTATATTTCTATGGCGATGGCCGCGAAATAGTCAAGGGTGGTTACCTCTGCATTAGAGGTACATTCGTTCTTCAGGAAATTATTCTTCTATAATATTTTTTGAAATTATAGTAGGTTCAGCGCCCGATTCTATTTCCATTTCAATATGAAAATTATTTATCTTAATTGTAATATATTGTGGTTCTATTCTAGTATTTCCCGCTATATATAAACTATACAAACTATGTTTATTATCAATGTACATATCGTCGATGTGTTTGCAAAACCGCCCATCGACCAATTGCAAAACCGCCCATCTAACGGCACCAAAATTTTGCAGGAGAGCGAAGAAGGGTTTTCTTTGAAGGCATTGAGGCGGTATTTTTTCTAGATATTATTTTACAAATATGTTGTTTTAATAACGATTTTGTGATTTTTACGCATAAATCTCGATGCCTGGAGTTCAGGGTTACCAAATCTCATTTTTGCCACAACGGCGATTTAGGCGGTTTTGCAACAGGTCAATGGGCGGTTTTGCAAAAACATCGACGATATAATTTAATTCGCATGAAATTTTTTCGTCTGAACTACTATTACTATTTTCATTCACACGCACGCTTTACATATGACATTTTTACTATATATACAGTAGGGCGGGTCGATTTGTAGGGGCAAAAAAAAATTAACAGAGGCACATCGTGATTATGCTTATTTGGGTCATTTCAAGCATTTTTGCCCAAGAAACCATAGGTATAAATGAATTTCGAGCCAGCGGTTTTTTCTATCTAGTTCTTTTTTCAAAAAGTGGCTCACCTGTTGAAACAGCTGTATTTAAAACTAGCCAGGATGTATATCTGGAGGGTTTTGGGGTCAAGGAATCCATTTCTGACATTAATTTTTTCTTTTGAGGGCCGCCAGAGGACGCTTCCGTACTTTTTTTGGATCTTAGCGCCTTTTTTCTGAAAAACGACAACATTGTCGCAAAAATCCACGAAATTTGACTTTATCATAATGCAACATCAATTGTTAAATAGCCTTAAGTGTTCAGCGTTGAATTTTATTTTCATTTTTTTTTATTATTTTTATATATATTTTTTATTTTACATATTAAACACAGTATGAAATCAAAAAGCATGCTGTCGAACATGTCATTTGTTACACAATATGTCGATAAAATAATATTAAAATCAAGTTAAATAAATGCTTGTAAAAATACGTTATACTTATGTATGTATTTAAAAATTGAAACATGAGAAATTGTTTTTTTTTTCATTTACATTTCATATGTTATTATCTTTTAAGTTAAATTTTTCAATAAAAATAAAATTATATTAAAATAAAAAAAAAATTGTTTTTTTTATAAGTAGAGAACAAAGGAAAAACCATTTTTGTCCTAAATTGAATAAAATCGATATAAGTTGTGCATGAATACACCTCCCTTCGTCCAAATTTTCAACGGTGAACATTTTAGGCTATTTAAAAAAAAAAAAAACTAGATAGAAAAAATCGCTGGCTCGAAACTAATTTTAGACCTATGGTTGCTTGGGCAGAAATGCTTAAATTATTTAAATAACCATAATCGCGATGTGCTTTTGATGCAAAAAAATTTTACCCGCCCTAATATACAGTCTTTAACAAAATGTCGAGAATCTCCGCACTGCACAGTGAAAGAAACTGTTGATTTAGCGGCGATTTATTAATAACTTCTGTAAAAATGATGGTATTTTTGTAATTTTTTTTATTTTGTATATAAATATGCTACTAATCAATATTAGTATGAAAATAAATTTTTATTTTAGTTCAAACATTTTTTTAGGTTTTTTTTTATAAAACTGCCCCACTCGATATCTGGCCGGTTTGGCAAGAATTAAAGACATTTCTCCACCAAATTTCATAAAACTATTATTTTTTAAATGTTTA
Organism: Rhagoletis pomonella; assembly: GCF_013731165.1. Taxonomy (NCBI): domain Eukaryota; kingdom Metazoa; phylum Arthropoda; class Insecta; order Diptera; family Tephritidae; genus Rhagoletis; species Rhagoletis pomonella. Next base: position 106,658,041 of record NW_023458555.1, on the reverse strand, counting down.
AGAAATTTATATAAACATCTTTGCAAAATTTGGTACGAATGAGATAACTGACTTATTTCAAAAGAAACACGTAAAATAAATTTTTTCCTTGAATATTCATTTAAGAGAATTGGTCGATCTAGCAGAAATTTATTTATAACTTTCAAATAAAAATTACTTTTACTGAAAAATTAATTATATTTGATAAATTGATATTGCACAAATAAAAACTAATAAAAGAAAAACTTTAGTTTGGGTTAAATCTTTTTTTATTAGTTTTTTAAAAACATGCAGTTTAAACATTATTCAGAATCTGATGAGCTGAAATCTGATACATCTTTTTCGACATCTTTATTTAAGAGAAGCCTGATAACGTCTTTATCAATCACCACAACCTTTTTCGAAGATGGAACTGAACCTTTGGATAGCATGGTGATAAGCGGGTCAGATGAAATAAAGAGTTAATGTGCCAAGTCTTTCACAGTGTTTTCGAGCGAGTTTTTTCGAGTGTGGCGCAACCGAAAGTTTCTTAGATCTTTGTTTCTGGCCTCGAGAGCTTCTTCCGACATCATACCTATCGGTAGGGAAACATGTCTTATGATTTCTGCACCATGAAGTAAGATTTTGTGAACAGATGTAGGCATATAGAACCATGGGTATAAATCAACAAATATGGTTTCTGTACCATACGCATACTGCTGAAAGACATCAGTATCAATTTCACATCCAGAATTTTTTTCTTCTTTGTTTTATGCTGACACTCTGCAAACTCCATTTCGGGTCATCCACCTTTTGCGTTGAGGTCCACCAATATAAGTTTGCCATCTAACCAGTCCTCGTTGTTTTTTTTTCAAAGTTCTTTCGAACTCGATGGCTGTCTCTCCATTTCGAGGCCAACTTTTTGGTGAAATTTGCAATTCTCTCGGCTATTTTAATGCATTCACTTCTTTCATATCTACTTGCATCAATAATATTGTTGTAGATGTATGTCTGCACCGCCAGAAGTTTTTTAGAAGAGTTACTTTCCTCATCCCATGCTGCAGCTTGAACACTGATATTGTTGCTAAACAAATTTATAAAATAATATCGTACAAACCACTGCAACACATTTTGGACATTTTCACAACACACAACATTCAACTATATTTTAAAATTAAATTGATACCGAACCCAGTCGAACCTCAAAAGTTCAGCTCTATCAAAGTTTAAATTATTAGTAAATAGTATACCTCGTACTATCATTAAAATTAACATCGAATTTTGGGACGAAACACAATCATAGGTCACAAACACTTATCTTGTTATTTAATACAAACCCTTAACTTTATGTAAACACAATAATTAGAATTGCAATGTAATTAAAATAAATTCTATGAAAAATTGCAGCAAGTAGCAAAAATGGCGGGAAAGTTGTTGGCTGCAGCTGATGGAACATCTGTTGTGTTTGAAGCTTTACAGCTGTGCGAATATTGAGATCAAAACAAAACAAAAAGTGTTTTCGGCATATCGTATATATTAGTAATTGAGTACAAAACTATATTGACGTCAATTTTTATTTTGAAATTTTAGTTAATCGCCGCTAAAACTGTCTTTTCTATCACTGTGCACTGGTAACAGCTACGAGTAGAAGCTGAATGCTCTAGAACTCGCTCCGATGTTTGTTGTGCACTCTCACTCGTACCCTGCTGTAGGCGTTGTTGTGTTGTCCTGCGATTTGGACCGGTTGTTTTTCCTCTACCTCTCGACGATCCCCGCGCTCGTCTTCCATTACGTGGAGGCTTTCCATAGCTCAACATGTGCACGTCTTGGTTCCGCTACTTGCTTCTTACAATGTTTGGGCACCCTTTATTGGCTGCTTCCGACGTTAGTGCTTGTTTTAATGCTTTTCCAACTTAGGTTCATCTTATCTATATATAAATAGGCAAGCATATGTACCCGATAGGTGCATCCAAATTCGAGTTATGGCAAATTCAGTTCCATGTAATATGTTCTCAAATCTTATATATTAATGCGCAAGCACGATTTTTGTGGTACACTTTTGAGGTACTTAATCCCCATTGAATTTCATGAAACTTATATCACAAGAAAGAGGAGTTGGCGTAGATGTGCCGAATATAGTTTTTAAACCTCTGAGAGACACTTTGATATTAAAACAAACCTCTTTACAGTCCTGATTTGTACAAGTTTAACCCCAATATCAGTTAGAGAAGCAACACGTCACACAGTGGTTCGGATCGCAAATCTAGCTGGACGAAACTATTTAAACAAATACTCGTTGATGGATCTTTACACCACTTCTTACCTAGGGGATTTTTGAGTCGCTGATTACGAATCTGAAGTCACTTATCAAAAACTCAAAATGGCGGATCCAATATGGCGGACGAAAATTAAAAAAAAAAATCGGTAGATTTCTATGAAACTGGGTATCTGGGGGTTTTCTGGGTCGCTGGTTACATATCAAAAGTAATTTACCAAAAATTCAAAATGGCGGATCCAATATGGCGGACGAAAATTAAAAAAAATCGTTATATTTCTACGTAACTGGGTATCTGGGGATTTTCTGGGTTGCTGATTACGAATCTAAAGTCATTTACATAATTTACTTTATTTACTTCGGAACGAGCGTTTTCATCAGATATTTCTTTCAATTTACTAATCACATAATCACGGACACCTTGTTGTCTTTTAGAAGTTTCTGCAACACCATGACTAAAATTTAAGATCACAGCAAGAAACACAAATAAATTTCAGAAAAAATTGTATAACAGCGCTTAAAGATTTGCATGCCTGTTGTATAATTTTTTAATTTCAGAAAGCAGAAAATTCGCGAGGTACTATTTTTTAACTCTTACATAACCAAAGGTTTTATAACTCCAAGTATTTTTCTGTTTTAACACACAACCCCTAAATTTGCTTATACCAATGTGGACATAAATTGCGTTATGACCTCTGAATCTATAGCGAAATAAGTGTAATTTTTTGTTTATAAAGTCAATTTGCAATTATGCTAATATTTGTGAGTGCAATTAGCAATCTTTTAAGTTAAATTTCAGCTTTTAAAATAGAGTTCTGAAATAGGCGGCGTTGACTTACCTTTTTTTGTTTGTTTTCATATGTTAATGCTTTAATAAATGCAATTTCTATTTGAATGTATTGTCAGGAATGTATTCCAAGTACTATTAAGTATTTTAAAAATAAAAAAATTTTGACTTTCGTCCAGCTAGATCTGCTATCCGAACCACTGTGCGTCATAACTTATAGGTATATTAAGACGCAAACATGATTTTTGTGGTAAACTTTTGAGGTAATTAATCCCTATTGATTTAAATGCAACTCATATCAAATGAAAGATGAGTTGGTGTAGATGTGCCGAATTCAGTTTTTACTTTTGTGTTACTTAATCGCCATTGACTTAAATGAAATTCATATCAATTGAAAGATGAGTTGGTGTCGATTCGCCGAAATCAGTTTTTAACACTCTACAATCCACTTTGACCGAAATATAAAAAAAAAAGATTTAAAGTCCTGATTTGTACAAGTTCAACCCGAATATCAGTTAGAGAAGCAACATGTCGTCTTTTTAATAATAATAATCCCAAAGGTTTTTACCCTCCATTCCCGCCCATTCGCACGAGGGGCGCAGTCCGCATGACGTACGGAACCAGTGTTTTCAATTTTGCGACGAGTTTGTTAAGTGTCGAGATCTTAAACTGTTCAGCTACAGAACTAAATTCATCAGCCGATTTTATGTCTTTATTTTAATGATTCATTTATTGATAGAAGACAGTATGGATTTCTTAATGCTGAAAAGCTGATCTGATATATCAAAGGTGCTGGAATGAGAGTTAAAATCCTGGCATAAGCAACGGAGTTGGTCGTGCAATTCAAAATTAGTTTTACAAGCTTTCAGAAAGAGGGGACAAAAGTGTCTTGATAACCGGGAGGGAACATTAAGGCTAACTTCGCCCAGAAGAAGCGGACTTGAAATTGAGCCTGTTAGTAATTTAACTATAACAAGTAAGAAAGTCTAAGTTCGGGCGGAGCCGAACATTAAATACCCGGCGCAAATATTAAATAAATGTTTTTTCACCTTTTCGAAACCTACCGCTAGATGGTTAGCCGGGGTGTATCAATTTTGAGTAAATTAGCGTCCTTAAATTTCGAAATATTGCAGTTTCAAGCATTTCTGAAATTTACCGTTATATGAAAAGCGGCCGGAATTTTAGTCCGATTTCAATAATTTTCAACGTTTTGCTTTTATGTGGCAAGCACAATAAAAATACCGAGTTTGGTACAAATTGGTTGAACGGTTACCGATATATATATATGTGATCATAAGTGGGCGGTGCCACGCCCATTTTCCAAAATTTTATCATAAGCGTATATCTTGGTAAAGGATTGTTGCAAGCATCAATTTTGAATAAATTTAATATTTACTGATTTATCGAAGATTTTGTATTTCTCTAAATTACCGTTATATGGGATGTGGGCGTGGTTATTGTCAGATTTTAAAAATTTTCGGCCATTTGGTATGCTGTACCAAGGCCATTAACTGTGCCAAGTTTGGAAGAAATCGATGCAGCGGTTGCCAAGATATACACATGTAACCATAAGTGGGCGTGGCTACGCCCCTTTTTCAAAAATTTATAATATTCTTATTTTACCTCTAAAAATCATTGTAAATATCAATTTGGAGTGAATAATCTTCAGTAGTTACTATAATATCGCAGTTTTCGTATTTCTGAAAATTACCGTTATATGGGAGGTAGGCGTGGTTATTGTCCGATTTTTCCCATTTTAAATACCATCCGTCCTACGCCCGAAAGAAGTACACGTACCAAGTTTCGTTAAGATATATTAATTTTTACTCGAGTTATCGTGTGCACAGACGGACGGACAGACGGACGGACGGACGGACAGACAGTCACCGCTTAATCGATTTCTCTTTTCATTCTGATCATTTATGTATACATTTGCCTATATCTATCTCGATTCGTTTTGCCTGTTACAAACAACCGTTATATGAACAAAGTTATAATACCCTTGTGCACAAGTGCGCACGGGTATAAAAATTTTACCAAGCATTTGCCTGCGGCTGTAAAGTGTAGTAAGATTAATAAGTTTTAATCGGCTCGTATAAGGTGGAAGGTTACATTGAGAATCCCAACGGAAATTTCTTAAAGCAAAAAGTAGGAATTGTTTTTGAAATGATTCTATCTTGTCTGAGTAAATTTGATACCTTGGATTCCAAACCACCGAACCGTATTCCAGAATTGGCGTAACTAATGTTGTAAACAGGGTTTTAGTGACATAAGGGTCACAAAATTCTTTTGACCATCGTTTCACAAATGCAAGTACACCTTTAGCCTTGTTGACTGTCATTAATATGAAGATTAAAACTAAGCTTGGGATCCATTGTGATACCAAGGTCCACAAAATTGTATACCTGTCCCAAGTTATGGTTACCTATTGTATAAGAAGCGGGATGAAGAGCTCTTCGCGAGAAGCACAGTCCTCTACATTTCTTAAGAATTAGAGGCATAAGATTTATTTGACACCAGTAAGCCATGCTGTTTAAGTCTGATTGTAGCAAAGACCTTTCTTTAATTGAAATGTACGATTTATAAAGCTTTACATCATCTGCATACATTAAAATTTTGGAAAATTGTATATCTGTAGAAATATCGTTTATAAAAAGCAAGAACCTTGATGGACTCCTGAAGTAACATCAATGACGTCAGAGATAGTATTTTTAAACATTACCCTTTGTGATCTATCATAGAGGTACTAAGAAGCGCACTAAAACTATCTAAATTACGTCAATTGTAATTGAAGCAATATTACTTTCATATTTAAAATTAAATTTTCTGATGCTTAAGTCGACAGTTGTAATTTTTGATGAGACAAAGATTGACTTCTTTGGCGGAACCACAACTAGTTTCTTTGTATCAGACTGGAGTACCGGCGGAAGGGGTTGAGTTACTGCGTTAGTAGTTGAGGATAGGGAAGGCGGTGGAGGCTTTGAAGATGATGCCACCACTTCAATGGGGGAAGGGGAAGATACTTCAGGCTCGTATTTATCTATTATTTTTATTGGCCAAATAATAGACATAGAACGATTATGAGAAATGTAAACATAACAAAACTGTCAAAGCTAAACTTCAAAATGGGGGGGGACTGCCAGATGAATGTACGTAACCAATAGTCATTCAAGACACGAACCATTATATCAGTATAGACACGAATTGACATGGCCACTATGAAAACGCCCACACTGACATACGATAAAAGAATCGTAGTCACATACCACGAGGCTAGAAAAATATATTTCTTTTTGGAATTGGACACGGAGCGAACCACACTCATCAGCCCTCGCAAGAACGGAATTACAAACAAATAATTAAAGTGGATTAAAAGCGTGTATTAAAAGCTGGCGACATTCGGGGAGTTGATACTCACCCCTAAGTGGAAATTAATAGAGGCAAAAGGTGCGGTCACATTCCTTCCGGCAAATCCCCAGCCATGTTGTTGCGTAGAATAAAGAAGTTGTGAGCATCAAATCTGGACTATTCATTTGACAGCAATTGAGTCACCATAAGCCGGTAATACGAAGTCATTACACGTAAGTCAGCCACTTTCTTGCCACCATCCATTGGAAACGAGCTATCCATCAACCGTAAATAAAGATTCCTGTTTGGACCGACAAACCAAGGTCAAGCAAATCAGTACATTGTAGTCTTCTTATATATTAATACGCAAACATGATTTTTGTGGTACACTTTTGAGGTACTTAATCGCCATTAGTACAAGTTCGACCCGAATATCAGTTTGAGCAAAATATAAAAAAAAACTATTCACAGTCCTGATTGGTACAAGTTCAGCCCGAATATCAGCTAGAGAAGCAACATGACATCTTATATATTGATACGCAAACATGATTTTTGTGGTACACTTTTGAGGCTCACGTTGAGCACAATGTTCAAAAAAACCTGTTTCAGCCCTGATTAGTACAAGTTCAGCCCGAATATCAGTTAGAGAAGCAACATGTCATCTTATCTATACATAGTATAAAGGAAAGTCGAGATTGTTTGAACGCGGTAATCTCGAAAACTGCTGAACGGATTTTGACGAGATTTTATCTAATACATTGCGGATGTCAAATATTTTTAAGAAATAAATTTGGTCAGTACATTAGGGAATTTAGGTAAATAAAAAATTGAAAAGTTATTAATTTTTAATAATATTTTTTTATTTAGTACTTTAAGTAAAAAAATTTGAACATTGTGTTTAAGAAAGAGTAATTTTGCTGGCTTTTCGGATTACTGCCTGTTTGCTAACAGGTCGTAAATCAAACCTGCGCCACTAACTAACTACTCGCTCGAGGCGACATACTTGAAAAACTTGAAACTTGACAAAATTGTAAATTCTTTTCGATTGACGCTGCACCAGTTGAGAGAACTTTCAGTTATATTTTTTTTTATTGCGGTGCAACAACTCCTTTTTGGAAATTGCATCGGGGCTACAAATGTCGGATATATCCTCCTGACTTTCATCTTCACAATCTAGCATCATGGCAAGATCGTTGTTTAAACACCGTTATGTTCCAATTTGGAGCACCAATTCTTTTGGTTGTTTCAGAATTTGGAGAACCTGTTACGTTATCAGCGTTTTTCGATTTTAGTTTTTGTAATTCATTTTTAATCCTGTCTTCTGTGACTGGTTTGAAAAATGTGCGCTTGTAGCGAGGTTCTAAATAGGTGCATATGGCAAATAAGTTATTATTTTCTAGGAATGAAAATTTCGAGGGAATTTCTGAAAGTCGTTGCTGCCAGCAGAATCAGTTTAAAATCTTGTTATTTTGTTAAAAAGGTACCGCGCTTTTAATAATAATTTGAATTATGGAATCACGGATGTTACAGGTCTTAGATTTTCTTAGTTCACGGGTGACTTCTTGGGAAGGTTCTCCTGTAATGAATACCTTGTAATTAGTTTTTTTTTATTAGTTAGCTGAACTCGGCTTTTCCTAGTTGCAGGCAGTCACAATTTATTACTCACCACTGTTGGTACCATAAGCCATCAAATCCGTTTTGTTGTTCCATTCCATGCGCTCAATGTGTTTTGATACATTTTTTGAGGCGAATGAACGCAAATTTTCGACATAATTACTACTATTTCACATTGTCGATGAAATGCAAAAAACCACAACTAACTAACTAAAACGATGTGGTGACTTATGATTCGAGGAAATGCATCATAATCAATCAAAAAGTTAATTTTGGATTTTTAGTTAGTTACGGCTTTTTGTATTTCAGTGACGATGTGAGTTAAGCCCTTTCCATACTATACTAACGATATATTACATGCCAAGTCCGACTTCTCAATAGATATAAAATTCACCTTGAATTAATTCTTATTTAATTTGTGAACTTGGCTGTCGACTTATTTACATATCATCATCTTTATTTCGATGCGTGCTAATTTTGACAATTTACACAAAATAAAAATAAATGTTTTTGTTTTCGAGCTGAAAGACTAATAAAAGGAAACACAGAACTTAAGAATATTAAGTTTTATGAGAAAAAAAATAATCACCCTTTGACTTTAAATTACGAAAGAAGGTCGACGTAGGCTACAATATTAACGTAGCATCTCCATAGGCAAAAAAATGTCGGCTAAAATTTTTTGTTTGCCAGATATACGTTTTATCAGTGTACTTGCAAAATATTCGCACTCGCAAAAGCTCCGAATTCATTATTGCGAATGCGAAAGCGAATGCGAATGTTAAAATTTATGCGGAAGTTCCGCGGTTGCGAATGCGAATGCGAATATTCGCAACAACCCTGACATCCACTATAATTGTTCATAAGTGTTCAGTCAAAAATATTTGAAACACAAAATTCAAATAAAACACGCTTACTTCGATGTTTTTGTTTAGTTTCTTTGCGTATTTCTTTCCTCTTCTCTTCCTCGCTAATTTGAATATATGTATGTACATCTATACATAGTATAAAGAAAAGGCGAGATAAATTTTAACCACGCTACTGAACGGATTAAGACAAGATTTTTTATGTATATAACCACAGAATAAACAGTATACAGAAGACGCACCAGATACAAATTTATTTTTCTTCGGCGGACGTAATATTACAACCCGGACCAGAGCAGAGAAGTTAATATCACGACCACTATGAATAACATGGCGACCCGGTACGGAGCAGAGGAGTTAACATCACGTCCACTATGAACAACATAAAGTTAACTTCTCGCCACAAACACACATCGTGATCAGCGTTGCCGCGAGCTTGAAAAAAATGTATCAGTTGCCAAGCAGAAAAAGTATCAAAAGCAAACAACACTGTTGTTTGTTAAACTATTATTTAAAAAACAAATAATAAATACAATTTTATAATTAAATCCACGAAAAACATTACCGGCAGATTTTAACACGTTTTCAATACTTCTTCATTTCGAAGGGATAATAGGAATAAAAATTGTAGTGGATTAGGTCACTGGTTGCCTCATAAAACCAATGGAAATCTCAAATTTCGACGAACGACTGTCGTTGCGACAATGGGAATAGGGCCGAATAACACAAGCATGAGCAAAATATCAAAATAATTTTTATTTTAGCGCAATAACTGTGCAATTTAGTACAAACGAGCCCTTAAACCACACAAACGATCGACGCAAGCGCAAGTGATTTAGGGGCCCTATAACAGCGGCGTGAGCAAAGAAATTTGGGGTTTGGTTGCCCTTATAAGAGTTACCAAATCAAACTTATAAATATCTATATATAAATTGTGAGACTTTAAATAGCAAGAAAAAAATATTTACCTTTACAGCCCTATTCTAATAAAACCTCACAACTGAGTTGTGAGCAAAAATTTGTGAGATTTCTTGTGAGGTCTATTTTGTGAGGTTATTCTTGCCCAAACCTCATAAGAAAAAAGGTCAACCAAATCACCACACGAGGTGAAAAGCATTTTGCTGTCGTAAATAAAATAAATACAAAAGATGGATGCTGAACAACAGGAAAAGTAAATATTTTTGCAATTTGTTTATTTTTTTGATAATTACTGACTTTATTTATTTTCTAGGCGAATGTAAAAAGAAATAAAGCAGGAGTAGCTCCAGTACTTCACATAGTTTACAATCCACAACTTGGTGCAAAAGTTTGTATGGAAATAAAATCCTATGCCTGCTCTAACTCTTCCGAAACTGTCGCAAAAACAAGCCATTACTGAATATACTTTTAGTTAAAAAACAAAAAAACTTAACACAGACACTGATAGCGAACGAAAATTAACAAAACATTATTCAATTGCCCAACAAAAATCGGCTGGTTTTCTCTTGTGAGGGTCTCATTCGTACATCAAAAATTTCCTGACAATTGTGAGCGTATGGGCTTTTGAATTTACGCCAGCATAGGGATAACCTCACAATAGTCAGAAACCTCACAATAGTGAGTGTGGTGATTTTTGTGAGGGCAACAGACTAGACTAGTAACACTATTCATAGTTTTCAAAAATTCATTTCTGCCCGTTGAAAGTACGAAAATAGCGCATTTGGGAACAAAAAAGTATCAGATATTACAATTTAGAAAATAAAGTATTAAAAATTATACAATTGTATCAAAACGGCAACGATGATCGTGATGGGTACCGAAGTTAGTTAAGCTGATGCCACATAAAACTTTAGCTTCGCTTTACGTGACAGATAAGATGAATTGTAAGAAAATGCACAAAGCATGCCACATAAATCGTCGAAGCTGCAGCGCGAAGCGAAAAGATGGCCAACTCCCATCTTTTTGCGCGCTTTGACAATCAGCCAGTTTAATATTTATTTTGTTTCGTCCAAATTCGAGTTTTCATGCTGACACATAAAACTTAATTACATTGCTGATAATTTTAAAGCAAAATATATAAAATCCATAGCAACTTTGACTAGTAAAAAAGCGGTACAAAATTGTTTTTTTGGCGTTCATTGTGGCATAGCTTTTGCGTTTGGCGCTTTGATGGCAAAGTTATAAATGTTACGCAAAGCTACAAAGTTTTAGTTGCGTTTTTTTACTAATTTCCAGTAAAATCCAGTAAAAGTTTTTACGAATTTTCATGTTTTGGCGTTTTCGTACGCAAAAACTTGCAAAGTAGGGGAAATTGAGAGAGCGAAGAATGACAGCTGAAGTTGTAAGTTTTTACTGGATTTTACTGGATAAATTTTTACTTGTAAGAATTTGCCAGTACGAAAAACAGCTGATCGCATGTTGCTGTATGAAATTTAAACTAATAAGGAAACTGTTTGTGGATTTTTATTGTGGAAATTTTCAAAACAAACATATTTAAATATAAAATATATCGTTTTATTGGGAATATGCTGCGAATAAACAACCAATTTATCAGCTGTTCATGAAACTTGCAAATTATTACTGGAAAAGCGTTCGCGTACTTTTTTGCAAATTTTTTCTATGAGAGCGAATTCTTAGAAATAAAGTTACTGGAGAGTTACTGGCAAGTTACTGGATAATTTGTAAAAAAAACACAACTTTTATCTGGCATCAGCTTTAACATTTTGTCGTCATAGCGACGATGGTATTAACAGCGTCAGCCGAGTGAAAATACTGCTAAAGTAACAGAGACAGCGCCGCTTGTGATACCCTTGCTTGGCTCACCGCACGTGCCATAAATTCAAATTGGTTCTATACTCGACATACGTCCAGTGTTGCCAGGTCTTCGGCATGAGAAAACGTCCCTCTTGGTCTGAAAAAACCTCATTTCCTACCCAAAAACGTCTTTTTCAATTGAATGTACAGAAAATTGTTCTTATTAAACGTTTATTGTATACAAAGGTACATATCGAGCCCTAACCCCCAAAATAACGTGAGCGACATTTTTTTTTTAATTTTTTTTTGATGCAGAAATATTCCTAGAGCATTTAGATGCATTTCTGCATCAAAAAGAAAATGTTGTCGCTTACGTTATTTTGGCGGTTAGGGCTCGATATGTGCGTAATGTATATTAAAATGTCATTTCGACAGAGCACATTTAAAATTCATTGTAAACTGGTCGTTAATATAAAAATCATTTTATATATACACTTGTGATCAGCTGATTTAGTCATCAATATTTTGATCGATTTTGGCTGTTTCTCTTTCGTTTATTTAATATTTATTATTTTTCCATAAAACCCAAGCTCATTAACAAACAAAATATAAATCCACAAAAATTGTGCAAAAATTATAAACAATCTGCAAATTTTCAGCTAGATTTTCAACTTTTTATTCAGAGTTTTTAGAATTTTTTTTGAGTATGCAGTTTGATAGTCCATTAAATTTCAGGGCAATAATATGTAAGTTTAAAGGGGCTAAATAATCGAGTTGATTTTTAATAATTTTTTTTTTCTTGCAGGCATTTCGTTAGGGGCTCGGTTGTCGAAAATGCTAAGTTACGTTCTGCTAAGAAGGAGCATAGCAATAGGTCCATTCAATATCAAAAAATTGTTACGAATTGTTGCTAGTACTTGCAAGTTTTTACTGGGAATGCATTCAATAACCCAAAATATTTGCAAGAGGGAGAGCGTAACAACCCGAGAGAGCTGCAAGTTCTTGCAAGTAAAAATTTTACTAGCAGGAATTTGCAGGAGTCAAAAAGTAAGGTTATGTTTCTGTTTAAGAGGATGATTTGATGAAACATAATTAGTGAAATGAAAATATGGACGAAAAATTTAAATCTAATGAATATTTTTTCATTTTTATTACGATGCAATAGTTCCCAATTAAAAAGAAAATTGCGCGCCAAAACTTAAACGTCAGAAAGTGTCCAATGGCTTAAGATGCAATACTAGTTTTGCTTTCAATAACTTTTTCTGAAAATTTTCTCTTGCTCTCAATTTTACTCTATATTTTTCTTGTACGCTCTCACTGCAAGTACTTACTGGAAAAGTTATTGAATGGACCTAATATTTCAGTCTTTTTTGTGTTCATTACATTTTCAATTAAGTCTTAAAAAGTCTCTTACTTTTTTCTGACGTTTTATGCTGCACAGCTTTTTTGATGCTTTTGCGAGCGTGCCTGCTGCAATAGATCGGTTCTTCCTGAATTGGCTTTCAACGTGCAATTGCAAACATTACAGCAAGCCTCGTAACCTCAAGTGTTTACACAACCAGCCTTTGAATACGGGAGAATCCAAGAATCCAGAAAAAATCTTTTGAAGCAGCTGCAGCAAAACACAAAGATTGTAAAGATTTATTAAAAAGATAATTCAAAATCAGTTCTACTTATAAGATTTAGTAACAAAAAAAAAATTACTGGGAAGTTAAAAAACGTCATTTTTTACACAAAAAACGTCCAAACGTCAACAGGGTACAAAAAACGTCCAAATGATGTTAAAAACGTCAACCTGGCAACGCTGCATACGTCTTCTGTATACTGTTTATTCTGTGATATAACACAGGCCTACAAAATTAAAAAAAAAGTTGAGACCCTGAGACTAGTTTATACTTTTCTAAAAGTTTTTGATGCGCTGAATCTAAATCCAAAATCAGTTTTGCTCGATTAGCTTAGGTGATTTTTTGATATATTCTTCATGTATTTTCATCAAGAATAGTTAGTCTTTTTACAAAATTGAATAAATCATTTGAAAGTAAAATATTTCCCCTTGATAATGCTGTTTAACTCAACGAGATATCTTGTTTTAAACCTGAGATATTGTCCATTAAACTTTGTGAGTTTTGCGACATTACTCTTTGCACAAATGCTTGAAAGATACAACACGAAAAGAAACAGATTTGTGGTATACGTTTAGGCGTCTTTATTTACATAATGAATGTATGTGTATATGGGCGCGGGCATAGAGAAAACTTATTTCGTTTAATGGTCTAATTATGCATACTTCGCATAACTTCACACAACTTCGCATAAACTTCAAACTGTAATTTCGTATGTACTTTGTATGTATTTTGTATGTATTCTATTACCCATGAATTAGCAGAACTTTTAAAAACTTAGCGATCTGTTGAGTTTAGCCGCCCTATTCCCACACCACTGACAAAACTCAGCGGCTGACTATTGCCTTTACTACTGCGCCTAATACTATGCCGCAAATTTATTTTAAACTGTCGTATGACAATTGTCAGTTTTATTGTTATGACCTACTGAGTAAGTGACAACGGCGAAACAATGTTTATATTGTGTTTTAGGCGCAGTAATTGTGACAATAGTCATATGATGAATTTTGTCAGTGTTGTGGGAATAGGGCGGTAGATTTGGCTTCACATTTTCTTAAATTACATTTCGATTGCACTGGTACAAATGGTTGTGCGAAGTTATGCGAAGTATACATAATCAGTCCTTAAGAATTTAACGAGGAATGAATGCATAAGAAATTCTCTAGGAATTTCATTTGATATTATTCATATAATATATGTACATGATCAGGGAACGGATTTTATGGAAATTGGCTTTTTTTCTGCTAAAGAGATAGAGCATATTCGATTAAGAATGTCCACGATTTAGCTTTCCCTGATTCCATATATCGTCGTTTCAAGTGCAAAACCGCGTATCAACAAAATGCAAAACCGCGTATGTGAAGTTTTAGAAATTATTTTCTAGAGGATAAAAACACTCATATTTCAAAATGGTTCTCTTTTTTATAAAGCAATCGCATTTCTGGCTAGTATATTTCAGGACGAATGGATAATGATTGAGCAAGAGCTTGTGTGAGCAAATCCAATTTTTGGCAGCCAATGTCAGTTACGCGGTTTTGTACTTTAAACGACGATATACACATTTGATGTTTCCTTTTTTTTGCCTTTTTTAAGATATTTGCCTTTTCTTGCCTTTTCTACCATTAAAAAAGTGATTATAGCATTTACAATTTTTTTTTTTAAAGATTAAAAAATATACACATGCCCATGCAGCTTATAGAAGCGCAGGGACCTCTAGCCAAATTGGTGTTGGAAAAATTCAAAGCTGTTTTCTCAGCTAACGTAGGCTTGGAGACAATAAGGGGTGTGGATAAAATTGTAAAGGGCGAGGAAAACGCCCTTATTCCTAATAATATGAACGTTTCAAACGTTCCATATTTAAATTGGGCTCCACTTGTATCAACTTGCGTCGAGCGCACATTTAGTACATTCAAGGCTTCTCTTCGCGAAAATCGAATGAAAATGCTGCCAGAAAACTTCAAAATACATCTTGTGGTTCAATGTTACTACAACTATACAGATTAAAGTTTTATTAGTTAGAAACTCGAAAGGATAAAATAGTCAAAGATTCAAAGTACAAATTTTTCATATGTGACCTGGTCTACGAAAAGGGAGCTTACGTGCGAAAAAAGTTTTCTGTGAAAAAGCTGTTAAAAGTGAAAATCATCTCATCTTCCATCCGAATCAACCAAAAAGAGAAAATTGATTTTTTGACACCTAAGCCCCCTTTCCGTAGACCAGGTCACATATAATGAAGCTAGTTCCTAGTTTTTCTCTTTTTACTTGTAATATAAACTTTTCTAAAATAAATGTATTTTTTGATTGTTTTTCGTATTTTATGTCTTTTTTTAGTGCCTTATTTTGATTTTTTTGCAATACCTAGTGCCTTTTCCTGCCTTTTTCGCTATTTTGTTTTGCCTTTTTTTGACTTTTTTGCAACCCCTAGTGCCTTTTCCTGCCTTTTTTGCTATTTTATTTTGCCTTTTTTATAAGCTTTTATTTAACTTGGTCATCCCGCGCAAATCGTGGAAATTTCCAATCGATTTTAAACTAACTTCCCGACAAGTTAGAGACTTGAAATTTTCAGCATAGTTCCAATCACGATGACAATGCAATTTAAAATATAAATGAATTCCCTATATGGTCCAGGGGTCTTGATTCAAAGTCGGTCAAAAATTAGTAAAATTTATGGCTAACGGAGCGTAATTTGCCAAAGAACGTAAAACCAGAGCAAAGCCATTTATGGCAAATTCTAGATATCAACCTAGTCTAGATATGAACCTCGTTGTAGGCATCATATCAAGGAGATAAAATTAGAAGACTCGAGAAGTTTCCTCGCCAGAAGAACTTTAATATTGCGCCTAAATATATGCATGCTACAGCGGAAGTGGACGACACGCCATTTCCTTAAATGAAATTAATTGCTGCTATATGTATGTATGTACATATGTATGTTTATACAAAACGTAAGCAAACAACATTTTGCTTGCATAGTCTTCTGTTCTCTTTCATTGCAAGTTGAATTATTTTAATATCTATTGCAAAATTTTGTACATAAAATAAAATAAAACTATTTAATATACAACGCTTTTATAAATGGACTAAAAGTTAGAAAATAAAGTAATGTAAAAAAATATTTTTTTAAAAATAAGCTTTTATTTAACATGTTTAATCAAACGAATAAAATAAAGTAGTGAAACAAAAGATTTTTTAGCAAGAAAATTTTGTCAAAACTGCACTAAAATGAATAAAATAAAATAAGTTAAGGTCTCGTTAAAGTTACTAAAAGCCATTTAGTGAAAGGAGTTATTCAAACTCTAATGAAAATTACTAACAATTTGTACTAATTTACTTCGTTTTTAAAAAAGCTTGTCGGCGAATTCAGCGTACATGCATAATTGGTTAGGTATTTATGTATTTATATGTATGTATGCAGATATTAAAATGCCGGTTTGCTATTCGCGCGAGGAGCTTTTTTAAAAACGAAGTAAATTAGTACAAATTGTTAGTAATTTTCATTAGAGTTTGAATAACTCCTTTCACTAAATGGCTTTTAGTAACTTTAACGAGACCTTAACTTATTTTATTTTATTCATTTTAGTGCAGTTTTGACAAAATTTTCTTGCTAAAAAATCTTTTGTTTCACTACATTATTTTATTCCTTTGATTAAACATGTTAAATAAAAGCTTATTTTTAAAAAAATATTTTTTTTACATTACTTTATTATAGGTTTCTTCTTCTTCTTTTTCGGCGCTGTAACCGCCTAAGCGATTTTGGCCGAGTTCAGCAAAGCACGCCAGTCGTTTCTCCTCTGTGCCAACTGACGCCAAGTGAAGTCAAGTCCTTCTCCACCTGATCTTTCCATCGCAGTGGGGGCCTCCCTCTTCCTCTGCTACCACCAGCGGGTTCCGAGTTGAATACTTTCAGAGCTGGAGCGTCGGTGTCCATTCGAACGACATGACCAAGCCAGCGCAGCCGCTGTATTTTAATTCGCTGCACTATGTCCATATCGTTGTAAAGCTCATATAGCTCAGCTGGCAGGCTGTTATCTCCAGCGGCTTTGTTGTTTTTCAGCCGCGTTATTGCTATATGTACCTCGTCATAGTCAGGCGGTGTAACGTCGACTCCGTCATCATCGACTGCAGGCTCGGGTTCTTCTTCTCCACAACTTTCCGTGCTGCTACCATTTAGTAGGGCGGAAAAGTGTTCCCTCCATAATTTAAGTACGCTCGGGACATCAGATACTAGGTCGCCATTATTGTTCTTACAGGAGTGCGCCCCGGTCTTTAAACCTTCCGTAAGTCGCCTAACTCTCTGGTAAAATTTTCGGCCATTCTTCCCGTCGGGCAAGTATTTCGGTCTCTCTCTTCTTGTTGCGGCAAATACGTCTCGCTTCCCTCTTCAGATCCCTATAGCGGTCCCACATAGCGCGCGTTGCGCCCGATCGCAGCGTGGCCCTGTAGGCGGGATCTTTTTTCTCTGCAGCTTCCTGACACTCCTCATCGTACCAGTTGTTCTTTGGTCTCGCTCCGACTACTTCTTCGGCGGCGGTACTTAATGAGCGTGAAATGTGGTTCCACTGCTCGCATATGTCGGTTTGTTGAAGCATGCTCTCTGAGAGCAGGTGTGAGAGTCGAGTAACGAAAGCGCTGGCTGTCTGTTGTGATTGCAGCTTTTCGACGTTAAGCTTTCCTTGCATATTTGGGCGCACATTTTTTGCTGCACAGAGGCGGGTGCGTATCTTGGCTGCAACAAGATAGTGGTCCGAGTCGATGTTTGGGCCTCGGAGTGTGCGTACGTCTAAAACACTGGAAGCGTGCCTTCCGTCTATCACCACATGATCGATTTGGTTTCTCGTTTTTCGATCCGGAGACAGCCAGGTATCTTGATGGATCTTTTTATGCTTGAACCTAGTACTGCATACTACCATGTTTCGGGCCCCGGCGAAGTCAATCCGTTGTCGGACGTTTCGTCGTGGAGGCTGAATTTTCCGACGGTGGTTCCAAAGATCCCTTCCTTGCCCACCCTGGCATTGAAGTCGCCAAGCACGATTTTGATATCATGACGGCGGCAGCGCTCGTACGTGCGCTCCAAGCGCTCATAGAAGAGATCCTTGGATGCCTCATCCTTCTCTTCCGTCGGGGCATGCGCGCAGATGACCGAGATGTTGAATAATCTCGCTTTGATGCGGATTGTGGCTAGACGCCAGTGTCACCAGTGTCGCCAGTGTACCAGTGTCCCCAGTGTCACGAGTTTCACCAGTGTACCAGTGTCGCCAGTGTACCAGTGTCGCCAGTGTCACCAGTGTACCAGTGTCACCAGTATACCAGTGTCGGGAGTCTTCGGCTCTGCCAGTGTACCAGTGTCACCAGTGAACCAGTGTCACCAGTGTCGCCAGTTTCACCAGTGTACCACTGTCAACAGTTCACCAGTTTCCCCAGTGTACCAGTGTCACCAGTGCCACCAGAGTCGCCAGTTTCACGAGTTTGACCAGTGTACCAGTGTCGCCAGTTCACCAGTGTACCAATGTCGCAAGTGTCGCCAGTGCCGCCAGTGTCACCAGTTTCACCAGTGTCACCAGTTTCACCAGTGTCGCCAATGTACCAGTGTCGCCAGTGTCACCAGTGTACCAGTGTCGCCAGTGTCGCCAGTGTCACCAGTGTCACCAGTGTACCAGTGTCGCCAGTGTCACCAGTGTCACCAGTGTCGCCAGTGTCACCAGTGTACCAGTGTCCCCAGTGTAACCTGTTCCCCATTGTACCAGTTTCACCAGTGTCACCAGTGTACCAGTGTCCCCAGTGTAACCTGTTTCCCCAGTGTACCAGTTTCACCAGTGTCGCCAGTGTCGCCAGTGTCGCCAGTGTTACCAGTGTCACCAGTGTCGCCAGTGTCCCCAGTGTACCAGTGTCCCCAGTGTAACCTGTTTCCCCAGTGTACCAGTGTCGCCAGTGTACCAGTGTCTCCAGTTTCACCAGTGTCGCCAGTGTACCAGTGTCGCCAGTGTCACCAGTTTCACCAGTGTCACCAGTTTCACCAGTGTCGCCAGTGTCACCAGTGTACCAGTGTCGCCAGTGTCGCCAGTGTCACCAGTGTACCAGTGTCGCCAATGTCACCAGTGCCACCAGTG
>NW_023458555.1:106631004-106638724 GCF_013731165.1 Rhagoletis pomonella | reverse complement strand
TCAGCAGTGCCACCAGTGTCGCCAATGTCACCAGTGTACCAGTGTCGTAAGTGTCCCCAGTGTCACGAGTTTCACCAGTGTACCAGTGTCGCCAGTGTACCAGTATCGCCAGTGTCACCAGTGTACCAGTGTCGCCAGTGTCACCAGTGTCACCAGTGTACCAGTGTCACCAGTGTACCAGTGTCGCAAGTGTCGCCAGTTTCACCAGTGTCACCAGTTTCATCAGTTTCACCAGTGTCACCAGTGTCACCAGTTTCACCAGTGTCGCCAGTGTCACCAGTGTCACCAGTGTACCAGTGTCGCAAGTGTCACCAGTATTAACTACGTCCCTCTGTCGTGGTGGCGAGTAAAAGTGGTTTTCATCCCAAAACCTGGAAGGCGAGAAGGAGCCTTTAACAATGTTAGGGTAGAAGCTATCAAAAAACCCCTTTACAAGCTAGGCGTCGAGGAGTCTATTAGCGCGTGGCTAATGGCGATGCTTCGCAGCAGAACGATTTCAGCTGAACTTGGTAGCTATACATTAACAAAACACGTTAGTAGGGGCACTCCTCAAGGGGGAGTGATCTCTCCTAGTTTACGGCTTAGCACTATCAACTCAGTACTACTCAAGCTCAACCAGGGAGAAGTAAAGGTAGTGGCCTACGCTGACGATGTAGTGATTTTAATAACCGGGTTATTTCCATCTGTGGTGAGTAACATCATGGAGGGTACTCTAGCAAAGCTTAGCCGGTGGGCCGAGCAATGTGGCCTTAGAGTGAACCCAGAGAAAACAGAATTAATGCTCTTTACGACAAGAAATAAGGTCCCAAGCTTTGAATTACCAAAGCTAAATGGACAAAGGCTGCGATTATCTAAACAAGCGAAGTATCTGGGAGTCATACTGGATCTTAAGCTAAGTTGGAAAATAAATATTGAAGAAAGAGTAAAGAAAGCGAGCATTGCCTACTACTCCTGTAAGCGGCTTTTTGGGAAGATATGGGGTCTCAATCCAAAAGTTGTACTCTGGATGTACACAGCGGTTGTACGTCAGATCATATGCTACGGTTCTTTGGTGTGGTGGACAGCCTTAAAGAACCAATATAATCAAGTGAAACTAGGCAGAGTTCAGAGAGATGCATGCATCGGGACCACGGGGGCAACGATAACTTGCCCTACCGATGACCTAAATGTTATTACAAACCTATTTCCTATAGACCTTCACATACGGCACACCGCATCACTATCGGCTATAAGACTTAGAGAACTAGGTATATGGAAAAAAAGAACGATCGGGTATAGCAGTATAATTTCCCGTTTGCCACCTAAGTTGAGGCTGGCAACCGATTACATTCGACATGAGGTAGAGTTTTACAGGCCTTTCGGGGCCATTCTTCCGTCGAGAGCCGACTGGGATGGGGAACTTAATATCTCTATCTGGACACATCATATGTACACGGATGGCTCCAAAATGGAACGTGGAGTTGGAGCAGGTATTAACTCTGAGTCACTGGGAGTAAAAGGATCAATTCATCTGCCCGATTTCGAGAGTGGAATTCGCTATAGCCGAAGGCTGCCATCTCTTAGAACGTAGAGGATTACGTCACGTCATTAAGGCCTTAGCGTCTTTTACAACAAGGTCGAAACTAATCAAGGAGTGTAGGACACTGTTAAATACAGTAAGTCGTCAACTCGATCTAGATTTAATTTGGGTCCCTGGTCATAGCAACATTCACGGAAACGAGGCTGCAGACGAGTTAGCCAGAGAGGGTTCTACATTGGTGTCGATCGAGGACCGGATCTCACCCCCAATTGCAACCTTATATAAAGACATATTTCTCCACAATCTCCGGAAATCGGACCAAAGAGGGCCCACCGTGGCAGGCTGCCGAATATCCAAACTATTGTGGCCTGCGTACAGCCCTGAGAGAACACAAAACCTACTAAGGAAACCCAGATCTGACGTTGCTAGGCTTCTTGCGACTCTTACTGGACATTGGCCGATTGGTACCCACGCGAGAAGGCTGGGAGTCGCCTACAACGACTTCTGTAGAAGCTGCAGAGATGAGAACGAGCAGGAAACAGTAGGGCACCTGCTTTGTAAATGTCCAGCTCTAATGAGGAGCAGAAATACCATGCTAGGAGCATATGAATTCACATCGTTACGAGAGCTATTTGATGTAAGTCTCCACAACATACTCAACTTCATCAGCTTTGTAAATGTCCAGCTCTAATGAGGAGCAGAAATACCATGCTAGGAGCATATGAATTCACATCGTTACGAGAGCTATCTGATGTAAATCTCCACAACATACTCAACTTCATCAGCCACGCAGGCTGGTTCTAACATACTCATTCGAGGTATATGGTGTCAAAATCGCACTTAACTGTTACTTGGGCGTAACAGTTTTCCGCCACCATTCTAACCTAACCTAACCTTCACCAGTGTCGCTGGTGTCACCAGTGCCGCCAGTGTCACCAGTGCCTACGGCGCATTTTCTATAAAAAATATTCAATACATCGAGCCCTGACCGCCAAAATAACGTAAGCGACATTTGTTTAAAAATTTTGTTTTTGATGCAGAAATATTACTAGAGCATCTAGATAAATTTCTGCATCAAAAAGGAAATTTTGAAAAAAATGTCGCTTACGTTATTTTGGCGGTTAGGGCTCGATATGTATAGTAAAAAGGACTAAAAAATTGGCCGATTTCATCTGCGGCGCTTTTCTATATAAAACAATATGCCAACAATGGCGACACTGGTGACACTGGCACACTGGTGACACTGGTGGCACAGGTGACACTGGCGATACTGGCGACACTGGTACACTGTTGACACTAGCGACACTGGTACACTGGCGAAACTGGTGAAACTGGTGACACTGGTGACAATGGCGACACTGGTGACAATGGCGACACTGGTGACACTGGCGATACTGGTGGCACTGGTGACACTGGTAAACTGGTGAAACTGGTGACACTGGCCAATGTACACTGGTACACTGGTGACATTGGCAGAGCTGAAGACTCCCGACACTGATACACTGGTGACACTGGCGACACTGTTACACTGGTGACACAGGTGGCACTGGTGACACTGGCGACACTGTTACGCTGGTGGCACTGGTGGCACTGGTGACACAGGCTACACTGGTACACTGGCGACACAGGTACACTGGTGACACTGGCGACACTGGTACACTGGCGACACTGGTGACACTGGTACACTGGCGACAGTGGTGAAACTGGTGACAATGGCGACACTGGTGACACTGGCGATACTGGTACACAGGTGGCACTGGTGACACTGGTGACACCAGCGACACGGGTACACTGGTGAAACTGGTGAAACAGGTGAGACTGGTAAACTGGTGAAACTGGTGACACTGGCCAGTGCACACTGGTACACTGGTGACACTGGCAGAGCTGAAGACTCCCGACACTGGTACACTGGCGACACTGGCGACACTGTTACACTGCTGACACTGGTGGCACTGGTGACACTGGTGACACTGGTGGCACTGGTGACACTGGCGACACTGGCGACACTGGTACACTGTTGACACTGGCGACACTGGTGAAACTGGTGACACTGGCGACACTGGTGACACTGGTGACAATGGCGACACTGGTGACACTGGCGACACTTGCGACACTGTTACACTAGTGACACTGGCGACACTGTTACACTGGTGACACAGGTGGCACTGGTGGCACTGGTAACACTGACGACACTGGTAACACTGGCGACACTGGTGAAACTGGTGACACTGGTGAAACTGGTGACACTGGTACACTGGCGACACTGGTGAAACTGGTACACTGGCGACACTGGTGATACTGGTGAAACTGATGACACTAGAGACACTGGCGATACTGGTACACTGGTGACACTGGTAAGCTGGTGACACTGGTGACACCAGCGACACTGGTACACTGGTGACACTGAAGATACTGGTACATTGGTGGCGCTGGTGACACCAGCGACACTGGTACACTGGTGAAACTGGCGACACTGGTGAAACAGGTGACACTGGTAAACTGGTGAAACTGGTGACACTGGCGACACTGGCGACACTGTTACACTGGTGACACAGGTGGCACTGGTGACACTGGCGACACTGGTGAAGCTGGTGACACTGGCAGAGCTGAAGACTCCCGACACTGGTACACTGGTGACACTGGCGACACTGGCGACACTGTTACACTGGTGACACAGGTGGCACTGGTGGCACTGGTGACACTGGCGACACTGGTACTATATAAACTTTTTGTAAAGTGACTTATACAGATTGTCGAACTTTTTATGAAGATATTCATATTTTTTCCTGTCTCTCAACAAGTGGGTCCTTCGGAGTTTTTAAAAGCTTTATTTTTCTTATTCCTTAGGCTGCATAGCCTAGCATTAAACCATGGTGGTTTACTGTTTCGAGCCACTAGTTTCAGAGGAACGAAAGAAGAAACTATATGGGAAAACTTTTCGTGAATTATTTTATAGATAGAGTCCGGATTCCTAATTGGTACAATGTAGTTCCAACCAATTGAGCTTAGTTCCGAGTTTATTTCATCAAAATTAGCTTTTTTGAAGTAAAAAGATGCCAGGTTCAATTCACAGTTAGATCTAAGATCAGTAGTAGTAAATACAAGATCTAGTATTTTATCATTATCACTATAAAAGCTATTTATTTGTTGAAAATTGTTGGATGTGAAAAAGCTAGTGACTGATGATTCAGTATCGGATTTAATATTGATTTAATATTGTGGTTCGCAGTAGACCAGGCGATGCCTGGTAGATTGAAATCCCCTATGACAAGGACCTGGCTATTACCGGTGATGCCGCTTGTTATGTACTCATTGTTATTTATGTGACGTTCGTAAATTTAGGAGTTAGAATTAGGTGGAATATACGATAGGAAAAGGAAAACAGTTTTATTACTTTTAAAAGTGACTTCCACACACATCTGCTCAATTATATTATCAGCCAAAGGCAATGCTACAAGTTTGCTTTGCATATTTGACCCAACCGCGAAGAGAACCCCACCCCCACGTTCACAACCACTAGCTATGGGACATCTATCTTTACGGTATACCGAGTTATACCGAGTAGTAATTATCGAAGTATTCTGCACTTGCAATGTCTCGATGTAACCATGTTTTGGTTATTGCAATGAAATCGTAATCATGTAATGAGGTTGCCAATTTAAAATCATTGACTTTGGTTCGCATACCGCTTATATTTTGATAATAAAAAGAATATGAGTTGAAGCTTTGAGCTTGAGCGACTCAATACTTCAAGTCTTTTCCCCCTTGATTTTCTAAAAAACGGAACGGCCGAACTTTAACATTCAGCGGCCATAGCAAGGGGTCAAAAACCTTTGTATAAAAACTGGGGGATACCACTAATTTACAATTGACTCTCTCCAAGTCTTCTGGATTTGCATCTTTTTTTATAAGTTTGTAGCAGACTAAATACTGACTGCTTATCTTCGCGTGTTTGCTAACATAAGCAATTATATCCTCCGTATTGACAGTTGATTTAAATGAGGAGAGGCGTACCAATTTTTTGCTCACAAGTTGTGTTGCCATTTTAGCCGTTTTCCGGCTAGATTTAGCCGGTTGCAATAGCAAACAGCCGGAGAAATTTCGGTTTAGCCGGAAGCCGATTTTTTAGCCGTTTTGTGAAAAAAATTAGCCGTTTTTAGCCGATTTTGCTATTTCTTCGTTTTCTTAAAATTCAAATACATATATATGTTTCCATTTTTGACTAAGCGACCCAAAATCGGTTAGGAATGGCTACTAGCGTTATCGTGGAGGCAGGGTTATATAAAATTGGGCCGATTTCGATTATTTTTATTTTAAACAATTATTTTTTTCTAAAGAAGGCTGTAACGGGGACTTTCTTCATAAAATGTTTGTTATCAATTACTTAAATTCAAGTATGAAGTTTTATTCGCAAACTTAGAAAATTACAAATTGTTTCACTGTTTGCTTAACAGGCGTTTGTGTTTGGATATACTGCCAAGAATAAATGTTACAGGTATTGTCTTCCTAGATAGCGTATATTCAATTCTGCCTTAATTACAAAACATCATGGTTGCCCACGCTTAAAGTTTTAAGGCAAGGGAAAAATGGATATTTTCAAGCACTATGTACACATACGGCCTTACTTAAACTAATTTTTTTCCTGAGAACTTATTTAAACTCCAAAAACCGAAGGCCAACTTGAATTAAAAAAACCAGCACTGAAATGCATAAAAATGAAAGTAAAAGAGCACAAATTTCTATGTAAAGCAAAACTCTCGAGGAAGACAATAGGTTTGTTCGTCGAAAATCCAGCGAAAATTATCACTCAAAATATCAGTTAGTAAAAACAAATGCTCCCAAATTCTCTCGCAAGTAGAGAAACTTGCAAATTTCTGCACGAACGCAAACTTGCAGGAACTTGCAAGTTTCTCTGCCAGCTAGTGTCCACGGCCGCATTTAAAACATAAGAAATTTGTATAGAATTTTAAAGTTCTTTCAGAGGGACAAAAAACAGGATCTACATGTATATTTCTTGCTAGTCCGACTTTCTTCAACATACATTTCAATTTCTTTGCCGTACTAACTGTCGCGTTTCCTATATCGACTCTGGTTGAGATTGCGTTACGAGTGTGTTTCAAATCATTGGAATTAACTAAACTAATTAAGTAAAGAAGTCTTTACTTAAATTTTTTATTATAAATCGCTTAAGTTTGTAAATTTTTAAATTTTACGAACCTGTTTATTCAAATTATTGTCGACAAAAAATGCAACCATGTGCCACATTCATATGTTTATTCTAATTCGCTGGCTATCGAAGATCGAAAGTGAAATTCGTATTATGAGCTATGCAAGCGTGTCGAAATTTTCGAAGAATATCGAATTTTCTGTCGAACAGAATTTTGTTTTCGTTGGTGTATCGAAGTGTTAGAAAATTGTAAAAGATTTACGATTTTGCTTTTGTTTTCTTACTTTTTGGCGGCTAGGCACCAATTTTAAACAATTTTCATTAATTTCATGGAGTTATAACGTCGTGAATACTAAACACAAGCTCGAAAGTCTGGTTTTACTTATGAAAGACAATTCCAATACGCTGTTGGCACGATCTCTGAGAACAAAATCATGGAGCTGTTTATAGTTTTAATATATTTTAATAATAGATTTGGATCATACAATTTCTTAAATATATTGTATGTCAAAATATATTCGAAAGACTGCACTTAAACTCTCTTAAACGGTTTCTGCTCCTGGCCAGTTTTCTAAGCTCTCATCCTCTGACGAATTGCCCAATCAGAACTCCGTTGTACTAATTAAATTTTATTTTTTTTTACCACGTTTTTATAAACTCGCTTTCTTTTTTATTTCATTTTAATTTGCACAGATTTACATACTTATGTATAAGCACTAGACCGTTCGTTATTTTAACTATTTTTTTAAATATACAGTTTGCCGGGCTCAAAAAGATGTCTTTTGGTCTAAAAATAAGCAGTGCAAAATTTTATTCGAATATGATAACTCTAAGTACTTGCGCGTTGCATTTGAAAATTTAGAAAACCATATGCACTCTGGGAAAAAAATTTCTAACAAAATAGTTGAAAGTCGTGAATTTTATAGTCATTTGCAATGTAAAATAACCTACACAATCTGAATATGAGGTCAAAAATTAAAAAGGTAAAATACGTTTTAAGAATTTGCGAAATTATCGTTTTTTTCAAATTGAGA
>NW_023458555.1:106623132-106626004 GCF_013731165.1 Rhagoletis pomonella | reverse complement strand
TCTCAATTTGAAAAAAACGATAATTTCGCAAATTCTTAAAACGTATTCTACCTTTTTAATTTTTGACCTCATATTCAGATTGTGTAGGTTATTTTACATGGCAAATGACTATAAAATTCACGACTTTCAACTATTTTGTTAGAAATTTTTTTCCCAGAGTGCATATGGTTTTCTAAATTTTCAAATGCAACGCGCAAGTACTTAGAGTTATCATATTCGAATAAAATTTTGCACTGCTTATTTTTAGACCAAAACATATCTTTTTCCGCCCGGCAAACCAAATTTTAATTTTAACGAACGGTCTAATAAGCACACTATTTACTTTGCTCGATTTGTAAACAAAACTTCTCAGCTGTGGAAAATATACTACTGTGAACAACCTAAACGAGCGGAATTCACAATAGCGCTATTCTTCGTCGAATGAGCGCCATAATACCAAATGAAAATTCGTGCGATCAGCACTTTCGACCACAGTCGAAGATCGAATGCAACTCATAATAGGGGCCTATGTTAGAGTTGGTAGGTGAAGCAAAGTAGCAGAGATCGTTGGTGTTGTTTTGGTTGTTGTGGTTGGAGGCAAGCTTTTTTTTGAGATATTGCTATTTGCAATATTTTTATGTGTAGCGGGAGCGCCGATTGAAATTTTTACTGGCGCTTCCGCTGGCTTGTTGACAGGTACATATTGGAGATTTTGGGCAGATTTTTTTGATGTATTTGCAGGAGATCCATTCGTGGAGTGAGTTGTGCCAGATACTTGCTGTGCGCATGTGGGTTGAGCACCACAATTTGGCTCAAATTGCATAGGAGCATTTGCTGGGCGGGCAGGCAAACAAACTGCAGCCGAACCACCGGAAGCCAGTAGTGCGCGGAGCTCAGCCAATTTTTTTGCATTTTCGCTCCCCACATTCGTTCGCTCGCTGGTAATACATTTGACAACATTTTTCAATTCTCATATTTCATCGCATAACTTCGATTTTTCCTTTTTGGTTTTCTCTAATTCCATGCATATTTTGTCACTTTGTTCATTAAAGCTAACAGAAATTTCGCGAATTTTATGTATTTCGCGCACACAATCGCTTCCAAAAGGTTTTTTATTTCACTTTCATTAGTTTTAAGCGAACTTTCGAATTCCAACTTATATTCAAGCAATCGCGAGCCGTTTTTTCTTGACTACATTTTGGATTTTCTTAATACCAAAATCAACGTTATTAATGTACATGACGCACTCATCGCATATGTAGCGAAGATTAGGAGATTCACCCAACTTTCCCATAGTATATTGGTCTATTCGCGAGCATTTTGATTGTGAGTGATAAATTTTGCCGCATACACCCGCACACCATATTCCCGAATCGCCGCGGATTTGCGATTTGCACTTTTTGCAGTCCATGACGACGATGAGAGCAACCTTTCACCACCAATGCATCAAATGTTTGCTTGCCTTAGCTTTTTTGATATTATTGCCAGGAAATTTACACTTTTCCACATTAAAAAGAATACCGGATTGTGGTTTTTGTTACACAAAATACGGGGCGAAATGAAAACACTTCCACACAGGTTGAAAACAGAAAATCTACTCCATGAGTATGCGATTGCTTTTATAAATCTCCACACCAAGTTAGAGACCTCTTCCATGAACATTTTCCGGGATATGCAGTATGAAAAATTCGGTTTGTATGGGAGGTGCCACGTAAATTTTTCCAATAACCGCAATTTTTATCCATGAATATGCAAATGTTTTCATATATATCCATACCATATTCGAGTAGCCTACCATGAACACTTCCAGAGAAGTGCAATATGAAAAATCCGGTTTGTATGGGAGGTGCCACGCCCCGTGCACCTAGCGGTATGAAATATACTTTACATTCGATTCTCATATCTACCATATATAATACAAAACATTTCATAAAGATCGGTCGAGCCGTTTAGGAAGAGTTCGATTTTTATATGTATATTAGATAAGCACAATGCGAGAAGCATAGAAAAAATTTCGATGAAAAAAATATATTTTCTCTCGGGTTCTCAACTATCCTATCTTTTAAGTTGGAACCAACAATACACACCCACAAAATTTCATTGAAATCGGTTAAGCGGTATCGGAGATTAGCGTAAAAGAACACAGTGACACGGGATATTTATATATTAAGATACCCTACTATAAGCACCTACCATAGATACCTTTGCGTACCAAATTTCAATTTAATTTGATTTTAAGGTTTTAAAATTATAGCTGATAAAATTTTCCATGCCTATGGGATGTGCCACGCCCCCTTTTACAAACCCCTTTATATATACTTTTCTGTAAGCACCTACCATACTTATGTCTGCATACCAAATTTCAAGTTCATGTGGCTTATAGTTCCGGAGTTATAGCTGATAAGATATTCCTATGGGATGTGCCACGCCCACTTTTAGAACCTCATTCATATATACCCTACTATAAGCACCTACCATATGTGTGATTGAATGACAAATTTCAAGTTCATATGACTTATAGCTTCGGATTTATAGCTAATAAAATATTCCACGCCTATTGGATGTGCCACGCACCTACCATATACATATATGACTGCATACCAAATTTTAAGTTCATGTGACTTATAGTTTCGAAGTTATGGCTGATTAAAAATTTCACGCCCATTGGAGGTGCCACGCCCCCTTGTCGAATCCCAATTTTTTACAACTATCCTATCTTTTAAGTTGGAACCAACAATACACACCCACAAAATTTCATTGAATTCGGTTATATATTAAGATACCCTACTATAAGCACCTACCATAGATACGTTTGCGTACCAAATTTTAATTTAATTTGATTTTATGGTTTTAAAATTATAGCTGATAAAATTTTCCATGCCTATGGGATGTG
>NW_023458555.1:106599777-106623122 GCF_013731165.1 Rhagoletis pomonella | reverse complement strand
CATACTTATGTCTGCATACCAAATTTCAAGTTCATGTGGCTTATAGTGCCGGAGTTATAGCTGATAATATATTCCTATTGGATGTGCCCCGCCCACTTTTAGAACCTCATTCATATATACCCTACTATAAGCACCTACCACATGTGTGATTGAATAACAAATTTCAAGTCCATATGACTTATAGCTTCGGATTTATAGCTGATTAAATATTCCACGCCTATTTGATGTGCCACGCACCTACCATATATATGACTGCATACCAAATTTCAAGTTCATGTGACTTATAGTTTCGAAGTTATGGCTGATTAAAAATTTCACGCCCATTTAAGGTGCCACGCCCCCTTGTCGAATCCCAATTTTTTACAACTATCCTATCTTTTAAGTTGGAACCAACAATATACACCCACAAAATTTCATTGAAATCGGTTAAACGGTATCGGAGATTAGCGTAAACGAACACAGTGACACGGGATATTTATATATTAAGATACCCTACTATAAGCACCTACCATAGATACGTTTGCGTACAAAATTTCAATTTCATTTGATTTTATGGTTTTGAAATTATAGCTGATAAAATTTTCCACTCCTATGGGATGTGCCACGCCCCCTTTTACCAACCCATTTATATAAAAGTGCCTACCATTGATATATCTGCATACTAAATTTCAAGTTCGTGGGACTCGTAGTTCCGAAGTTATAGCTAATAAAATATTCCATGCCTATTGGATGTGCCATGCGCTCTTTTCCAAACTCATTTATATATACCCTAATATAAGTGCCTGCCATTAAAATGGCTGCGTACGAAATTTCAGGTTCAAGCGACTTATAGCTCCGGAGTTATAGCTGAAAAAAAATTCCAGGTCCATTGGACGTGCCGCTCCCCCTTTAACAAACTCACTTATATATAGCCTACTATAAGCACCTACTATAGATACGTCAGCGTACCAAATTTCAATTTCACGTGACATATGATTCTGAATTTTCCACGCCAATTTCAAGTTCTTGGGACTTATGGTTCCCAAGTTATAGTTTATAAAAGGCTCCACGCCTATGGGATTTGCCACGCTCCTTCTTAAAAACTCATGTATATATAGGCTACTGTAAGCACCTACCGCAGATATGTCTGCATACCTAATTTCAATATCATGTGACTGATGATTGTGAAATTATAGCCGATAAACATTTCCACGCCTATGGGATGTGCCACGCCCCCTTTTACAAACCCCTTTATATATACTTTGTGGTAGCCCCTACCATAGTTATGTCTGCATACCAAATTTCAAGTTCATGTGGCTTATAGTTCCGGAGTTATAGCTGATAAAATATTCCTATGGGATGTGCCACGCCCACTTTTACAACCTCATTCATACATACCCTACTATAAGCACCTACCATATGTATGACTGAATAACAAATTTCAAGTTCATATGACTTATAGTTTCGTATTTATAGCTGATAAAATATTCCACGCCTATTGGATGTGCCACGCCCACTTCTTTATTTATACCATACTATAAGCACCTACCATATATATGACTCAGAGCTGTGTAATGATTGAATCAATTGAGTGTGCATTCTCATTTTTCTCGTTTCAAAAATGTGATTGTTTGATTTAAAAAATTTAACAACCACTCTTGAGATTGGTTACAAATTGTAAACACAAAATATGTAGTGTGTTATGGAATGGTTGACACCCATTCACATAGAGAATGTGAATGCAAAAAAAAAACTCAATCATGTATGATTGGACGTTTATGGGAATGCAATCTGTCATTATCATTCAGTACTAATACTATTTGTTGTATCAGGGTTGAAATTTTTGTACTCAAAATGTGAAACCAGAAGATTGCCATCTCCCTTAAAATAAGTAAACAAATAAATATTTGGTGCTAAAATATTTTTTTAAGTGTTTGGCCGAACTTCTGCTCAAACTTGAGGCATGAGTTCTGATTTTCTAAGAAGAGTTTTCAAAGCAGAAATATACTCGAAGGTTTGCCATTGCGTGCCGAAGGACGACTGCTATTTTGGGCTATGATCTGACCAGGTATTTAACCATGGTCCTATGGAGTGGAAATACGCACATGTAATCACTCTGCTACGGCGGCCGCCGTAAGTACATGCTATACATATCGTCGTTTAAAGTACAAAACCGCATATCAAGAAAATGCAAAACCGCGTAATTGCATAAATTATTTTCTATAGAGTAAAGTCACCCATATTTCAAAATGGTTATCTTCTTTATAAAGCAAACGTATTCTGGCTAGTATATTTCAGGACGAATGGATAAGAATTGAGCCAAGAGTTTTTGTGAGCAAATCCAATTTTTGGCAGCCAATGTCAGTCACACGGTTATGCAGAATGACGATACGCGGTTTTGTACTTTAAACGACGATATATATGTACACATATTAGATTATTTATTCTCAAACTGCATGAAAACTATAGTATGCTTGCAAATAATTAATAACATTTTGTGATAAACAGTTTTACAAATGTATTTGCACTTCAAATTTGTATTTTAGTAAAGTATTAATTAAATAAATTATTATTGTAAATTATTATTTTAATAAATAGATATAAGGATATTTATACTTGGCAACTCTTGGACTTTTCTTCATTTGTAACAAATGACAGACGTAAACAAAATAAAAAAATAATTGTATTTTTACAAATTTAAAGCAAACGGGCGTTCTTTACAAAAAAATGTAGTTAGGGATCGAATTGCGCATATTTTTTTTACAATATCAAGTGCCCACAAGAAGTGTTAAACCACTAAATAGCTTAAAAAACGCTTTCAAAAGTTCGAAACGAGAGTGAAGTGCAGTGTTCAATTGTGATCGAAATTGCAGGCAAAATTTGTGCGTGTGTAATTAATGTTTTACTTATTTGAAGAAATGTTGCCCGTTGTTATTAAAAATAAGGAAACCAAGACCCCCGCTTTCCACTGGTGGTTACATAATACTTGAATAGCTCCTTAATTAACATGTGTGTGCCAGTTAAACAGGCATGTCTGAATCGATTTCCTTCATCATTCTTACCAATTTGATGTGCATTTTTATTGTTATGTGTTGCAAACAGACATTTTAGGAACTAAATAGGTTCTAAAATCTCTGTACACAAGCGCACTTATTTTTAACAGTTTCCAGTTTATGTAATATTAATCAAAACAGCTTTTATTTATTTTATCTATTATGTGATTTCTGGAAGCGTCGAATACAAAAAAGGGCTGTGACTGGGTTTATGTAATTTGAAATTGTATTGATGATTACTAATAATAATAGAAAGGCGCCTACATATCGACACAACTAAAAATTTCATATATTTCAGTAGAGCCAATTAAAGATTTTTTGTTTCGTAATTTAGCAATAATATGTCTTGGAACGTAATTATTCCGGATTATATGCAGTCATACTATAAGCTTTCAAATTATGTATTTTTCTAAACCTGAAATTTTGAATTGTGCCGTTATTGCAGAGGACCACCGGCATATGTTAGGGCTACTCCTCCGATTGTGGCATACGCCTTGGCGTTGTCGCACAAAGGGGAGGGACCTACAGTTTTACGCCGACTCCTGCCGGGGGCCGACTACTATTACAAAAAACATTTTCTTTTTTTTTGTTGGCCGGAACTGGGCTCGGACTCTCACCCTGCGGAATGGTAGTGCGCACTTCTAACCACTACACCACAGCGATCGCTTAATTAATTTTAATCATTAATCACGATTAACCATTTATTCGTTAATTTTTAGTCATTCATAGACTAACATTTTGTCGACAATACTCGCATAAGATAGTCCCAAATTTTCACAAAAGAGAAAAGTGATTTTCTTCAAAACTTTTGAATGACGTCTTGACTGAACTTACTAATTCGGAATTTCTACTATTACTTATAGAGTAGGCTATTCATAAAGTCTGGGTAATGAAATAAAAATTTTTCTATTATAAGTTCCATAAATATAAGGAGACTTTTATTGTTTAATTTATTTTTTGCACATAAACTTGTATCTTGAACTTCTTTTTCCAAAAAGTGGGGATGTCACAATTTCAATAGATAATAATATAGATAAGTTCATGAAAATTATTCCAAACGAAAACTTAAAATTGATAAAAAAAATAATAACTAAATTTAACTAATTTATATTAGAGGTTTGAAGTTTATCTCACTGTAAGTATGAAATCTTCAGCTATGTGTTTCCATTGTCACTTTTTCGTAGCCATATCAACAGCCTGACAATTAAGAAGATTGTGACGTTTCATGCTACCATACGCAATATCTTAAATCCTTCAAATTTTATTATTAACCTTTTGTTTGTTAAAAACATTTTCTTCTTAGATTCGAAACTTGATCAAGCAAAATTGCCTTTGTGTTTGACTAAGAGATGCTCAATAAGCTCAGAATTGTAGTTCTCATTTACATACATAACAATAAATTATTAATTTTTGTTTCACACCAACTCCAATATTGAATAGTAAAATATATTTTAATCTTACCCAAATAAACAACGATTTAGTTCAATGGTCAATCACATATAGAGTATAGGGTGGTAATATGTTAAAGTTTCAAAGTTTTTAAACGTAAAATTACGGCTAATACCTTTTTAAGCGTTTTGTAATTTAACCAAAACTCATTAGCATCCACTCAAGCAAGGAATTATTTACTTTTCAACTTGCATTAGCAGAGTGCACTTCTCTTTTGCTTAGAATGTGGTTGTCAAACACACTACATCGGATCTTTTGACAGATTTACCAGAATTTTCCAGCAGGTAGCTTCTGACAAAGAGATGACCTTACGTACTCTCTTATTTGTCCTCTCAGTTGCCAGAAAACCAAGTACGATTTCCGGTAAAATCTGGAAATTCTGGTAAAAAATGGTAATTTCGGACTCATGCGGGTTCACAACTAAATAATATTGGGAATACTTTTGAGGTGTTTGAAGAGGGTTGCGACCTGTTTGAAACTAAATTTATTTATAATAATCATATTTTGGCCTGCCACTTTTGCTAAGTTTTGGCCGAGCTTCTCCTCCGATTTGTAGCGTGCGCCTTTGCTGTCACACAAATGGGAGGGACCTACAAACTTACGCCGACGCCGAACGGCGATACAATTTTTATGATGAGCTATTTTTTTATTAAAGACACTAAGATTTTTAAAATATTTTCAATAAAATTTTATCAACCTAAATGTAAAGCTTATGCGAAGTAGTTATCTAATTTAATGTAAATTTTAAACATTTTCAAGATAAAACATGAATTATATTTAAAACGTAAATGTTAATACAACTGTTTTATATATAATCCCAAACATATGATATAAAATCCCCTCTACCAAAAAACTTAAATTGGGTAACGCTGGTTTGAATTTTTACAATTGAGCAATTGTCAAAAATCTTCCTTTTTATCAAAAAGTTATTTACCAGGGTGTCTTTGAACTAATGATTGGTACTGAGTTAAAGAATGCACACACATAAAAGATTGCAGCCTTTTCAATACTCATTCAGTGTTAAACCTTTTTTTGATTGGGCATTGGTTTTTTCAATCTTGCTATGAATATGTTGATGTGTGAATTCATAACTGC
Source organism: Rhagoletis pomonella (assembly GCF_013731165.1). Taxonomy (NCBI): domain Eukaryota; kingdom Metazoa; phylum Arthropoda; class Insecta; order Diptera; family Tephritidae; genus Rhagoletis; species Rhagoletis pomonella. The sequence continues at coordinate 106,617,546 of NW_023458555.1, read as the reverse complement.
TTTGAGAGAATGGAAAATTCAAAAATTTTAAACCTCAATCCTAAGCGAAGAATAAGTAATGAAAACTGGATAGAAAAAAATTGTTGATTTAAAATTGAAAATGATTTCACACTTACACAGCTCTGATATGACTATACCAAATTTCAAGTTCATGTGACTTATGGTTCCGAAGTTATGATTGATAACAAATTTCACGCCTATGGAATGTGCCACGCCCACTTTTACAAATTCATTTATATATACTCTACTGTAAGCACCCACCACATATATGACTGTATACCAAATTCCAAGTTCATGTGGCTGATTAAAAATTTCACGCCTATGGGAGGTGCCACACCCCCTTGTCGAATCCCAATTTTTTACCTTTTATAGGCCCAGGTGTCATGGCAATACTCTGTCAAAATTTTGTTCGATTCTGTCCGTCCGTTTAGGCTGCAACCTGTCACATACATACATACTTCCACAAATATATAGTAGATATATCCTTCTCCTTCTGGCCACAGGGCCACCTATCGTGTAAGTTTCAAGTCCAAATATTTCTTTTAAATTGGCTAAATTGTTTTCTAAATATCAGCCAAATCAGCAAGTAAATGCAATTTTTATGAATATCCCGACCCCAGCGCCACCTAGCGATTAAATTTTTAGTCGAAATATTTCCCTTCAAGATGCTGAAATATTTTCCAAATATGAACGAAATCGGTCCAGCCGTTTAGTAGTTTAGTGACATTCAATATACGGAAAACTCTATGAAATTGTGAAATCGTGACGTCTCAGCTTTCTTCATTTTTCGGCAACAACAAAAAATTTCAAATTTTTTTAAATCAAAGAACCTTCTACAGAAAAGGTCCAAAAAAGTCCTTTTTACAGAATTGAAATCGGTTAAGCTGTTTGGTCAGGCATCGCCGTCATACGGAAAACATTTCATTTTTATATATATAGATATATAGATTAGGTGGCTGATTCGGATCCGGCGTCAATACAGTATATACATAACGGACTGGTATCTATAACCGTGCCCAAGTTCTTAAAAAATGTACCAGAAATTGACGAAAAATTTAACGATTTTTAAATTATTTGGTTGGTAGGCGTGGTCGCTATTCGATCTTGCCCATTTTATGAGCAGAAGTTGTTAGTCATTCAGACATAATTTGTGCAAAATTTCATCCCGATATCAATCTTAGTTCTTAATGTAATAATTAAATTACCCTAATAGAGCAGATTGGACCACTTTGCGGTGTGGTGTAGTAGTTGGCAGTGTGCGCTACCATTCCGCAGGGACTGGGTTTAAGCCCAGTTTCCGAACAACATCAACAAAACGTATTTTGTAATAGTGGTCGCCTTCGGCAGTCAATGGCAAACCACCGAGTATATTCAGTCATGAAAAACAGCTTCTCATAAAAATACAATCGCCGTTCGGAGTCGGCGCAAAACTGTAGATCCCTCCTCCTTATTTTACAACAGAGCCGGCCAAAACTTGCACATTGTGTAGTTTGCCTTCGTATTTTCACACCAACGCTAAAGGCTCCGTTATGCATACTTGGCATGGCTTGAGAGCTGTCACATAAGAAATCTGTTAAATGAGCCTCGCGTGTAATCGGTTATCGAACGCACAGCACTACATACGTAGAAGTCTGTTGGTTTTTGATTTCTACGTAAAAATGGTATAGCAGTGCATGCAATGCCAAGTATGCATAACAGAGCCTTAACGATGAGTAAGCACGAAGTTATGCTTTTGCTTCTCAGTCGCTGTTTAACTTTTAAAGAAGTAAAGGCTCTGTTATGCATACTTGGCATTGCATGCACTGCTATACCATTTTTACGTAGAAATCAAAAACCAACAGACTTTTACGTATGTAATGCTGTGCGTTGGGTAACCGCTTACACGCGAAGCTCATTTAACAGATTCCTTATGTGACAACTCTCAAGCAATGCCAAGTATGCATAACAGAGCCTTAAGACTGTTGCGCATGTTTACAAATAAAAACAATGAACTCAAAAGTAAACGTCCATGCTACTTTTTGTACATATAATAAGAAAAATATGCTGCTATGCTTGCTTTGCGAGCGAATTTTCACTTCGAAAAGGCTTTTTTCTTTACAAAGGCCTTTTTATTAATTATCACAAAGAGGTAGCTTCCCTTTCCGATTCAGAAAAATTGAATTTGTTTAGCGAATCAGAAAAGAAATTATTTTTTGACGATGTCCCAGGTGAAAACAGAGGGAAAAGGAATTATGAAATTAAGAAGGCAGCATTGTCATTGCTTTGTTTTTAGCAAAACAATGCCGCCCATATGAAGATGGGGAATTTTTTAAATCTCTTGCGAAAGAGTTTATTGCATGTTTCGAAGGGGAGGGCAAAAAAATATGTGACATTTTAAATTCTGTTCCATTGTCCAGACAGACCATTACGCGTAGAACCGAAAAAATAAGCGGTTATATTTTATCCGAACTCAAACTCCTTTTAGAAAATTGTGAATTTTTTTCACCACGCGCTAACCCATAGACAATTTAGGGAGTTTCTGAAAGATCTCGGGGCAGATTATGGGGACTTATGCATGTACACAGAGGTACGTTGGCTTGGTCGCGGCAAAAGTTTGGATCGATTTTTTACTTTGAGGGAAGAGGTTAAGCTGTTTCTGGAGCAAAATAATGAAAAATAATTTGCAGATGCAATTAGAAACGAAGATTTTATCTCAGAACTGTCATTTTTAATTGATATAACACATTTAATAAATGAGTTGAACCTTGCTATGCAAGGACAAAAAAAACATATTTTTGACCTCTTATTATACATAACTCAGTTTGAAAGAAAATTATCAATATTAGTTACACAACTTAAAAATAGAGATTGTTCTTGTCTGCTCAGAACTACTGAATTTTTTGACCAAATACAAAACCAGCCGTTTCGAAGTAGAAAAATAAATGAATATGCTGAAGTCACCGAGTCACTCCTAAAAAATTTACAGAGTAGGTTCCAAGATTTTAAAATTATTCGAATGTAATCGATGTTCATAACGATCCAATAAACTGCGAAATTTCACAACTAAACCCAGACCTTCGTGGTGAATTGCAGAGAATGCGCTTAGATTTCAATTTACCATTGGGAAGTGGAGAACCTTTTTGGAAAAATCTTAGTGCAGAAAAATACCCAAAAATTATAATTGAAATTTTGAAACTATACAGCATGTTTGGATCTACATACAACTGTGAGGCTGCATTCTCACAAATGAAACTTATTCAAACCCAATGGCGCAATTCCATCAGTGATAGTCATCTGCAAGACCTAATGCGAATAAAATTATATGACAAAGAAATAAACATAAATTACTTAATGTAAAATGAAGGTTTAACCAGTTAACTTCTGATGACGTGTACACTCAAAAAACCTTCTCTTAATTGAAGAAAAACAGCAATCAAAATGAAGAAAAAGGGGAACGAAATAGCACTAAAGCAGTCTTATCCTCCTTTCATGCCCAACATTTCTTCAAAATGATAGCTTACACCAAAATGAACACCAGGGTTCCATATTTTCGTGTACGTTTTTACACATTCCAAAGAAAAATTACTCATTGGGGAGATTTTTTTTTAAGTAAGGAAAGTTTTCTTTGTTCCAGATATGGTGTTTTTTCTGAGTGTATACACATCAAACGCAAGGCAAACGCTCGTATTGCAAATAAAAAAAAAGAATCTGAAAAAAAATTGTTTTTGATTTCACCATGTCACAAGTTCACTTTTTTTTAGATCCACTGTTGAAGCGCGCACTCCGGTTGGCACACACACTTATGCAAATGTTTTGGTGTTAGTGTGGCCGGCACTGTTTTACAACATCAAGACGCACGCCACAAATCGGAAGCGAAGCTCGGCCAAACACTAGCATATTGTGTAAGCGCCAGTTTACTTTTATTTGGACGAATCATTAGTACTAACGTATGTAAAACATGGTTAGTACTCTAGGGTTAAAGTATTGTTTTAAGGGTCTAGATTACATAACATTAACTTTTAGCAATAAAATATGCAAACAAGTCATATTAAAAAGCTACCATTAACAACATAGCATTTTGGTCCATTTTAATCCAAACATAATATTACACTGTTTAACAAATTTTTACTGGATGGCGTTCGATAACGACAAAAAATTATCCAACACACAAAAATTGAGAGAGCAAGCGTTCATTTTGATGCGAGAGAAGCGTTCATTTTGTACTGGCAAAATTTTAGTCAGCAAAAATTATCCAACACGAAAACATATGATCACAAAACATATGGTTGCAATTTCTGTAAACAAACAAAATTGCATTTTCCGAGTTTTGGTATTTATATGCTTTTTGGCTGCCTGCTATGTGACTTTATGATAGCGCCAACTAGTTTTTACTTCTAGGAATGTTCCTGGCGAACATTGAACGTTCACTTTCCTTTTTTCTTCTATGGAGGCAACATAAATTTCAGTTTGTTTACAAATAAAACATAAACAGAGTCAGCTGGTGTGTCTTCTTCTTCCGGTTTTTGCAAGTAATGGCTAATTTCCTGTTCGTTTACTTTTTTGCTTTTTCATCTCTGTGGGAGAGAATTTTCGCTTACTCTCTTGATTTTGATTGTTGGCTAATTTTGGAAACGCAACTATTTATGGAAAAAGAATTTCGCCTTACCTCAAATAACGGGTGTCATTTGTTAAGTTACCGAGCCAACGACAAATGTAATATAAATTGTGTGTTTTCGATACTTGCTCGGTACCGAAGAAAAATATCTAGTAAAAAATATTTAGTATCAAAAGAAAGGTATCAAGGTCACATTACAATTATTATACGCTTTGTCTTGTTTAATTACGCTTACGTGTACTGCAAAGTATTGCCAAACACGTATTGTAGTTAACCACTTTCGACGAAATGCATACATAATGGAAATGTAACCTATGTATACAAATGTATACATGGCAATAATAAAAATAAATTTTAACATAATTAATGCTTTTGTAATTCATTAATGTTGAATGTATTTACAGGCCACGTACATATGTATTACCACACGTTCAAGTGCCAAGAATATATTTTAGCTGCGGGTGCCCATGGACTACTGGGTTTTGCGTCGATATCCCCTTCAATGCAGTTAGAAGGTCAATACTTTCTTAATTCCGTCAACAACCACAACTCCAGCATCAACTACAGGCAATACAAAATCTTTTACGCCAACTGCACTTTCAACACAAATCAGCTCGTAGTTCGAATGCTCTTATTGACGAAATAGATGAGTCATTTAATTGTGTTCAAAAAAAGGTCCGATTAATTGCAGTATCCACTCAAACAAAATATTTGGGAAATCAGACCTGTAGCAACCACGAACCAGTTTCTTCCTTGTCTGCTGTAACCGCAAAAGATTCTGACAGGGTCTCTATGGCTACTACGGCAGCGTCAGGGCATACGATGTATACAGTACACCGTGTGGTTACGACAGCGCAAATCCAAACAGCAATTGGCAACACATACACATCTTCTTCTAGCGTTTCTAGCGTTGTCAGCGCGCTTCGCAATGAAGAGGAAAATATAACATCACCGATGGCAGCAAGTTTACCTACCGTGAATGGAAATTGTGCTTTAAATTTAAATAGCTGTCCCGCAGCTCCAGGAAGGCGCTTAACTAATATGGAAGATAATTCCATCGCAAATAATATTTTACAATCTGGTACAGCTGCCAAGGATTCCAGGCAATCCCCTGGTAAGATTTGTATACGATTGTTATTCACTACTTTTATTTATTTATTTATTAAGCCAATGAATAAAAAAAATTCTTATAGGCTAAGTAGACATATGTATGCACAAGTTAAACCAAGGCGAATTTATATAAGGTGATAGCAGGAGTACCGTAACAAAAACATACATGTATTTTGTTTTTGCTTTGGCGGCATAAACTGTCAAAATCTGTAAGAGTGTGTGTGGAAATACAAACAAAATTTTTCAATTTGACATAACCCACCAAACAATTTGTGTTGCCAGCAATAAGAAAACGTGTCGCCCTCGGAAACAAATTTATTTATATTATTTCCTATTACCGGTCGCTCTAAAACGTCCGCCGAAGGCAACTCGTCTGGGCGAGTCGTTTTCTTATTACCTGAATGAGTCCTTTTCTTATCGCTTCAGGCGATTTTTGGAATAATTTTATTCTTTTTAATACTTCATTTATTTTTTTGTACCAAATTGCAACTTACAATCGGAATTAATTCATTTTCTCGCTGTGCGACTTTCTATTTTTTCAATCTTGTCCTTGGGCATAATTTAGATGCTTTTGGCCAATACTATTGACGCCATATTCATAAGTTTCGGAATTTTTGAGAACTTTTTTTATCCAAATTGACATGAACGAAGTGATGTTGCCGATTTGTCACCACAGCAATAAATCGGTGAGTCGCCAATTTGTTGCCATTGACGATTGTTGCCTATTTCTCATGTTTTGCATGGTGGGAAGAAGCCGTGAGGCGAAACACATACACAAAATAAGCTGATCTAGTAACACCACCTTATATAAATTCGCCTTGAGTTAAAAAAAACGAAAATTATGACTAAATATACTACTTATGAAAAGTATTCAAAGATTTCCAAAAGCGATATTTTGAAAATGAAAAATCTATCACAATGAATTTAGAGATTCTATTGAACTCAATAATGAAATGAAAAATGAAAAATCTATCACTATTACTCGAGCCCTTATTGAACTCATAAAGAGCATAAAGAGCTTTAAAAAGACCAACATAGAAAAACTCCGAACTACGAAGTGCTCTAGCCGAAATATTAAAGAGATTCCTCTCAAGGAGGACGGACAGTCAATATCACCGCGGATCAAATCGAAAACGAAAGACTAATATAGAGTTATCCTTCTGTTCTGCAATGATTTTAAGTTGATCGATAATCATCGTGATTCATAGGTGGGGATATAATCCGAGAAGCGTAGATTACGCAACGCAAAGTATAAGAATACTTTCTGGATCCGTTCACTAGTAGCATGGCACGTATAATATGGAGATCAAATGAAGGAGGCATACTCCAGTTTGGAACGCACAAGGGCAATATATAAAAGCTTTAGCGTATAGGGATCGTAGAAATCCGAGCGATGACGCTTGACGAAAGCAAGCATGGCGTAAGATTTCGCAATAACAAAATTTATGTGGCTTGTAAATACAAGCTTGAAATCAAATATTACTTCCAAATCTTTAATTTCACTCACCCGTGCCAGGGGCGAGTTAGATACATGGTAATAGGAGTCAATAACGTTGGCACGCTTAGAAAATGTCAAATGGAAACACTTGTTTATGTTCAGGAACAAACGAATATTTTTACACCAGTTACATTATATAAATCGATTTGCATCAATGCAGAGTCATGATAGCTTCTGATCAACGAGTTGATCTTAAGGTCATCCGCATATAGCAAAAATCTTGCCGACGCGAAGCAAGAGAAAATGTCGTTGATAAACAAAACAAACAACGGGCCCAGAATACTACCTTGTGGTACCCCAGAAGAAGCAACAAATGGAAGAGGTCTAACGTTGTCAACAACAAACATGCAACGACGAGTGTGCCAGTAAGAAGCGATCCATCTAAGGAATACTGATCAAAAGCCTTAGAGAAGTCTGTATAAACGGTGACAACTTGATACCCTGATTGAAAGGCTGCGATACAAACGTCTGCGAAGACAGCTAATAGCCCAGTTATGCATACTTGCACTGCTATACCATTTTTACTTAAAAATCAAAACCCAACAGAATTCTACATGTGAAGTGCTATGCGTTTGGTAACCGCTTACACACAAAGTCCATTTAACAGATTCTTATGTGACAACTCTCATACAACGCTAAGTATGCATAACTGGGCAATAAGTTAGATATTGTTGAGCGGTCTGGAAAGAAAAGCAATTTATTTTGGATGATGCACTCAAAAAGCGTTGCCGTGGCGGTAAGCTTTGAAATAGGCCTGTAGTTGCTAATATCGTTTTTAGTACCACTCTTAAAAATAGGTGAGATGAATTCCAAGCATCAGTAAAAGTACCAGAAGATAGGGATTTGTTGAATATTAACACCAATAGATTAACTAAGGAACCACACCGCTTGTACAATGCAATCCCGCTGAAAACATCTTCGGTGGACAACACCAGCTGGCCGAGGTCGATAGATGGTTGTATATCGAAGAAAACATTTTCTTCACTATCAGATAGAGATGCGAACTTCGACATAAAAAGCTAAGCAAAGAAATTAGCGGCATCTGCTGGAGTATTAACTGCTTGTCGCCTAAGAAAAGAGAAGACGGTATATTAAAAGTAGACTTCTTCACATTAACAAAGTTCCAAAACGCTTTCGGATTGGATTTTAAACTTTCTTCAAAACTTAAGACATAGTATTGGTGTAAAAGTTTATCCAAGCATGCGAATTTTTTATTATATTCTTTATATAAATCGAAAAAAGCAGAATATTGACTTTTTTTGAATTTACGTCGAAATTTGATTTTCTTATTTCGAAGTTTAATCAAGACCGCACTGTGCAAGGTACTTTATATTGCTTCTTTGTTAGCAGAGGAATTACACTTTTCCAAACGTCTGCGACAGTGGCTCTAAAAACCTCAAAACACTCAGAAATGTTAAGATGACGGAGCAAGCTGTCCCAACTAATGCTCAACAAGAGATTATTCAATTTCAAAAAAATCGCATCGCAAAAAATTAAAAGATAAATCTGAATTAACATTAATAGTTTTAGAATATTCATAAAATTCACGATCGAGAACTAGAGGTACATAATGCATATCCGATTTTATAATAGATAAATTACATTCAAAGAAAAATTTACACTTTTACTTAAAAATATCAAATCTTAAGTGCGCCCAAGGTTATTCTGAAAAGAGTTAATTTGCGTAATATCGACACTTAAAGAGCTATCCACTAAGTAAATTTCACTTGGACTATTGACATCGCATGCTATAAGAGCTGAGTTGGCAATAGTTTTTGGCCAGTTCACATTACATAGGTAAAAGTCACCCAGGGCGAAAATATGATATTCACCTACTTTGTTCAAAGCCAAGGCTAGAACGTTGTCCACATGAGCTGTGTAGATATTGTGGCCACTGCTAGGCGGAATATACGAAGCACGAACAAAAACAGAATGAGAATTCCCACGGATGTGCACACAAAGTTGGTCGAGCAACGCATCCTTGTTTTCAAGTACTACAAGAGAAGCGTGATGCTTGCATTGAATTGCGATGAGAACCCCCCCGCCTCTAGCGAATCCAGTTCAATTAGTATTTCTATCCTTGCAAAAGACGTTGTAATTGTTAGTATCAAAGTACTCCTCGCTGAAAAAGTTTCCGTTCAACCACGTCTCTTCTTCTTTTTTGGCACTGTAACCGCCTAAGCGATTTTGGCCGAGTTCAGCAAAGCACACCAGTCGTTTCTCCTCTGTGCCAACTGACGCCAATTGGAAACGCCAAGTGAAGCCAAGTCCTTCTCCGCCTGATCTTTCCATCGCAGTGGGGGCCTCCCTCTTCCTCTGCTACCACCAGCGGGTTCCGAGTTGAATACTTTCAGAGCTGGAGCGTTGGTGTCCATTCGAACGACATGGCCAAGCCAGCGGAGCCGCTGTATTTCAATTCGCTGCACTATGTCCATATCGTTGTAAAGCTCATACAGCTCATCGTTCCATCGTCTGCGTAACTCGCCGCCGCTAACGCGTAAAGGCCCGTAAATCTTCCGCAAAATCCTTCTCTCAAACACACCAAGAGCCGCCTCATCGGATGTTGTCATTGTCCATGCTTCTGCTCCATATACCACCACGGGCATGATGAGTCACTTATAGAGCGTGGCTTTCGTACGTCGAGAGAGGTCTTTACTACTGAATTGCCTACTCAGTCCAAACTAGCACTTGTTGGCAAGAGTGATTCTGCGTTCAATGCTGACATTATTATCGGCTGCTTCCCAAGTAAACGAAATTCTCTACTTTCTCGAAATTGTAGCTATCAACAAAGACGTTGGTGCCAAGGCGCGAATATGCTGACTGTTTGTTTGATGACAGGAGATACTTCGGCTTGTCCTCGTTTACCACCAGACCCATTCGCTTTGCTTCCCTATCCAACTTGGAAAAGGCAGAACAGACTTCACGGTTTTTGTTACCGATGATGTCGATGTCGTCTGCATACGCCAGCAACTGCATGCTCTTGCAGTAAATTGTTCCTGAGTGGTTCAGTTCTGCAGCAATTTTTAGCGTCTCCAACATCAAGTTAAAGAAGTCACATGAAAGGGAGTCGCCCTGTCTGAAACCCCGTTTTGTGGCGGACGGCTCGGAGAGGTCTTTCCCAATTCTGACGGAGCTGGTGGTATTGCTAAACGTCATTTTACACAGCCGTATGAGTTTTGAGGGGATGCCAAATTCAGACATAGCGGCGTATAGGCAACTCGTTTTAGTGCTCTCCAAAGCGGCTTTAAATTCGACAAATTAGTGGTGAGTGTCGATCCTTTTCTCGCGATTCTTTTCCAAGATTTGGCATATTGTGAATACCTGGTCTATGGTGGATTTTCCAGGTCTAAATCCACACTGATAAGGCCCAATCAGTTCGTTGACGGTGGGCTTCAGTCTTTCACACAATACGCTCGATAAAACCTTGTATCCTATGCTTAGAAGGCTGATCCCGCGGTAGTTGGCGCGAATGGCGGGGTCACCTTTCACACTTAAATTCCAGTCGTCGGGCATGCGTTCATCTGACCATATTCTGCACAATACTTGATGCATACACCTTATCAAATCCTCGCCGCCGTACTTGAATAGCTTAGCTGGCAGGCTGTCAGCTCCAGCAGCTTTGTTGTTTTTCAGCTGCGTTATTGCTATACGTTCATAGTCAGGCGGTGGAACGTCGACTCCGTCATCACCGTCTGCGGGCTCGGATTCTTCTTCTCCACATGTTTCCGTGCTGCTACAATTTAGTAGGGCTGAAAAGTGTTCCCTCCATAATTTAAGTACGCTCTGTAGGCGGCATCTTTTTTCTCTGCAGCTTCCTGACACTCCTCATCGTACCAGTTGTTCTTTCGGGCTCGCTGAAATCCGACTACTTCTTCGGCGGCGGTACTTAATGAGCAGGAAATGTGGTTCCACTGCTCGCATATGTCGGTTTGTTGAAGAGTGCTCTCTGAGAGCAGGTGTGAGAGTCCAGTAGCGAAAGCGCTGGCTGTCTGTTGTGATTGCAGCTTTTCGACGTTAAGCTTCCCTTGCATATTTGGGCGCACATTTTTTGCAGCACAGAGGCGGGTGCGTATCTTGGCTGCAACAAGATAGTGGTCCGAGTCGATGTTTGGGCCTCGGAGTGTGCGTACGTCTAAAACACTGGAAGCGTGCCTTCCGTCTATCACCACATGATCGATTTGGTTTCTCGTTTTTCGATCCGGAGACAGCCACGAAGCTTGATGGATCTTTTTATGCTAGAACCTAGTACTGCATACTACCATGTTTCGGGACCCGGCGAAGTCGATCAGCCTCAATCCGTTGTCGGACGTTTCGTCGTCCCTTCCTTGCCCACCCTGGCATTGAAGTCGCCAAGTACGTTTTTGATATCGTGGCGGGGGCAGCGCTCGTACGTGCGCTCCAAGCGCTCATAGAAGAGATCCTAGGATGCCTCATCCTTCTCTTCCGTCGGGGCATGGGCGCAGATGAGCGAGATGTTTAAGAATCACGCTTTGATGCGGATTATGGCTTGACGCTCGTCCATCGGGGTGAACGACAGTACTCGGCGACGGAGTCTCTCTCCCACCACAACTCCGCTCCTTTACATGGCAGCTGCAGTAGACATTTCAAGGCCCCAGACATTGCTTGCCTTGTCCCGGCCAACGCATTTCTTGGGTTGCGGTGATGTCAGCCTTTGTCCTTACGAGGACATCAACCAGCCGGCCAGAGGCACCTTCCCCATTAAGGGTCCGGACATTCCAGGTGCATGCCCTCAAATCGTAGTCCTTTAAACGTTTGCCGTGGTCGTCATCTTAAGGGGGGAGGGGGGTTTCATCCGAGGCTTTGCCTTGCTTCTTCACTGGAAGTGGTTTTTACGTGGCGGGTCCGAAGCCCAGCGCACAACCCATTGCTGGGACAAATTTATATAGCGAGCCGCTTGCTCCAAGCAGACACCCTCTTGCAGCCGCACCTACTGGTGAACAGACGCTGCAGACTTAAGCGAGCCCTTAAACCGAATAAGTCAGAGTGGCCCCACCTAAGCTCCCTCTCTTTCTGTCGTGACCCAAGGCTCCACTCGGATACCGCATCTCGCACATGGGTTGCTCACGTTTCCCAGAGTGCGCGAACGAGGACGCAAGAGTCGGGATTGAGTATAGCCATGCAACTGTAACTACATACCCAGCGCAATGACTATACCCCATTGCACTCCAGTATGCCAGTATGCTTAGCAATATATTTTTTTGAGATGACCAGCGGTAACTAAGGACGAAAAGGGCGAAATGTGTAACCATCCCATTTTCGTTTTCGATACAACACTTAGTTCATTATTCTTGCTTGATCCAATAACTAAATGTTGTTTAAGCTTACGTTTGTTATCCTTGGGAACCTCACCTTTACCAACTTATATTTCGAAATCCGGAAATGGAAACGTAAAGGGAAGCTGGATTTGCATGAGTTTTATGGTTATCAAGAACATACCAAAAGTCTCTCCCTATAAATATTTTTTTCCTAATATTTATTTTATTTATTTAAGAAAGCTTATATAATAATAACAATTATTATACAACCTATGAAAAAGCAGCGCTAGCAGCAGAGGCTTTCGGCTGATTTTCCTTATATAATTTTGTTTGACGTGTGTAGTTCCAACGATAGAAGTTTTGGATAAAATGTTATAATAGGTTTGATCTACAAGCTACTCGAAGTCACTTCGAGTTAAAGCTGGGTTATGCACGACTTATACCATTTTCCTACGCCATCCTGAATTACTTTGTTCGCTTTGTTGTTGTAGAGCGAACTACGTAATTGGGGTGCCGTGGGAAAGCCGTATTAGACTTGACTTGACTTACCTAGAAACTTTGATCCTCAGCATTTGTATTTGTGCACGCAAAACTTTAATTTAACAAAAATTACAATTGAAAAAAATGTGTTCAAGCGTATATAATTATGCTTGTTTTTATTTTATTTTCTGTCTTTATTTGAAAGTTTGTTTTTCGATTGCCATATGAATTGCATTTATACAAAAAACCATATTTGTGTGGCATATTTAGAGGAACTTTATTAAAAATATTTTAAATAAGTAAAGAAGTATAAGTTCGGGCGAAACCGAATCTTATAAACCCGGCGCAGGTATCCTAAACGTCTATAACAGTCTTATTTATTGTTAAGATATTGTTGTAAGTATTAACTTGGAGAAAATTAACGACCTCAGTTGTTAAAACATAGGAGTTTTCGTATATATACGGGAAACCCGTGCGATTTCAGTCCGATTTGAATAATTTTCAATGAATTGCTCTTTCGTACCAAGTTTATTAAATACACTAAATTTGGTAAAAATGTATTAATCGGTTACCGAGATACGCATTTGTGGTCATAAGTGGGCGGCGCCACGCCCAAAATCCAAATAATATAATATATAATATATATGTATAATAATCAAATTTTTTGCTCAGTGGTCATTGCAATAATCGATTTTGAGTCAGTTAGCTTCAGTAGTTACTGATTTATCGCAGTTTTCGTGTTTCTGTAAATTACCGTTATATGGGGCGTGGCTATTGCCCGAGTTCTATGATTTTCAAAAAATTTTTTAGCTGGGTCCTAAGAAAGTCTCGTACCGAGTTTGCAAGGATTGGTGAAGCGGCTACTCGGATACAGTATTTCATCATAAGTTGGCGCGGTTTCGCCCCTTTTCCAAAAATTTCATCATAATATTATTTTATACAAAAATTCTACTTGACGTACTAATTTTCAACAATTTGGATGAAATATTTACTGAAATATCATAGTTTTTTGCTTTTTTCGAAAATACCGTTATACGAGTAGGGGCGTGGTTACAGTCTGATTTCGGTCATTTTCAATAGCAACCTACCTTGGATAAGCGGCAACCTATATACCAAATTTCTTTGAGATATCTCAATTTTTGCTCGAGGTATCGTGTACACGGACAGACAGACGAACAGACGGGCGGACGGGCGGACGGACAGAGATGGCTTAATCGACTTCTCTTTTCATTTGATCATTAATGTATACATTTGTCTATATATAGGCTGTTACAAACATCCGCTATGCGAACAAAGTTATAATACCTTGTGCACAAGTGCGCTTGGGTATAAAAATGATGTGACAGCATGATTCTCTCACGGCTCTCTTTGCACTTAGAAATTTAGCTTAGAAATCAAAAATCTATAGTTCTCCAAGTTTGTAAGTGAAGTTGTTTTTTTTTTTGGGTAACTACATACACGCGCTGCTCATTTGTCAGACATACAACTTTCAAGTAAAGTCAAGTGCAAGGCCAATTTCACAGTGCGTAGTTAACCCAGAATCGGCAGTTAACTAGAGATTCTCAGTACAAAAATCGGTAGTTAACTGCCGATTCTGAGTTAACTAAGCACTGTGGAATTGGCCCTAAGTCTTGCATAACTTAGCTTTTACACATACGCGTTCCACAAGTAAGTTTTAGAGTTTATATGATATACGCTGACAGTTCGAACTTTGCTCGAGTTTTTCTACAAGAAGCTTGTGAAACAAATCTAATTTTGTGAAGCCTCCTATACTATTTACTACCTTTATTAAAAAAAAGGAATAACTGCCAATAGAATTGGAGCCCCAAGTTTTTCCTATATACAGAGTGGGCCAAATGAGACCTAGTAATGTTAAACACGTATAACTTCTTTATTTTTTAATGTTATTGTTATTTGCTTTCTGCATGTTATAGTTAATCTCTTGGAAACTCATAATGGATACTTACAGCAAGACCACCAACAACGATTGCAATATCCTATTCGTTTTACACAATTAGCCACACAAATTGATTTTTTAGGTAATGTTTTGATGTCGGTTAAAGCGCATTACCAAGCAAACCTGTAGATTGTGGGGCTCTGAAAATCCAAGGGCAACACACCAGCACCAGTTAAGCTGATGCCACATAAAACTTTTGCTTCGCTTTGAGGGACAGATTCGCTTTGACAGATAAGATGAATTGTATGAAAATGCACAAATCATGCCACATAAATCGTTGAAGCTGCACTGGCCAACTCCCATCTTTTTGCGCGCTTTGACAATCAGCCGGTTTAATATTTATTTTGTTTCGTCCAAATTCGAGATTTCATGCATAAACATAAAACTTAATTACATTGCTGATAATTTTAAAGCAAAATATATAAAATCCACAGCAACTTTGACAAGTAAAAAAGCGGTACAAAATTGTTTTCTTGGTGTTCATTGTGGCATAACTTTCGCGTATGGCGCTTTGCTGGCAAAGTTATAAATGTCACGCAAAGCTACAAAGTTTTATCTGGCATCAGCTTTACATCCATCCAGATGCACTGTTTGGTGCGGTGTTATGGCAGAAAAAGTTATCGGCCCATATTCCTTCGAGAATGAGGATAAAATGCTAGAAACATTTTCTGGGGCTTCTTATAAAGAATGATTGACAACTTTTTGCAGCCAACGGCAGAACAGCATCCTAGTTTGTGGTTCTAACATGATGGAGCGACTGCGCACACTCCTAAGCAAACTATGGACCTGCTGCGTGAAATTGGTGTTTGGCCCACCCTGTATATAAAGACTAATACCCTGAAATTATGGCGTAATAGCTTTGAGCCCCTAAATTTTGAAAGAGCAGGCCAGGTTATACTTGAAAAATTATGAAGACTGCAGCACCCCTACGATGATGGAATAAGAAAATAAAAACAAACAGCAACATAATTAACCCGGATACTTAGGTAATACTGAAATATATTTTTGCGTCTTACCCTAATATTTTTTTGGGATCGTAGTTAAGTGAATTATTTAGCACCGATAGTAATAGAAGTATACAAAAAGAAAAGGACATCATAAACCAAACAATAACTAAAATAACTTTTAGTATTCCTAATTATCCTTATTTAATTACATGCATACATTTAGGGGATTCACAAGACGTGTTAACCGTCGTAAAATCTTAAGGTTAACATCTTGTTTAATTAAAATGGTTTTAGGGGATTTCTAACTAAACCGAAATTCTTTTAAACTGATAAAGAATATATAATTAGCCAACCCCCCAACCATTTTAACCGCTATTTTACATAAACAAGTGTTAAGCTTAAGATTTTACGACGGTTAACAAGTCTTGTGAATCCCCTAATTGTATGCACTACACTGGTTAAAAAAATAGACCATTAAGGGCCGTTTTCTAATGTAAGCAGTAAAGTTGCCTTTACTAGCAGGGCAGATAAATTGTTCCTCACTTTAAAGTGTTTTCGTTCTCTTACCTTGCCGGTAAAAATAAATTTGTTATTCCGTATAGTGAAACTTCACTACATTTCCGAGAGTGAAACTTCACTACATTCGTCATAAAATTTCAAAGGTTGGCAACGCAACATAAGCAAATATAGAGCAGGAGCAACTGTTAGCAAAAACCAAAACCTTGGTTGAAATATCTAATATATCTGACTCATGAACCAAAACCAGACCAAAATTTAAAGTTGGGTACAAATTTTAAAGGTTGCATCGGGTGAGCAACAGTTTATCGATTCGAGAAATTAATGCGCTGATGAGAAAACGAAAACTCGTATATCGAGACGATAAAGTGGCCGGTAAACTAAAGGTTAGATGAGAAAACGGCCCTAATAATATTAAGATTTATAGGTCGCTTATCGAGAATTTCTGTTTTCCATACATTTACGTATGTAAATAACACAGGAAACTGTTACAACTTTGAAATTTCATAACTTGTTTTTCAGTCAACGTATGGAAATGAATCGTATAAGAAAACTGAAGATTGTAAAAGTAGGTCTCGCATAAGTTTTCCATAAATTCTAGTTTTTTTTTATGTGGAGTAAAATGCACAATACCGTCTACAAGCCGAAATTTTTTTATGTAGAGGAAAATGCACTACACCGTCTACAAAAAAAAAAAATGCAAAAATCATCGGTATAACAAGCTGCTATTATTATATATGTATATTTATGTAAATATTTTATGTTTTGTTATTTTCTTGTTTCACATATTACAATTTCAAAGCTAAAATTTTATTTTTATATGACAATGCCGTGCAATATGTAACATTTTTGTCTCTCTCGCATGTGAGTTTTAAATTGTATAACACTTGTACAGCAGGATGCCTTGCATAGCATATATAAAGCCTGTGCGCTCTTTAGAGCTGCAAAACTATCGATAGTTTCGATAATTTGAAAAATGCTATCGACATTTTCGATAGTATCGTATACTATCGTGTTGTATATGTAGGGAAACTTCAACTCCGAACAAAATGTGTATAATATATACATATGTACATATGTACATATGTAAATATAATAATTGCACATAGGTAAATATTACATCTTAAGCGTGAAATTCTAAATATTTTCCTAAGTTCAATTTACAGCGTCACTTATTTAAGTAAAGATCACAAAATTTCAATGCACCGGCACTACCGACTATCGCCCAAAAACAGTCGATGTTGTTCCAAAAATAAAACTATCGATACTATCGATAGTACAATCGAGAGTTTTGCAGCTCTAGTGCTCATGAAACTTACTAATTTCGTTTACTGATCGGCGCATTGTAACGACTTTCTCCTAAAGGGCTGCCTAAAAAGAAAGAGGGAAAT
>NW_023458555.1:106592508-106599767 GCF_013731165.1 Rhagoletis pomonella | reverse complement strand
AGACTCGAAAACCCAGTGGTAAATTATATTGGCGCGTAGCCCTCACAGCATATAAGGCAAAAGTTACGATTTAGCTGGACAAAAATCGAAAATTGCGATGATCTCTAATATCTATGAAAATACGTATGAACGTTCTTTAATGTTTGACTAACTAAGGGACAGTAATAGTTATGAAGCAATGTTTTGCATTCTGCTACTAGAGTACCCGCATATTGCCGAATGCATATCGTGCGCACAGGCACCTCAATCAGTCGTACTCGGTAGCCCTGTATTAATTATAGTATGGATGTAATTTTTTTTAATTATTTTTATATTAAAGAAGGAATTTTTACAAGTAAGGCACTCCGCACATGACTCGTCTCGTCATCGTGTGGTCATTAGCTCGTTACGCTACGCGCACACTGCAGCCGGAATCGGCCGAATTGTGCTCGGCCGATATCGGCTGTATGCGGGCGATATTAATAAATACTTGTGATTATATGAGCGCTCTCACACATAAACCGATAAACCGAACCGACATTGGCCGTTGACGTCCGTCAGTGACGATAAATTCAAACATGTTTGTTTTTCTCGTCCGATGTCAGGTGAAAAGTACCAAAATGGACTACGAAAAATTAACTTATTGGGGGTGTAAAAACAAAAAAATTACATATAAATCACATGTTTAGAATATTTCAATTAAAATGTATCAAAATATTTCACTGCTTACAAAATAGTAATGAAAACTAGATTTGTGTGTGCAAATACGGTCGTCAAATAATCAGGATAAGTGTGCGCATCAATTCGGACGGTCAAATTTGCCGGCCGAAATCGGTCGTCCCTTCGGATGCAATGTGCGACTAGCGTAATGCATGCAGCATACGCTTTGTTGTAGCACGCGTGTGTTTAAATGGGGAACCACACACGAGCCGACAGTAACGCGTAATCAGCACTGCCAGTGTTGCCGTTTTAACCCAAATGGATCAAAATGATGCGTTTTTCATAACATTTTAAAAAGATACTATTATTTCTAGCTTAGTATAAATTGTGATACATTTTGATTCACAAATAAGTTCAGGGTAACTCTTCCCCTCTTAAATCTTTTATAATTTCACGAAATTTCAACACATTAAGTTTGTTTTCTTTCAGTGAACATACCACCTTTAATCTGCATATGGCATCACTGTTAGCTACAGACAACTAGC
The DNA here is from genome assembly GCF_013731165.1 of Rhagoletis pomonella. Classification (NCBI taxonomy): domain Eukaryota; kingdom Metazoa; phylum Arthropoda; class Insecta; order Diptera; family Tephritidae; genus Rhagoletis; species Rhagoletis pomonella. Next base: position 106,598,583 of record NW_023458555.1, on the reverse strand, counting down.
CTGTTACCGTACTCCAGGACTTAATTCGAAATAGTCCGAAGTCGTTTTCTTTCACACATTTATCATATATCAGCCAATGCCCACTTGCTTCGCGGCGCCTAATAAGGTCTTTTGCGTTGGGCAATACAAAAATAGCGTTTAATTTATATAAAACTAAAAAATGTTAATAAAAACTGTCAACGACCTCAATTAAAAATTCAAACTACCATTTTAATTAAAAAATTAAAAGTTTTATTGAAGATTGATACCTTGATACTTAAAATATTTATTCACGATACTTTTGCTCCATTTAAGGGAATTATGGTGATCAATTTCTATTGAATGACTCGGCAACACTGGTCACAGCATGCGTGCAGCACGACGACCATGGTGGAATAAATAAGGTGATGTCAGTTACATAACCTCACTTTTTTGGTAGCCCCATTTCGGCAATGCATATAAATGTAGTAAAAAAGGGGAAAATTTTAGGACCATTTTAAATCCCTTTTGAATACTAGTTTTAAAAAGTACTTATTCAAGGAATTATTTTAACAAAACAAACATTTCCAGTAAAACCCAGAAAAATGTTTACGAATTCATGTTTTGGCGTTTTCGTACGCAAAAACTTGCAATGTATGGGAAATTGAGAGAGCGAAAATAACAACTGAAGTTCGAAGTTTTTACTGCATTTTTATTGGATAAATTTTTAATTGTAACAATTTGCCAGGACGAAAAACAGCTGATCGCATGTTTCTGGATGCAATTTAAACTAATAAGGAAACTTTTTTTGGGTTTTTATGGTTGAAATAGACAAAATAAACCTATTTAAATATAAAATATGTTGTTTTATTATGAATTTGCTGCGAATAAACAACCAATTTATCACATGTTCATGAAACTTGATAATTATTACTGGATTTGCGTTCACGCACTTTTTTGGATATTTTTTCTATGAGAGCGAATTCTCAGAAATTAAGTTACTGGAGAGTTGCTGGCGAGTTACTGAATAATTTTGTAAACAAACACAACTGCTCTTAGTAAGTTTTTTCTTCTTTTTAAAATACCGATTATCTATTAATTATAAAAGGATTTTTGTAAATTTATTTGTAAAGCTAGTGGTACATTCGATAATCTTATTTATACATTCAATAAACAAATTGTGCTTTACCATATGCAAAGCTATTGATTTTACAAAAGAAATATTTTAAAGGATATAAACTATAATATTTATCGTATTTGAATACAATTATCCTTAAATTATTTTTTAAATTGCAATCATACCGTAGCTTCATGCTCAGCTGAATTAGTGGTTTTTGCACCTTGGTGAATATTTAGTATACTACCAGTAGATATATGGAAAGAAATTAGTATTCCGGGAAACTGAGGATGGTCCCTTGATGTTAAAATTGTTTGTTGTTACAATATTGGTGTTGAATATAAAAACATTTTTTTTTTCTGGGATGACGCTCGTGTAGAGGAAACTCTCATGAGTACTACTACACCGGCGTAGCAGTATGCATGACTTGCAACATCACGGCTGCACCTACGTACTAAAACCTCTACATTGTTTACCACTCTCCCCATGAAACTGCCAAGAAATGGGGCTGGTTAGTTAGCAAGCTGTCTACACTAAAACATGCAGCTCTCGCAGCGATCAGCGATAAAAATTTTGCTGTAGAAACAAGTAAAGACATAAAAACTAGCAGGCTTAAAGTTTTGCTATATACTAACCTTAGTTGGTCTTTAAATATTGGTTTAAAGCCTTTATTCGGAAGTGCATCCGACATTTGAAATACAATTTATTTACATTTTGCGGCAAAAGCGGACCTCTTGATGCCATTAAAATTTTTTCCATAAAATTAGGGCCGCTGTAAATTTCAGCGCCATTCATTTTTACGAAAATTTGTTCCAAAGACACCAATTCCTTAACGAATTTTGTGCTGGGTTTTACCAAACCACCACGAGAAACTTGATCTACCCACGTAAAATTGGCTTTCATCGACTCTTCATCTTAGAGCTTCAGTTTACGAATGAGATAGCCAGCTATGTACTCCACCGCGTCTTCGTGAAACTGGTCTATGTCGCTTTCTACTTCTATTTCTTCAGCGACCCTAGAGCTATCCGAGTCTGTGAAATATTCAGTTGGTTTCTCACAATGTGGAATATTTCGCAACGGAAGCCAGTCGGTATTGTTTGCAGAGACATTTCCACACCCAGAAAGTAGTTCCGTGTTTTGTGCTATAATATATGTAGGTATTTAAAAAGGTTATATAAAAAACCTATAGATTTAAATATACCATAGCAAGAATATACTTTCGGAGTCAGTACTTAAACTGTAGTGGACTGGGATTGTCATGCAAACCGCCTCTAGCCCTCATCGCACCAAAAAAGTTTTCCACAATATCTTGATTTAAGCGATATGTGAGTAAATACTTTAAGCCGAATTTCTCCTTAGTGTAGCGGAACAAACTTTTCAGCGACGCGTTGCTTATCAAAATCTCTTGTTGAAAGGGAAGGAGTGTTCTTTTGTTCGGAACTTTTGCGTTGAGAGCGATGGAGTCCATTGCATCTAAAAACTAGATTTGTTCATCCAAGGCCCATCCGAAAGGCTTTTTTGCTGGATGGTTTTGGATGTTCGATAGCTTGGAGTTGAACAAATCGAACCAATCGTTAATGACCTCAATAAAATCCGAGGTGTCGAGTGGGTTCTCAAGCTCCTCACCCATTTGGTAGCAGCGTCTTATCACACTGGCCGTACTATGTGAAAATAGTTATGTTGCAAGGCTCACCTTTTGCCGTCCGGAATGATGAACAGTCAGGTGTTGTTCTGTCACTTTGAACGAGATGGACAGATCGGACGAAGAAGTTAGGCGCATAATTTGGCAGATCGTTTGCGGGGTTAAAAAATTGTTTCGATAAACAAAACCAGTGTCAAAAAAATGATTACGAACCAACTTAATGAAATTGGGGGCATCAGCAAAGACAAAAATCTTGGCGTCTTTTTCAGCTGGATTAGGGAACCATGTTTTTTCTTTTGAAGGGAAGAAAAGAATTAATACACTTTTTTATGATTTTTATAATTAACTTATATATTAACCTGTTGAAACTTGTAGTTCTCTCCAGAGCCTCATATTCCCTGATCCCATGTCAGATACGATTCCGACTACAGGATAACCCGCATTATGAAGCTGAACTACGATACTTTCCAATAACGATTTAGTTATTAGAGTATCGAATTGCATCGGGTTGCATCCATGAATACTTCAGCCCCCTTGCTATAACTACTTGAGCTTGTTTTGCTGGACTTCTCACAGTGTCTCGCTCATCTCGTCAAAAGCCAAAATGCATACGCGATCTGCCAATTCCATTTCGTTATTCTCCTTCATTGCATCTATGACGAACTGCAATATTCCATCTTCAAATTTTAACTTTTGCAGCCACCTCGCCAAAGTTGATTCTGAAGGCAAGGGAAAGCCTTTGCGGCACAAATGAATGTACGCCCTTGGTCCCGATGCATGCAAAGGCAAGGCGCAAGCTACGTCATCGTACTTCCAATGCAGGATTTTGGATGGATGTTCTATTTTTCGTAGCTGGTTTGTGGTGAAAACAAAACCAAGACTGGCTCGCAGCGCATTGAGTTTTTCATATTCCACCTCTAAATTCGTTAATTTCTCTTGCAGCTCTTGAACCTTGTCTTGCAAATGAGTGTTTTCAAGCTGAAGACTGTTGTTGAAATCAAGGCTATTATAAAAATACCACCGTTTCTATAAAAAAAAAAAATATCGCAAAGTAAATAAAGCAAGCATACTCAGTTTGGGTTGACGAATCCTTTTTATTAGAGAATGCAGCTGGCTTGTCCCAAGAAGATAAATAATCCACCTTCATTGGGATGGCTACTTTCCATAGCCTACATTGCTTAGCTTCGTCATCTTCAAAATCAGCTGCGTCAAAATGAAGTTGGCAAAGCCTGGAGCTTGGGCGTAATTGCACACCACAAGCCTCCTCCCATCTTCTCTTTAAATTTTCTTGCTGTGGCACTTTGAAAAAGCTTACCTTTACGCCTGTCCACGTCGTGTGACACAAGGCGCACGATATCTTGAACATTATCTACATGTTAAAGAAATATTTGCTTAGAAACCTATCCAATGTTTTAAGAGGTGGAAATCATTCGTTTTGTTTTTTTGTGAATTTTTATGTTTATTAATACTGCTTGGTAGCTACTTTCTATAGCTACATATATGTAAATATAAATAAAAAATCTACTATTTATATCAAGGCATTCTCGGGTTAATAGATATAACAAATGTATCCATAAAGTTTTACTTATATGTATTTGTTTCGAAGTACTTCATTCAACTATCTGTCTATATAAATTCATTGTGTAACTTTATTTGTATGTTTGTATTTATTTTTAACGAGGTTCCTTAGAAAAGTTCAAAGCACGTTTTACAGTTAAGCCGATCGTTGTGTTTATGAACCTATTTCGAGTTTTGTTTATGATTTATTATGAGGACATGGCGGCCGCTGTGGTGTGCTGGTCAGAAGTAGTGTAGTAGTTAGAAGGGAGCACTATCATTCCGCAAGGTTATATCTGTATTTTTAATATAATATTAAATAAATAAAATAAAAATATTCAAAACTTGTTAAAATATCGCGTCCGTATTAATTAATTCATTGCTGTATATATTTATTATATATATTGTATGTATTTACATCAAAGTTATTATACAATGTTAAATGCTAAATTTCGTTTTAAAATATTTTTTTTGCAAGTGCAGAATAGCGACTTCCGACCTACCCTGGAACAACTGAAAAAGTGGGCGTGACCTGCCCCTTTTTCCTGATTTCAAGGGGATATAAAATTTGTTGTGGAAATAAATATTATGGGTTGTTAATTTCCAAATTTTAAGATGCCTATATTTCGTAATATACTTAACCGATTTTTATAAAATTAACATCGCTGCACAGGTAATTAGGTACTAGGTATTAGAACATGGGCATTTTCCAGCTCCCCCTCTACCACCTCTAATATTAATTTCCACAATAAATGTTTTATATCATTAAATTTGGGAAAAGGGACTAACCAGGCTCACTATTCCGTTTTTCCAGTGTGAGTATTCGCTATTCTGCACTTATACTATGTGTAAGAAGTAAGAACAATATAGTATAAATTTTTACTAAGTATGTATGTATATCATGTTACTCACATGCTAAGTTCTAAAAACGCTTCCTCCTTCAACCTCTAGTAGGTGAACAGGCACAACTTCCAAAACCTATTAAATAAGAAAACACACTTTTGCTGACCATTTTATTAGCAACCTCGCCAATTGTATAAACTCACCTGGAACTAGCAGCCAAAAATCTGACTCGTATCGCAGCCTCTAGTAGGTGAACAGGAAAAACCTCCAAAACCTATTATACAAGAAAACACAATTTTACTGGCCATTTTATTATCAACCTTTCCAATTGAATAAACTCACCAAAAATCGCACTTATATCGCAGCTTCTCGCTGAGGTAAAAATCACAACTTAAAAATCTGTGGAAGGTAAGCAGAATTAGTCTTTATTCTCCAGTTGGCATAAATACTTAAAATTGGTTACCAAAATTTGTAGCCAAAATCCAGAAATCCTCCAAAAATCGCAAATCCACAGTTAAAAGCTGCTGAATATACACACAAATCACAATTTTTGAAAAAAATATTAAATGTAGAAGTGACAACTAAACAGAAATGTCAAAGACAGTGATGTTCACTCTTACGTTTTCAGCAAAATACATAAAAGGAGTTCTTCTAGTGTGTAAAATTCGAGCAATTAGTCGAAAATCGCGCGTATATTACTATTATATAAAATATATATATTACTATTATATAAAGTATATACTATTATATAAAATTGATTATATGGAGTACGTTTGTAACGACTTATTTCTCAAAATACTAAACCATTTTAATATTTTTTTTTTAAAGGAAGCATTTGTAAAAAGACGCAGAGTGGCATACTTATATTTTTTATTCTTGGAAGATAAGCACCCTTTTTTTGGGTGTAAAGTTACAAACCTACCGACCTTTAGCTATCTTTGAATGAATTTTTTTATTC
>NW_023458555.1:106590279-106592408 GCF_013731165.1 Rhagoletis pomonella | reverse complement strand
TTTTGTTATCGATATTTTTATCGATTTTGTTATCGACTTTATTATCGTTTTTGTAATAGATTTTTTGATAGATTTTGTAATCGATTTTTTATCGATTTTGTTACCGATATTTTTATCGATTTTGTTGTCGATTTTTCTATCGATATTATTATCGCTTTTGTTATCGATATTTTTTTCTGAGTGTGTGCTTTCGTTTTTGACTTGGATATGCTCTTAACCATACCACGTATTCTACGTTTAAATTTAACGGGTGTATCTCCGATACAGCCTGCAGACCAAGACGCAGACGCTGGACTGTTCCTTTTTTTTTTATCTGAGAAGGTCTTTGGAGGACTTCGGCAGGACTTGGAATTGACCCGATACATGCAAGATTATCGATAAATTTCGATGATTTGATACATATCGATAGTTCGATGAATTTCAAGAACACTAAAATTCGATATCTCAACAAAATTCGTTAACTCGACCAATTTCGATAACTGTAAAGTTCGATGGTTCGATAAATTTCGATAACTCAAAAATGTAAAAACTTTGGATACCTTTATAAATTTTTACTTTTGACATCTCCACATTTTCGAAAACTATCTAAACATGTTGATAACTCGTTACACTCTGTTAAGACGATTAAATTCGATAAGCAGTGATAAATCGATAAGCTTATATAACCTTGAAATTTTGATAAATCGATATATTTTGAAAATTCCATAAACTTTTCTTTGTTGAACCAACCAATTTCAGTAGATCAATAATTATCAATAACTCTGTAAGTTGAAAGAACTCCATGCATTACGACTCCTCGATATATTTTGTTAAGTCTATAAATAGTGATCATTCAATAAATATCGATAACTTGATACATTTTTATAGCTCGATAACTATCCGTAAATTTGGACAACTAAGTTTCTGTGTCTATAAATTTCTACAACTCAGTAAACATTGATCAGTTTGAATAATTCGATACGTTGCGATAACTCAATAAGCATGGATAAATTTCGATAATTATAAACTTCGATGATTCGAAAAATTTCAGTAACCTTTATGGCTGATTTTGTTTCGATTCCTATCTTTTAACCTAATTCTTATGTATTTCTCATTGTCTCCATTTTCGCCTTTATCTCAATTTTCGTCTTTATTTTCACTTTTGCCTTTTTTTTTTTGTCTTCATCGTTATCACTTGTTTCTTCATCTTCATATTTATCTTTATTTCAAAGTTTAATTTCAAATACGAAGTAAAACAAAATGCGAAACAGCTTAAATTGAACAGGTTGCAAAAACAACCATACACAAATATGGAAATTTTTAAACGACGATTTTCAACCAATTTCGAAACTATAACAACTCTCCTCATCTACAGAAAATTACCTTTCCAACGATATTTTTGGTTTTGAAATCGGTAAATTTACCTTGGTCTTCATCTTTGTTTTTATCTTTCATATCTCTGCTTTTATCCTTTTCTTTATCTATTCACGTACATGAGATGAGGTGCGATGACGTGATAAGATGTGACGTGATTTTATGTGATGTGATAGGATGTCATGTCATATGTTGTCATATCCTCTGATGTCATATCATGTGATGCCACGTCATGTAATGCCATGTCGTATCGTACGATGCATATCATGTGATGTCAAGTCATGTGATGTCATGCCATATAATGTGATGTCATATCATATGATGTCATGTCACGTGATATCGTGTGATGTGATACCATATTATGTGATGTAATATCATGTGATGTCTCTTCATATCATGTGATATAATGTAATGTGATGTCATTTATGTGGATAACCCTGTTGATAACTGTGCCGATAAAAATACCGATGACGATATCCATAAACATATAAAAAATACAACGATTGCAAAACCGATTAATTCATCGATAAATATAACAATGATCAGTATCGATTATTGTACATATCGATAACAATATAAATCAATTATATAATCGATTATTATACCGATAACAATATCCATTATTATATCGATAACAATATAGATTATTATATTGATTATTATATCGATTTCAATAGCTGTTATTTAATCAATAACAGTATCAATAACAACATCAATTATTTTATCGATAGCAATGTCGATTATTATATCGATAAAAATATCGGGTTTTATATCGA
>NW_023458555.1:106589208-106590179 GCF_013731165.1 Rhagoletis pomonella | reverse complement strand
ACTTTTACATCTTTATTTCGCAGTGCAGCATTATTTCGAAGCGAACTGGCATAATTCCTGCAAATTCTGCGCAGGATATTTAACGCTGCAATAAGTTAGATTATATATATATATAAACGAACCCTCTCAATGCCGTGAGAGATAGCGTCGTATAAGGAATGCTAAGGCGCAGCCCACGTTTGCAAGAAACAGCCACGCCAGAGAGCTCAATCACCATGCAAAACGTCGCAACGAATATAACATCCGCTACAGGGTCGTCTGCAACATCTACAGAACAGAATCCATCTCATGAGAAAAGTAGCGCCGTCAAAGGTACAGGTCAAGTCAGCGGCAGCACATCTGCAAAAACCGCCGCAGCCCCAAGTAAGGAACCTAAACCCGCCAACCTCAGCGCCAATGCACGTGCCGCCGCAGCACAAGGTGCTCAACTTAAAAATGCCGTTATTTCGAATTCCTCTGCAAACGCCGCCGCAGAACCCACTGCCTTAGCAAATAGTCCACACAATGTCATTACTGCACAACAGGTGAGTCATTTATTTAACAAAATGAAAGAGCTAGAAGAACAGCTTAGAAACACCCAAGTCCAGTTAGAAGATAGCAACAAGAAACGCAAAGCCCTAGAAGACCGTTGTCTTATAAACAGTTTGTCGGCAGCGCCGCCGGCGTCAAGCGTAGCAGTAAGCAGCGCGACAGGTTATCTGTCAAGTAGCATGCAAAAGGGCGCCATAGAGTTGCATAATGCTGCCCACCGTAATGTTCAGTCCACATCTTTTTCTAATGCCTCTGCCGCAAGCGCTCCGTCATTGTCGTCGCCACCTTCAGGCTCTATGCCTGCCTTCGCCAAAAATTTTCAAAATGGGCAGTCAGCCTACTTGCCTAATACGAGCATAAATTATGCCATGTCTCGTAAAATTCAAGACCTTCCAGAATTCAGCGGGCAACCTGAGGAGTGGCCACTATTTTTTAATGCC
>NW_023458555.1:106587531-106589198 GCF_013731165.1 Rhagoletis pomonella | reverse complement strand
ACGAAACGAGAGTTGTGCAGTTACATCATGTCTATTTTCGACCCCATGGGATTTTTGTGTCAGTTAACTGTCGGTGCGAAATTATTGTTGAGAGAGGTATGGCAGGGAGGAGTGACTTGGGATCAGCCATTACCGGAAGATATGTACGAGTGTTGGAAAGTCTGGCAGAAAGAAGTTGAGAGAACAACAACTATTCGAATTCCTCGATATTATTTTCAAGAAGGGCCGCCGAAAGAGTTACAATTGCATGTATTTGTGGATGCAAGCGAGGAAGCATTCTCGGCGGTATGCTATTGGCGATACAAGGATGCCAGGGAGACCTTTAGAACTGCTTTAATCGGCACAAAGACCAAATGCGCTCCAATAAAATGCATAACAATTCCGAGATTAGAGTTACAAGCCACCGTTTTAGGAGTACGCCTCTCTCAAATGATCTTGGAGGAACATAAACTTGTCTGCACACGCATTCTATGGAGCGACTCAACGACAGTAATTAGCTGGTTAAACTCGCAGCATCGCCGTTATAAACCGTTCGTCGCTCATCGTATCGCTGAAATTCTGGCGGTGACTCGGCCAGGGGACTGGAACTGGGTACCAACCAACGAAAATGTAGCCGATGAAGCCACTCGACGAAGTAAAAATTTAAACTTCAATTCCACATCGCGCTGGTTAAATGGTCCTGAGTTCCTATCGCTGGGGACAGACAGTTGGCCAAAGGCGCCTATAAAGGCAAATAATGACTTAGTATGCAGCGAAATCTTGCCAGCGAAAAGAGTCTTACTGGTTGACCGTATTAGTTTTATCGAGTTTGACAGATTTTCTTCCTATAACAAGTTGAAACGAACAGAAGCATGGATTTTGAGGTTTGTTGGCAGGACCCGTCGCAAATTCACCGATCAAAAGGAGTATGGTTTAACTGCAACTGAACTGAACGCTGCTGAAAAACTTATGTGTCGTCAAATACAAGCTACTGAATTTTCAGTGGAAATCAAGCTATTGCGGGAGGGTCAACCGCTAGCTAAGGATAGTCTATTATACACATTGTCTCCATTCATCGATAACGATCAAATACTACGAGTAGGTGGGCATATACAAGCAGCCAGCTGGCTTCCATTTGACAGTTTACATCAAATAATTCTGCCAACGAGGCACAAATTAACACTGTTAATCGTGACGCAATATCATATTCGGATGAAGCACCAATATATTGAGGCAACAATTGGTGAGATAAGACAGAACTTTTGGATTCCACAGCTGAGGCGAGTGTTCAAAGGAGTTGTTACAAATTGTATGGTCTGCCGAATCTCCAAAGCAAAGCCTGTCGTACCCATCATGGGACGATTGCCGGAAGATCGCGTAACGCCGTATGCTAGACCATTTAGCTATACTGGCTTGGATTATTTTGGCCCAATAAATGTCACGATCGGACGACGAACGGAGAAACGATGGCTCGCGCTCTTTACCTGTTTAACAGTTCGAGCCATACATCTTGAAATAGCAGCTGATTTGTCGACGGATGCTTGTATCCTGACCATCCGCAACTTTATTAACCGTCGCGGAGTGCCCGTACGTATACGCAGCGACAACGGTAGAAACTTTCTCAGCGTAAGCCAGGAGGCAAGGCGGTTTACTGAGGTGTTCGATTGCGAACGTCTACAGAGCGAGCT
>NW_023458555.1:106578503-106587431 GCF_013731165.1 Rhagoletis pomonella | reverse complement strand
TTTGTGTTTCTAGTTCAGCTTTCGTCACTCGAAAATTTTACCTCAAAGAGGTGTTTTATTTGATATCAATTATTTTGGGGTAGCACATTTAAAATCGACCTAAATACAAACAATAATCTAAATGTTTTATTTTTCTCAACTAAATTGCTAAAAATATTATCTAAATCTAAATTATGTATTCAAAGCGATGTGTCCATAGAAACATATAATTTTCCGTATACGGAATAAAGCATAAAAGAATGATCAGAGGATATTCGAATGATCATACAGAGGATATTCGAAAAAATTTAAATTAAAAGCAAATTATGAGAAATGATAAAATCTTATCAACTTGGTACCAACTATGGATACAATAAACAACTGTATTCGCGTGATTGTCTCGTAGTATATTTCTGTTAAGATTTCTACCGGGTATGTGGGGCACACAAGAAGTTTTACTTCTATCACGTGTACGATGTTGCACTCGTGCTATTAAACTAATGCTTATTTCTCAAGTAGTTTTGCTCAGTGCACGGTTAAAAGTTTCGGTTTTAATTTTAAATTTTTTGGACTACATACATATATGACCAAACCAAATTCAGTTTCAAATACAAACCTTCCAAGATTAAAAAAAGAGAGTACCTATGTTGGGTTTAGAAATTAAACAGTGCGGTTTAAATTTTTAACCCAAACATTTTCATAATTTAGAATATAAAAAAGGTCTTAAATTTCATGCTCCGTCTGATGGGGATTGAACCCGGACAGCCTTGGTAGCAACCAACTGTATCAAGCATCTTTGCACACTCAACTACAGCCACGCATGTAAATATGCTTTCATATGTTGAGTTTGAATCAACACCACATTTCGCTGTGTGCAAACATTTTCTATTTCGGTTTAGATTTTAAACAAAAATTTCTATATATGAAACCTAGAAACTAAAATTAAAACATTTTGGTTTGAGTTTTAAACCACGAACTTTTTCGACTAAAATTTAAATCAGAACATATTAAAAATTGCTTAAAACTATTGACTGGTTTAAAAAGTAGACTATAAAAAATTCAAAAAGGCAGTAGTCCCAGCGCGGTTTAAAAATTAAACCCAAAATTTTGACCGTGTGGCAATTTACATATGTATGTAAGTAGTAGCGGCACATTGGATGAACTAAATGCATTCATACATATATATTTATGCACAACTGTAGCTAACATTGTACGCGTCTTCCCAGGTAGGTTAAGTGCGGGTGATAAACACATGTAGCAGTTAAATACTGTGTACATAACTACAATTAAAACGTCGAAAATGTTACAATTTCGGCATATGACTGAAAAAAACTCTAAAATACACACAAATTATGGTTTCCAAGACATGTACGAAGTGATTAGCACAGCTGCATCCTTCAACTTGTCAACTCGCGGAAAATTCCCCGATTTGCAGGGAATTTCGGTTTTTCGGGGAACTGGGTATGTTATTTTTATATCTTAAAGGAACCAAATTAGACGGATATGTTAATTTTTAACCATTTGACCCTCGTCGGAGCGACATTTTTTCAATTTGAATCGGAATATCTCCACAACAAGAGCTTTCCCAGATATAAGCTATATACCAGATGAAAGCTAAGGTTTCGGGCTAGATTTGTGAAAACTAAGAATAAAATCGACTGACCAGTTTTTGAGAAAATTCTCGAAATCTATATTTTCAGCAGCCCGATTTTTAGTTTTCAGGCGATAACGTTATGACATATTTATATTTCATAAACACAAAAGATATCGTTAGATAGCTTGTTTGAAGGCCCTTCTACTGATATCCACATGAATGACATGGACTAAGTAGTGCGGCCTCAGTTGTAGTTTAAAAAATTGCATTTTTTCGAAATTCAGGCAGCAGCCACGCCCACAAAGGCATACGAATCAAAACATCGTGGAACAAAACCATCTTAGTTTTTTTGTACTTTAATTCCTGAAAGTTTGAAAAAATTTAAATGATCGTACGTACAGACGCCACATACATACCAAAGCATCTCGTAGTGGAGACACGAACCAAAACACATATACCTCTATATCTTTCCAACTAGTGGCCGGAACTTAAAATATAAGGTATCGTTTGAAAGGTATTGGGCTATAGAATAACACTAAATATGTTGGGTGTGCCCACATGCCCCTTTAAATCGGCAAAAGCAAAAAAACGTTTTTTGTTTCGCAACACTTTAGCCTAATTTTTAAGAATCCGGTTAATCGCTTATGATCGCTTACATTTTCTGGACACACTCTGCAAGACCTTTCCAACGATATCTCAAACATGTCCATTGGACGTCTGGATAAAAACTTATATATGTATATATAAGCGAGTCATTTCAGCATGTTACTGTGGCTGTTTTCGTCACTCGCGCGCACTGCCGTTCGCTGTGATCTCGTGTATATATAAGCGAGTCATTTCAGCACGCTACTGTGGCTGCTTTCGTCACTCGCGCGCACTGCCGTTCGCTGTGATTCTTGGTTATTTATTCTGTATGCTACTACAGCGATTTAAAATAAGGTTTCTGCTGCGTAGGGGCAATTTTCTTCACGAACTTCATCTTTATGAAATAAAGGAAAAGAAGAAGATCACTGTATGTATGTATGCCACACCAAGAAACTTACAGTGAGCATGTGCCGATATCGCAGCAAGCAGCATTTTGAAGTAAAAAAAAAAACAAAAACAGTTGCCAAATGTAATACACGACGTAAAGTGTTTGTTTGTTTTGAACACCACGCTGCTTACATAAATTGCCTGAAGCTGGCAAAGGTTCTTTTTATACCCGAGCGCACTTGTGCACAAGGGTATTATAACTTTGTTCACATAACGGTTGTTTGTAACAGGCAAAACGAATCGAGATAGATATAGACAAATGTATACATAAATGATCAGGATGAAAAGAGAAATCGATTAAGCAGTGACTGTCTGTCCGTCCGTCCGTCCGTCCGTCCGTCCGTCCGTCCGTCTGTCCGTCTGTGCACACGATAACTCGAGTAAAAATTAAGATATCTTAACGAAACTTGGTACGTGTACTTCTTTCGGGCGTAGGACGGATGGTATTGAAAATGGGCAAAATCGGACAATAACCACGCCTACCTCCCATATAACGGTAATTTTCAGAAATACGAAAACTGCGATATTTTAGTAACTACTGAAGATTATTAACTCAAAATTGATATTTACAATAATTTTTAGACGAAAAATAAGAATGTTATAAATTTTTGGAAAATGGGCGTAGCCACGCCCACTTATGGTTACATGTGTATATCTTGGCAACCGCTGCACCGATTTTTTCCAAACTTGGCACAGTTATTGGCCCTGGTACAGGATACCAAATTTTCGAAAAGTTTTAAAATCGGACAATAACCACGCCCACATCTCATATAACGGTAATTTGAAGAAATACGAAATCTTCGACAAATCAGTAAATATTAAAGCCAATTTATTCAGAATTGATGCTTTCAACAATTCCTTACCAGGAAATACGTCTATAATAAAATTTTGAAAAATGGGCGTGGCACCGCCCACTTATGATCACATATATGTATCTCGGTAAACGTTCTACCAATTTGTAATAAACTCGGTATTTTTATTGTGCTTGCTACATAAAAGCAAAACGATGAAAATTATTGAAATCGGACTAAAATTATGGCTTTTCATGTAACGGTAAATTTTAGAAATGCTTTAAACGTCAATATTTTGAAATTTATGGACGCTAATTTACTCAAAATTGATACACCTGGGCTTACCGTGTAGCGGTAGCTTTCGGAAAGGTGAAAATCATATATTTAATATTTGCGCCGGGTATTTAATGTTCGGCTCCGCCCGAACTTAGACTTCCTTACTTGTTTTATTTTGCGCTGTGCTCAGTGTTGCCACGAACAAAATTTTTTTCCTACCAAAATTGCCTACCAAAACCAACCAAAACCTACCAAATTTTTTTTCTTTGGTTTTTTTTTAATGTCAATTTTATTAAAAATTTAGGTGGCATAACTTTTAGTTAAACTAAAACACAACTAGTACAATAAAAACAAATTAGCTGCGTTTAACAATTTATTTTACTGTACAGACTTAACAAATGTATGTCCCTTTACACATACATATTATTTTTATTATTACGGCGGGAGTAATCGCGCTGTGACCTAAAAATATCTATTGTGCTAAACGCTAATTGAAATCACTCCAATCTTAGGCTATTTAAGAAGCGAAGCACTTTGTAAGGTGCCATGTTCCAAATTTTGGATGGAGAAGACAATCGGTAACCAAGGTGTATCAGTCTTCTATTCATGAAACGTGGGCAGTCACAAAAACTCGGGACCACGCCAGTGCATTTGGGCTCCACGCTTTGCGAGATAGTCAGCCCTTTTGTTGCCTTAAGCCCCCTGACAGGCATAAAACGCCCTTGTAGCCTTGTTAGTAACATTCAAGAGATGTGAGTTCCAATTGACCCTTTGGTCTAGAGTAACCTCTAGATACTTCGCCTTTTCTGAGAACTCAATTTCTGTCCTACCAACGTCGGTATAGTCAAGTTGACTTTCCTGACGGGACAATGGGGGACTTCAGTGGGTCTATTGGCAAGCCTTTTCAGCGTACCAGTCTTCAGTACATATCGATATGTAAATAGTTTATCACAACTTTGTAGTTCAATTTAAATTAAATAGATAACTTGTAGGCACATAAATTATACGTGGGTGTTCATAATGTAGGTATATTGGCAATTATAAGGGTATGCGCAGAGCTGGGTCGTAATGATTCCTTTAGGAATTAAATTACTCCCAATTACAGATTACAAGGAATTGTAGTTAGGAATCAATTCCTTCAGTCCACAGCAAAGGATTCGATTACTTTTTCAGTTCCTTGAAGTGATTTCAAATGTAATTGGTTTTTTTCTTTAATTCCATTACAAGGAATTTCATATTGTAATTGGAATAAATTACGTGCTAGTAATGTAATTTTTTTCCAATTCCTTTGAAAGGAATTGAAAATGTAATTGATTTTTTTTCAATTCCATTACCTGGAATTGCAAGAGTACTTTAGTTTTTTCAATTACTCGAAGGAATTGTAAAAGTAATCGAGAAACTGAAAGTTCATTCACGAATGTACAATGTGGAATTTTTGTTGTGGTCAAAGATTAAAATCGAAAGCACACATTGGACATCTTCTATGTATATCTATATATATAAAAATGTTGTGTTCGTATGTCACGGTCATCAAAACCCGAGAACGGCTGAACCGATTTGAATAATTTTTTTTTTCTTATATTCGGTATAATACCGGAACCAATGATATCGCAAAAATTTGGAGGGTTGCCACCTATTTTAAAATGCTTAAACCCAATTATATTGATAAAATTAATGAATTATTACAATATGGGTATCAAGTTAAAGAGGTTTAAGAAAGATAACTGCTGGAAGTATTTTTGACGAGGGTTGCCACCTATTTGAAAATTTAAACTCAGTCAAATTGTTAAAAAAATAAAATATTGCCATGTGGGTATCAAACTAAAGAGTTTTAAGAAGGCTTACTGGCGAAAATATGTTTGAGGAGGGTTGCCATCTGTTTGAAAATTTAACTACATTACATTGAAAAAATAATAAAATATTACAATATGGGTATCAAATTAAGAGGTTTAAAAAATATAACTGTTGGAAATATTTTTGAGGGGGGCTGCCACCTATTTGGAAATTGTAACTCAGTTAAATTGATAAAGTAAATGAAATTGTGGCATGTGGGTGTCAAACTAAAGAGTTTTAAAAAGGCTTACAGTCTACCATGAACACTTCCAGAAATATGCAATATGAAAAGTACGGTTTATATGGGAGGTGCCACGCCCCATTCTCCAACCATGCAAATTTTTCTCCATGAGTATGGAATTGGTCTTATATATGTATATATCACCATACCCAGTTCTAGTCCTCTACCACAAATATATGCAGTTTGAAAAATCTGGTTTGTATGGGAGGTGCCACGCCCCATTTCTATATCGAAACTTTTTTTTACCCTATAACCATCCTTGGAAAGTCTTCAGTAGATTCCGAAATTTCGAAAAAATCGGTACGGCCTTTCTCGAGCTATGCGAACAGAAAAAAAACGCTTTTCAAAATATATATTAGTATAGACTAGCCAATATCTGCTTGTTTTGCGGCTTAAAACACTACTACCGATGAAAATCGATGGATAAATAAACAAGTTTGCAAGGGTTAGGTTGAAGTGGCTGCTAGGCCCAGAGGGCGCCAGCACACTTAGGCCCGATCAGGGCCCATTGTGATTTGCAAGGGTTAAGTGAAAGTGCAATAATTTTTTGTATGAAATACTAGCAGGAAATACGCCATATCGTACATGACCGTATGACCATGTTAAAGTTTGAACTTTTTTCATTCGCAATGAAAACTTAAAATGAAAATAACTTGACTAAATTACCTTATCTAAAAAAACTGTATACAGATCCGTAACATACTACTTAAAATTAATTTTACGTCTCTCGGCGTTTTTTGTGTAATTTTAGCGTCGTTACAGTGTTATCATCAAAATTTAGCCATAGCAATGAGATTTGTTTATAAAACTCTTAGGAGGTAGGATCTCCAGTCCCACAGGGCTCGTAATTCAAGCGGACTCTATCCTCATTTGTAACGCAGGATACCAGTAAGAGTACTTCAAAGGCCCCAGAAGGCACGCCATTTTGGGTAGAATTAAAGGTACCATAATATACACAATTAACTCCGTGCATTTTTATAGATACGCAGGGATTAGTCCAAGAGAACAGCAGGGCCCAAGGAAGCAGCATTTATGGGTCTCACCTGCCGCGAAGCGCGTTCGCGGTAGGATCTGGAAAATTTAACCGTTACCCTATAAACTGAACAGCTACAGTTTAAGCTATTCAGTTTTCTTAAAGTCCAATTAGTAATACTACTTAGGTATAAGTTGTTAATACAAGGCAGTTAGCAACCAAGTTGTTGATCAACTTAATACTTTAATTAAACATACGTGTTATTAAAATTTGATTTTAAAAATACCACTGTGTCCTACTGTGGTAGAAATATGTAATTTTAAAACTTGAATCATAGAAATCGACCCAGTACATCGGCTGTTTTGCTCTCACGTTTTTTTGGGCTTTAATTTTATATATAGTATAGATAAAATTTGCAATACCCGACATCATGGAAAGAGTCATGTCGTCGTTTAAAGTACCAAACCGCGTATCAACAAAATGCAAAAGCCGCGTATCAAGATAATGCAAAACTGCGTATGTAATGTTGCATAAATTATTTTCTAGCGAGTAAAAACACTCATATTTCTTTTTTATAAAGCAATCGCATTTCTGGCTAGTATATTTCAGGATGAATGGATAAGAATTCAGCCAAGAACTTGTGTGAGAAAATCCAATTTTTGGCTCAAATGTCAGTGACGCGGTTTTGCAGAATGACGATACGCGGTTTTGTACTTTAAATACGATATGTGTATTAGGGTATTTTCGAAGTCTTGCAAAGCCCTTGACGGTGCTCGGATGGCAAAGCTTTCCCATGGGAAAACCGGCTCTTGTCATACAATCCGTGCGCCATGCAATGGCTTTGCAAAACTTTGGGAATCCCCCTCTCTTCCTGTCTTTCGTTTTTACTCACATTTTGCAATGGCCTTGGTATCACTGTACTTGGTTTGAATCCATTCGAAGTTCCGCAAGTAACATTTTGCAGTCTTGACGTGGAATGATTATTTTCCGAAACACAGCTGATCTTTTGAGTATTTTGCGACAAAAAATGAATGCCTGTGCCAATGACTATAAAGAAATTACAATAAAATTTAAGCTTATCATTTTCTCAGTAACATAATTACATATTTTTTAGATTTTTTAAATAACTTTCGGAAGCACAATACATAATATAGTAAATAATAACGGGAAATCCAACAGATTAATCTGTAAGCCATCTATGCCCTCCGTTCGCTCTTTCTTAACCGTAGAGTACTAGTCGATTCAACGACTACCAATATTATTTTACTTATTTTCTCTTTACTGCGAGATGTGATTGTGGTCAGATTTGACTTATGTGCGCCCTCTTTTCTGGTGTTCTAATGTCGAGAAAAGGTGCATTTTTTTGTTTGGACTATCGGAGTGTGGTTTTTCCTTTGACTGCTGGTCGAAACGGATCTGAAACTTGTGTCTCACGCACAAAATTTGCTAATAATTAAAAGTTTTCCTGCTTGTTTATTAATAGCAATATAATTAGTTACTTTTTGCTTTATACTGATCTCGTTGTAAAGTCGTAGATAAAATTTAGTCATTTTCTGATATAGTAGTAATATGTAGTAGATTGGCGCTTACACATATGTTAATATGTTGGAAAAGAAATAATTCACGCAGGCTTTCTCTCCGTTTGTTGGTGGGCTTTATTTCGTAAAAAAATTTTAGAATGCATCTAAAACCGGTTACATTCATAATCCGGAAATTCAAAATCCAGACATATCAAAATACAGACAAAATTCAAAAATGCAGAAAAATCAAAATACAGACAAATCAAAATACCGGCAAATCAAAATACAGACAAATCAAAATACAGACAAATCAAAATACCGACAAGTCAAAATAAAGACAAATCAAAATACCGACAAATTAAAATACTGACAAATCAAAATACAGACATGAGGGGAAAAAATGTATACAATTTCTGCAAATCAAAATCGTTTCTGTTAAGTCGTAGTTAGGCTCGCAGAGAGATCTGCGCAAAAATACTGTGGCCACTGTAGCCGGTTTCCGTGATCAGGGAATTGCCCCCTTTCTTTTCATACTCCTCAAACCGCCCCAAATCGGGGAATACTTTTCTAAAAAATTCCCGAATCCACCCCTAACCTTCTTCATCAAAACAATTTCAGTGTACCGGAATTTATTTATTTTTTATTTTCGCCTGCGGCGCTTTTTTATATTAAATTATATTTTAAGAAAT
>NW_023458555.1:106575844-106578403 GCF_013731165.1 Rhagoletis pomonella | reverse complement strand
ATTTTCGCCTGCGGCGCTTTTTTATATTAAATTATATTTTAAGAAATACTGCGGCGCTTTTTTATATTAAATTATATTTTAAGAAATACTGAAAATTTGGAATAAAAAATCGCGCGATTTTTTATTCCAAATTTTCGCCTGCGGCGCTTTCTTTAACAAAAAAAAAAGAAACAATATTTAAATATATACTGAAAATTTCCGCCACTTTTTTAAATAGGAAACATTCTAAAAAAAATTAATATTATTTTAATTTGTTGTCTGCATTTTGATTTGTCTGTGTTTTTATTTGTCTGTATTTTGATTTGTCTGTATTTTGATTTGTCTGGATTTTGATTTGTCTGTATTTTGATTTGTCTGTATTTTGATTTGTCTGTATTTTGATTTGTCTGGCTTTTGATTTGTCTGTATTTTGATTGTCCGCATTTTGAATTTCTGGATTTTGATTGTCTGGATTATGTTATACACCCGTTATTCGCAAAAAACACTTGTACTTAGACTTCACTGGGGCGGCAGCCCCAGGTTTACCACACAGAAAGGGAATTCTAGTTACCTCATCCTTTCCCAAGGCTACATCACTGGGTCGGTAGCGCCAGTTGGTGCACACCAAAAGGAGAATTCTATTTGGTAAGGGTTATAATCCTAAAGCGCGGCCGAAGGGCGCCTTCGCAGAAAGGAGTTGGACGCACAAAAACTTTTTTAATAGAGTGGCAGCAGCAATTTACCTCCATTTTATTTTTAATGGAGTGGCAACACTAGTTTTCCTCCATCTTATTTATATTTACTTCACAAGATTGTTGTGCGGATTTTCAACGGTGACAGGTAATAACGTCAATGGATATAAGGTCAATTGACTTTATTTCCCACCCTGGTGAGAGTATTCGCTCAACAAAATTGAGAACCCCGGTTCGAATCGCAGCTGGTGCAAATTTGTATTATTTAAAAGTGACTAGTCGCTTTTTATGGCCGTTCCCAAAAGGAAACAATTAGTCTCTTCATAGGACATGATCGACTAGAAGCGAACAGTTCATTCCATATAAAGAGATCAAAAGTGGTATTAGTCGCAAGTTACTTTGCGATTGCTCCCGAAGTCATCCCGGAGTAGTCGCATTTTTTGCAGGGAAGAATTAGCACTAATGTATGTACAATAGGGTGGTCCAAATATACATGTGGAAAAGTAAGGTCGGAATTTTTATGCTCTCACCCCCTAGGATCCTTCTATACCGAAAAAATGTATCCCAATTTTTTTATTTCAAAATTAAAAAATATTTAGAGGTCGCTCAAAGCGCCCAAAGTTTTCCATGTAATTTATTTATGTAATAACCATTTTTTCCTCGCAACTTTAATTTATAGGTCCGCCAAAAACCCACAAAAACCCCGAAAACTTCAATGGGGGGACCAATAAAAAATCGTTAGTATTAAAAAATGGTTAAATAAACAATTGGGTCTTATTACTGAAAGTCTCCTGAAGAGAACCAGAGTTTTAAGATCGAAAAAATTGGTTTTCAAGAATTCAATACCATTTCTACGAAAAGTTGTTTTTTCCCATATAAAAATACATGGAAAACTTTGAGCGCTTTGAGCGACCTCTAAATATTTTTATACCCGAGCGCACTTGTGCACAAGGGTGTTATAACTTTTTTCACATAACGGTTGTTTGTAACAGGCAAAACGAATCGAGATAGATATAGACAAATGTATACATAAACAAGTAAGAAAGTCTAAGTTCGGGCGGAGCCGAACATTAAATACACGGCGCAAGTATTAAATATATGTTTTCCCCCTTTCCGAAAGCTACCGCTATATGATAAGCGGGTGTATAAATTTAAAGTAAACTAGCATCCTTAAATTTCGAAATATTGAAATTTAAAGCATTTCTGAAATTTACCGTTATATGAAAAGCGGCCGTAATTTTAGTCCGATTTCAATTTGCTTTTATGTGGCAAGCACAATAACCATACCGAGTTTGATACAAATTGCTAGAACGGTTAACGAGATACATAGATGTGATCATAAGTGGGCGGTGCCACGCCCATTTTCCAAAATTTTATCATAAACGTATTTTTGGTAAAGAATTGGTGCAACCATCAGTTTTGAATAAATTAGCTTTAATATTTACTGATTTATCAAGGATTTCGTATTTCTCGAAATTACCGTTATATGGGATGTGGCCATTTGGTATGCTGTACCAGGGTCAACAACTGTGCCAAGTTTGGAAGAAATTGGTGCAGCGGTTACCAAGATATACACATGTAACTATAAGTGGGCGTGGCTCCGCCCATTTTCCAAAAATTCTTAATATTCTTATTTTTCGTCTAAAGGTTATTCTAAATGTCAATTTTGAGTGAATTATCTTCAGTAGTTACTTAACTATCGCAGTTTTCGTATTTCTGAAAATATTACCGTTATATGGGAGGTAGGCGTGGTTATTGTCTGATTTCGTCCATTTTCAGTACCATCCGTCCTACGCCCAAAAGAAGTGCATGTACCAAGTTTCGTTAAGATATCTCAATTATTACTCGAGTTATCGTGTGCACAGACGGACGGACGGACAGACAGTCA
>NW_023458555.1:106572333-106575744 GCF_013731165.1 Rhagoletis pomonella | reverse complement strand
TTGGTTCGATAGTCGACATGCGTCTTCTGTATACTGTTTATTCTGTGATTAGAGGAAGTTATGTCTTTCATTGAAATTGAGCGAACGGTGCCTTCAAAAAAGGGATTGCAAAATTTTCTTGTGACGTATTTATATCACAGCGCACGGCAGTGCGCGCGAGTGACGAAAGCAGCCACAGTAGCATGCTGAAATGACTCGCTTATATATACACGTCCAATCGATATGTTTGGGATATCGTTGGAAAGGTCTTGCAGATTATGTCCAGAAAATGTATTCAAGCTTCATAAACGATTAACCGGATTCTTAAAAATCAGGCTAAAGTATTGCGAAAAAAAAAGTTTTTTTGTTTTTGCCGGTTTAAGGGGGCATGTGGGTACACCCAACATATTTAGTGTTATTCTATAGGCCAATACCTTTCAAACGAGACCTTATATATTAAGTTCCGGCTAGTAGTTGGAAAGATATAGATGTAAATGTGTTTTGGTTCGTGTCTCCACTACGAGATGCTTTGGTATGTATGTGGCGTCTGTACGTACCTTCATTTAATTTTTTTTCAAACTTTCTGGAATTAAAGTACAAAAAAAACTAAGAAGGTTTTGTTCCAGGATGATTTGATTCGTATGCCTTTATGGGCGTGGCTGCTGCCTGAAATTCGGAAAAAGGCAATTTTTTAAACTACCACTGAGGCCGTACTACTCAGTCCATGTAATTGATGAGGATATCAGTAAAAGGGTCTTCAAACAAGCTATCTAGCTCTATATTTTGTGTTTATAAAATATAAATATGTCATAACGTTATCGCCTGAAAACTAAAAATCGGGTTGCTGAAAATATAGATTTCGGGCATTTTCTCAACAACTGGTCAGTCGATTTTATTATAGGTTTCCCCAAGTCTATCCCAAAACCTTAGCTTTCATCCGGTATATAGCTTATATCTGGGAAAACTCTTGTTGTGGAGATATTGGGATTCAAATTGAAAAAATGTCGCTCTAAAAAGGGTCAAATGGTTATCCGTCTAATTTGGTTACTTTAAGATATAAAAATGATATACCCAGTTCCCCGAAAAAAATGCCCATTCCCCGATAGCCACTTAAACCAAAATTCCCTGCAGATCGGGGAATTTCCCGCGAGTTGACAAGTTGAAGGATGCAGCTGTGCTAATCA
Source organism: Rhagoletis pomonella (assembly GCF_013731165.1). Taxonomy (NCBI): domain Eukaryota; kingdom Metazoa; phylum Arthropoda; class Insecta; order Diptera; family Tephritidae; genus Rhagoletis; species Rhagoletis pomonella. The sequence continues at coordinate 106,574,581 of NW_023458555.1, read as the reverse complement.
TTCGTACATGCCTTGGAAACCACAATTGGTGTGTATTTAAGAGTTTTTTTTCAGTCATATGCCGAAATTGTAACATTTTTTCCCATTTTAATTGCAGGTATGTGCACAGTATTTAACTATGCTACATGGGTGTATCACCCGCACTTAACCTACCTGGGAAGACGCTTATAATATTACCTACAGTTGTACATAAATATGTATGTATGAATGCATTTAGTTCACCTAATATGCCGCTACTACTTAAATACTACATATGTATAAATTGCCACTGAGTAAAACTACTTGAGAAAATAGCATTAGTTTAATAGCACGAGTGAAACACCGTACACGGTGTCCTTGAACTAGATCCAACTGAATCAATCTGAAACGATAGAATTTCCAATTAGACTTATTTAAGGGGACGTTCCCAAGTCAGAATATGCAAAGTTTGAAATCGTAGCAAGTGCCGATTTCAAAAACGGTCACTTTTGCGATTGTACGCCGAAATTTTAATATTTGTCATATAGATACGGTTGTAGATAACTGATTATATACATATTTACCTCTATATTGCATACATATATACTAATATGTGTATATTAATTATTATACATATACGCACAACCACAAACACACACCAAAATTCCAGATAATAGAAGTTTATATCATTATATGATTTTATTTGTGTTTATAAATTTTTCTTTACTATAATTATATATGTTTACAATTAAAGTCGCATACAGCATTAAGTAAGTATTTAGCGCGTGTTGATTTTTCTGGGGATACTTTGTATCTGGACCATGTTTGCAAGAAATCAAAATGTACGTATACCATTGATTGTTCACTATAGAAGCCTAACCTGTGTTATATTTTAAACAAAAATCAGTAATGTGAAAAAAACAGCGTGAACTTTTGTAGTCACGCGTACATCTAAGTTCAGATAACTCATTTTGAACTCTTCGATTTGTTTCTCAAATCCTCTTTCAAGATCATTACCAAAACCAATTTTTACGGAATTTAAATTTTTTAAGCGTGTCTACATAGGTAATAAACCTAAACAACGAAAATTTCGAAGAACATCAATTTTATCAATAATGATTTTACACCCATTGCCATTAAAACCCAATCCACCGAGAAATGCATAATTTTTTTTATCCATAATTTTGTTTCTGCTTCAAATTCACTTTACATTTTTTCTACCAAAGTATTAACAACACCTAACATTAATTGCAGTTCCGATGGTGTAATGATGTCCAGTAGTTTTGTTTCATCTTCTCCCGTTAACATCGGTTCATTTATACAATTATCAAAATTATTCGCGTTGTTTGCAACTGATCCTGCTTTGCACCAAGCTTGAAAAGTTTTTTTTTGCAAGTTCTGATTGTACGAGGAGTACCTCGTATATCCAAGGAATCTTTGTTCTTATTCTTATTTTAAAGTATAGAGTAATAACTGTTTATTTTTTGGCCGCTGTGGTGTAGTGGTAAGCAGTGCGCGCTTTCACACATCAGCACCTGGGTTCAAGCCCTGGTCAAAGCAACATCCCAAAAAATATAGAAACAAGTAAGAGCAGCGCTGTCTTCGGCTATGCCGAAGGCTTCATACCTTTCATGAGCATCTGCAAATTTTACTTTGACAGATTACTGCTTTTGAATACATCTGCATACATCGATAAATATATATATAAAAAATCGCATCTAAACTATCAGAGGTATGGAAGATATACTGTATATGGCACCAATCTAAGTGATTTTCACTGCTATGTGATCGGTATGTAAACCGGTAACACAATTTATTGGGTTTATTTAGTTTCCTACATAAAGGAGATATATCGCAAAAACTGGTATCTGAACAATCAGTGCTATAGGAGATAAAGCATATACAGTATAGATTTTGACGATTTTCTCAGTAGACTTTGTATTATTATTTATAAAATATCTTACGAAATTTATCGGTTTTAGCTGTTCAAATAAAGGAGTTTTACAGTAAAATCCCATATATGAACAATCAGATGTATAGAAGATATATGTTGTAGTCACCCGATCCTTGTTATTTTTACTGTAAGTATTCTGTTAATAATGAGTGAAAATGGTGCGAAATTTCATGTTCCTAGCTGCATAAATGGAGGAGTTATGATAAAAGACCGCATATTTGAACAATCAGTTGTATGGGGGCTGCAGGTTATAGTGACCCGATCTTTGTTATTTTCACTGTAAGTCTTTTGTTGATAATGAGTGAAAACAGCGCGCAATTTTATTGTTCTTGCTAC
>NW_023458555.1:106537170-106572233 GCF_013731165.1 Rhagoletis pomonella | reverse complement strand
CAACATATATCTTCCATACATCTGATTGTTCAGATATGGGATTTTACTGTAAAACTCCTTTATTTGAACAGCTAAAACCGATAAATTTCGTAAGATATTTTATAAATAATAATACAAAGTCTACTGAGAAAATCGTCAAAATCTATGCTGTATATGCTTTATCTCCTATAGCACTGATTGTTCAGATACCAGTTTTTGCGATATATCTCCTTTATGTAGGAAACTAAATAAACCCAATAAACTGTGTTACCGGTTTACATACCGATCACATAGCAGTGAAAATCACTTAGATTGGTGCCATATAAAGTATATCTTCCATACCTCTGATAGTTTAGATGCGATTTTATATATATATATCTATCGATGTATGCAGATGTATTCAAAAGCAGTAATCTGTCAAAGTAAAATTTGCAGATGCTCATGAAAGGTATGAAGCCTTCGGCATAGCCGAAGACAGCGCTGCTCTTACTTGTTTTTCTGTGACAAATACCCAAATTGGCAGTTTTTGAAATCGGCACTTGCTACGATTTCAAACTTTATATATTATGATTTCGGAACGCCCCCTTAAATAAGTCTAATTGGAAATTATATCGTTCCAGACCCATTCAGTTGGATCTGGTTCAAGGACATCGTGAAGGGGCTATAAGATTTAGAAGCATATCAGATAGATGAAATGGAGACACCTAACAGGGCTTATATTCCCATTATATGCACTGGTATAGAAAAAATTGCAACTGAATTAGAATTTCACCAGCTTATACAGCCATATGGGTTCACACTTTCGAAATTATCTCATTTTGCCGTTTATCTCCTTTCAAAGTGCTATAAGACTTTTATTTTATCCTTTTACTTACCATAACATTTGCACTTTATCTTTATTTTTATAAAGTTGCAGGGGTTGATTTTATTATCTATATTAAAAGTTTTCATTTGGCAAATTTTTTCCGATAGCTAGTTTTAAAAGAGCTCCCGGTCCTCTGGTCAAGGATTAAATTTTTATTTTTTTTTCATTTTTAAAAAAATGTCTAAATATACCAAAAAGTAGCGTCAATGTTGTCAATTTAGATTGTTAGAGAATTGAATGAGCTTTAAGACTGCCTCCACGATGCTCCAAATAGATAAAGTAGAAAGTACGTTGAGCTTATTCTGCTGATGGGCAGTATTCATATTTAATTGACTTGAAATTCAGCTTTTTAAGACAATCCTTAAAGTACCCGCACTGCTTCGTTTATAAATGTCCAGATTATACAATATAAAAACTATCGCAAGCGCCAATTCTTTGATAACTTTCCTCTCAGCATGTTCGGGAAAATTATCGTAAGCTGCATTTTACCTTTAGAAAATAGGGTATGTAAAATATAAATTGTCCATTAGAAAGCTAGCATTCAATAATGTTGTTGTCCATTTAAAACCAATTAAATTTTTACTCTGTTGAAGAGATTCTATAGTGTTGAGTTCCCTGATACTTTTGGAGAATATGTTTCGGTCTTCCATTCTGTGGTAATTGCAATCCTCAAAGCCATGGACTACGTGGTCGAACATAGGCCAGAATTGGCTCAGACCAGGCATTCCTTGGTCGGCAACCAGTTTTAGCACACCTACTTTCGGCCATCGAAGCAACCATCAGAAACTGGTTGAATACTTCGCTCAGCAATGACTGGTAGGCATCGAAGGGATGCAGGTGGGCAAAGCTCATGTTGCCTTCAATCTCAGAAGGTCTATCTCTCACTAAGACAGGCTTTTTTTCTCTCACTGAGCAGACGACACTGCAGACAACTTGTTGACTGATCACTTCACGTGGATCAAACAACTGACTGTGATAGGCGTAAATGACAAGTCCATTTGATAGGATGAGACAGTGGAAAACTTTTTAAGTTTTGTGTTTTAAAAATGTGAGTGGTAAATATTTTTCGCCTCACTTTAAAACTCGGAGCGGTAAAAATATAAATAAATGATGCCATCAACACAAATAAACTATTTTACAAATACTCCACGTACAAAGACATCAGTGAGCCGAACATTTGATGAGTTTATGGTGAAGATAATGTAAATAACGCTAGGGCTAGAAGTGTTCTTAAAAAATATAACTCCTCAGAGCGAGAGAGTATTTTGATAGAATTACGAGCTTTATTTTTTAAAACATGCAAGTGTGTATTCACATTATTTTAATAAATAGAAATAAAAAATAATAGAAAGAAAATATTTTAGTTCTCTTTTGGCGACTCCCGAGTTTAGTTTTTGGATTCACCCGGGATGCAAATTTACATAGTAAGATCTAGTCTTCGCATTTAATTTTTTTACGAGCTTTGGGAATATTTAGAAATTTATAAGGAGGGGGTCCACCGAAACCAGTAAATTTTTTAAAGGGGTCTAGGAGAAAAAAAGTTTGGGAACCTCTGAACTAGACGGTGAACTAAAAAACCTTACAAACTGTTAAAATCTGCAATTTCAGTTATTTGAATTGATGAAATCTCGGGTTGCGAATCATTTTTTCGCAAAATTTTTCTGAAAAGTTTTATTTCCTTCTCGCCTTAAGGTAAAATTAGTAAGGTAAAAACAAAAACCGCACGTTTAGAAAAAGAATATTCTTCTAATTAGTTTTTGAATTCTTTAACCAAGATCGAAGAGTTTATGGTAGAGTCTGTATTTTTCCGTGAATGTTTTTTCACTGATTTCGAAATTTGTAACTTTATCAACGCTTAAGTTTTGGTTTTCATTTTCTACTGTGGCCGCCTGAAAGACAATACACTGTCTGAGCATATCGGAGCTCGAATTACTACCCGGTATAGTTTGTATGCTCCCGCGCACGAGGTAGAAACTAGTCATGGTAGTTTTCACTACTTAACTATTCGGCTTACTTGCCCATTTTCCATTTGCTTACGCGCCATTTCGGTACATAGCTTAATGGTTAATGCTTCTGACTTTGCACATCGGTTACGCAGGTTCGATCCCTGCTGAATTCTAGAAGAAAGAAGTCTGATGAGGAGATGTGGTGATCTCCGAAATAGCTGCTATAACTTCTACCGCTTAGACTTTGTTGCTTATTAAATTTTTCCTAATAAATAATCGTGGTACAAAGCTCAATAAAAATATTAAAAATGAAATGTTAATAAGCCACAATAACATTGACAATCTATAATTTCATTGTACAAGTGTTGAATAAAATGCATTTGGCTTTGGTGATCTCAGGCTATTTTCGATACCTCCATGTTATACTATTTCGATTAATACTTAGAAAAGTTCCATTCCTAATACAAATGTAAGCAAATAGTTAAGTAGTAAAAACCACCATGATGACGACCACGGCAAACGTTTTAAGGACTACGATTTGAGGGCATGCACCTGGAATGTCCGGACCCTTAATGGGGAAGGTGCCTCTGCCCGGCTGGTTGATGTCCTCGTAAGGACATAAGCTGACATCACCGCCATCCAAGAAATGCGTGGGACGGGGCAATGCAAACAATGTCTGGGGCCTTGCGACGTCTACTACAGCTGCCTAATAAAGGGGCGCAAATTCGGTGTTGGATTTGTGGTGGGAGAGAGACTCCGTCGCCGAGTACTGTCGTTCACCCCGATGGACGAGCGTCTAGCCAGAATCCGCATCAAAGCGAGATTCTTACACATCTCGCTCATCTGCGGCCATGCCCCGACGGAAAAGAAGGATGAGGCATCCAAGGATCTCTTCTATAAGCGCTTGGAGCGCACGTACGAGCGCTGCCCCCGTCATGATATCAAAATCGTGCTTGGCGACTTCAATGCCAGGGTGGGCAAGGAAGGGATCTTTGGAACCACCGTCGGAAAATTCAGCCTCCACGACGAAACGTCTGACAACGGATTGAGGCTGATCGACTTCGCCGGGGCCCGAAACATGGTAGTATGCAGTACTAGGTTCAAGCATAAAAAGATCCATCAAGCTACCTGGCTGTCTCCGGATCGAAAAACGAGAAACCAAATCGATCATGTTGCCATAGACGGAAGGCACGCTTCCAGTGTTTTAGACGTACGCACACTCCGAGGCCCAAACATAGACTCGGACCACTATCTTGTTGCAGCCAAGATACGCACCCGCCTCTGTGCAGCAAAAAATGTGCGCCCAAATATGCAAGGAAAGCTTAACGTCGAAAAGCAGAGAGTTAGGCGACTTACGGAAGGTTTAAAGACCGGGACGCACTCCTGTAAGAACAATAATGGCGACCTAGTAACTGATGTCCAGAGCGTACTTAAATTATGGAGGGAACACTTTTCCGCCCTACTAAATGGTAGCAGCACGGAAAGTTGTGGAGAAGAAGAACCCGAGCCCGCAGTCGATGATGACGGAGTCGACATTCCACCGCCTGACTATGATGAGGTACGTATAGCAATAACGCGGCTGAAAAACAACAAAGCCGCTGGAGCTGACAGCCTGCCGGCTGAGCTATTCAAGTACGGCGGCGAGGAGTTGATAAGGTGCATGCATCAACTCTTGTGCAGAATATGGTCAGATGAACGCATGCCCGACGACTGGAATTTAAGTGTGCTCTGCCCAATCCACAAGAAAGGTGACCCCGCCATTCGCGCCAACTACCGCGGGATCAGCCTTCTAAGCATAGGTTACAAGGTCTTATCGAGCGTATTGTGTGAAAGACTGAAGCCCACCGTCAATGAACTGATTGGGCCTTATGAGTGTGGCTTTAGACCTGGCAAATCCACCATAGACCAGGTATTCACAATACGCCAAATCTTGGAAAAGAATCACGAGAAAGGGATCGACATTCACCACTTATTTGTCGAATTTAAAGCCGCTTTGGAGAGCACTAAAACGAGTTGCCTATACGCCGCTATGTCTGAATTTGGCATCCCCTCAAAACTCATACGGCTGTGTAAAATGACGTTGAGCAATACCACCAGCTCCGCCAGAATTGGAAAAGACCTCTCCGAGCCATTCGCCACAAAACGGGGTTTCAGACAGGGCGACTCCCTTTCATGTGACTTCTTTAATCTGATGTTGGAGAAGATAATAGGAGCTGCAGAGCTGAACTGCTCAGGAACTATTTACTATAAGAGCGTGCAATTGCTGGCTTATGCCGATGACATCGACATCATCGCTAACAAAAACAGCGAAGTATGTTCTGCCTTTTCCAAGTTGGATAGGGAAGCAAAGCGAATGGGTCTGGTAGTAAACGAGGACAAGACGAAGTATCTCCTGTCATCAAACAAACAGTCAGCACATTCGCGCCTTGGCACCCACGTCAGTGTTGACAGTTACAATTTCAAGAAAGTAGAGAATTTCGTTTACTTGGGAACCAGCATTAACACCGATAATAATGTCAGCATTGAAAGCCAACGTAGTATCACTCTTGCCAACAAGTGCTACTTTGGACTGAGTAGGCAATTCAGGAGTAAAGTCCTCTCTCGACGTACGAAAACCGCGCTCTATAAGTCACTCAACATGCCCGTGCTGGTATATGGTGCAGAAGCATGGAAAATGACAACATCCGATGAGGCGGCTCTTGGGGTGTTTGAGAGAAAGATTTTGCGGAAGATTTACGGGCCTTTACGCGTTGGCGACGGCGAGTACCGCAGATGATGGAACGATGAGCTGTATGAGCTTTACAACGATATGGACATAGTGCAGCGAATTAAAACGCAGCGGCTCCGCTGGCTTGGTCATGTCGTTCGAATGGACACCGACGCTCCAGCTCTGAAAGTATTCAACTCGGAACCCGCTAGTGGTAGCAGAGGAAGAGGGAGGCCCCCACTGCGATGGAAAGATCAGGTGGATAATGACTTGGCTTCACTTGGCGTCAGTTGGCACAGAGGAGAAACGACTGGCGTGCTTTGCTGAACTCGGCCAAAATCGCTTAGGCGGTTACAACGCCAAAAAAGAAGTAGAAGAAGTGCGTACATGTCATTAAATCGTTAATAGCGCCCGTTAAAGAGGAGTCGGGGAATCAATGATCTCCAGTTATCGACTAATTGTGATGATGATGATGATACTAGTTGCGACTAATTAATGGAAAATTGTACCCGATTGAGAGTAATCTAGGAATACTCCCTTTAGAGATTAGTCGCACAATTTTTTGAAGGCTCGTTTTGTGTGCGCACACAGTTGAGTGTGAGCTTGTAAAATACGCATAGTATGCATTTGAAATTATTTTGAAATCTATTATTCTGATAGATATTTTAATTCTCTATCTTTTGATATATATATTATCTACTGAAAAAAGTGAAGTAGTTAATAACGAAAATATTGGTCAAAATAAAAAATTCATGTCCACGCTCGCATTGAACTGTATAGTGTGAGCTTTATTGTAATTTTTGTTTATGTTCTGCCAACACCGCCTTTTATAATTCGCCTTGACTGGAGGTGATTAGATTTGTCTTCGTTTGTACTACATATATGTATCCATGCACACAAACATATGTACATACATACAAACCATGATTCAATAATACAAGGTTCGATAAACTGACAGTTGCCTCTCTCGCACCGCTCCCTTAGCAGTGTCACCGTGTTGCTTCTTTGCAAATTTACATGGAAACAGTGTAGCTTTGGTGTGAAATAGAAGTATAAGTTTTTGTGCAATATGTTTATTTGTATATGCATATGAAGCATATTTAACTGATGAAAACATAAACTGTTTTTAAATTGGATGTTTGCATCAATCTCATAGTAGCCTTATTTTGATTTTGAGTCATTTTGCAGTTTTTATACAGCTAAATAGCACATAAATTACGCAATTCACGTAGATATATCAGTATTACGTTCAACATTTCTTTTAAAATGCCAGTTTTCCTGCAAATACATTAGAATTTACAAAAGGAATTTCACTACTACTTTGCGTACTTTTCTACTACCATTTTCGCATCAAGAGATTTCATTCTTCGCCTTTCTCCGTCCTTCGTAAATGCAACCTTTTGTAAGGGAGCGTCAAACCGCAGCTGTCAATAATTATCTAACCTTGTATTCAGTGTTGCCATTTTAGCCGTTTTCCGGCTAGATTTAGCCGGTTGCGATAGCAAACAGCCGGAGAAATTTCGATTTAGCCGGCAGCCGATTTGTTAGCCGTTTTGCAGAAAAAAATTAGCCGTTTTTAGCCGATTTTACTATTTGCCTTGTTTTCTTAAATTTCAAATATGTATACATGTTTCCATTTTTGACTAACCGACCCAAAATCTGTTAAAAATGGCTAATAGCCTTATCGTGGAGAAAATTTTTATGTCAGACAGGGTTGTATGAAATTGGGCCGATTTCGCTTATTTTTATTTTAAACGAAGAAGGGATTTTCTTCATGAAATGTTTGTTATAAATGTCTTAATTTTAAGTGTGAAGTTTTATTCGCAAACTTAGAAAATAAGAAATTGTTTCACTGTTAAGACACTTAAGATGCGTTTGTGTTTGGATATAGTGCCAACAAACAGAATAAATATTACATGTAGATATTGTCTTCCCAGATAGCGCATATTCAATTCTGCCTAAATTACAAAACATCATTTTTGCCCACTTCCAAAAGTTTAAGGTAAGGGAAAAATTGATATTATCAAGCATTATGTATACATATGTACTTTTTTAAACAAACTTTTTAGCTGAGAACTTTTTTAAATTCCAAAAACCGAATGCCAACTTGAATTAAAGGAACCAACACTGAAGTGAGTTAAAATGAAAATAAAAGAGCACAAATTTCTATGTAAAGCAAAACTCTCTGGGAATCCTAAGAGATATCTGCCAGTCATCTAAAAGGAAGATCTGCAGTCTTTTGGCATCATATTTTACATCAGAATTGAAGGGATTTCTGAAAAATCTGACCAGTTCTTTTGTGTAACTGTGATTTTGCATCCCTTGTCAACATATGGCCTCGGTTGATGTTAACTTAAGGTCGTTGTTTTACTGTCTTAAAATTGAATGGAAATTTTTACGGCGTTTTTTATGTGTATTGGTTTCTATTTGAGTGTATTGAGAATCGGTCAGTCTGAAAAGGCCTTGTAGGGAAGACAATAGGTTTGTTCGTCGAAAATCCAGCGAGAATTATCACTCAAAATATCAGATAGTAAGAAAAAATGATCCCAAATTCTCGCTCATGTAGAGAAACTTGCAATTTTCAGTACGAACGCAAATTTGCAAGTTTTTCTGCCAGCTAATGTCCACGGTTGCATTTCAAACAAACGAAATTTGTATAGAATTTTTAAAATTCTTTCAGAGGGGCAAAAAACAGGATCTACGTGTATATATCTTGTCAGTCCGACGTTCTTCAACATACGTTTCAATTTCTTTGTCGAGTTTACTATATCGACTCTGGTTGAGAATGCATTCCGATTAAGAATACAGATTTTTTTTGCCGAGTACCTTTCAAATCATTGGAATTAACTAAATTAATTAAGTGAACAAGTATTAACTTACATTTTTCATTTTAAAACCGCTCCAGTTTGTAAATTTTTAAATTTAACAAACTTGTTTATTCAAATTATCGTCGACAAAAAATCCAACCATGTGCCACAATCATATGTTTTTCCTAATTGCAAATTCTTGCTGGCAAAATTTTTTGCGGCTCGAATTTGTAACTTATCTCCAAGAAATAGTCTTTTTCTCGTGATTTATTTAAATAAAACATGTGAAGTTTAGTTGAAACATTTTAGCCGTTTTTAGCCGGATTTATTTGCCAATTTAGCCGGTTGGTCCACACAGTTCTGGCAACACTGCTTGTATTATTGAATCATGCATTCAAACATATCATTGCTGTCCATAAGTACGTACATACATATGTTCATAATTATATCAACGAACCACGTTTGCCTCATCATACATACAGTGAAACCCGCTTAAGTACCCCCCCCCCCCGCTTAAGTGCCTAACCCGCTTAAGTAACCAACATTTTTGGAACCATGAATTTTTTAATGTATTCTGAAGAAAATCCCTCTCTTAAGTACCTCCCCGCTTATGTACCCAACCCGTCTTAGTACCTAAATTTTTCATGCCCCATTTACAACTTTACTTATAGGTTGTATTTCATTATTCTTTCTGAACGTTTGGAATAAACTTTTTTGTTTACTTATTCTTTAGAACGTTCCTGATGATATGTTAACGTATATTTCAAACGCATTCTGTTTATTCCGGCTGTGAAATGGGATTATCCGGAATGTATAAAGAAACGCAGCCATAATTTTCGCCTTTTAAGTGCTCTTTTAAAATTCCTTAAAATATTTATGTATTTTGAAATTCAGTAGCAGCGCCACACACCTTCGGTAATAAAATTCTAAAAAATCAACGGTAACTTTTAGCCACTTGAAACTTGCACATTATTACACTAAATGGGCTAAAAAACTGTATATTCAAATAACACTTCTGCGAAAAAAGTTTGAAATGAAGATGATTTTTTTTAAGTGCTCTACAAAACCTTAAGCTTAGGTTTATATGGTATTTGTTAGGGAATGAACTGCATTTTAATTGATTGAAAAATCTTAAAAATTAATAAATAAACATAAGTTGCAAACAATATTATTGTGAATTTGGTACAAAATGACATGTCCAACCTTGGCTTTTTAAACAATTTAATTCTTGTAAAAATGATATACCATTGCACTAAATATTTTTTTTATAAAGTTTTTCTTTACATGTTTATGTATTTACATAATGCTACGATTTTGGTTTTAAACTATACTTCATTAAATGTTGTTATTCAAGTATTTATGTAAGTTAACAAGAAGATGTAACTACGTCAGTAATTATGTCCGCTTAAGTACCCGCATCGAGGTACTTATGCGGGTTCTTTTTAGTACCCAACCCGCCTAAGTACCTTAAAAAGCTGAAATTTTTCGTAAGGTACTTAAGCGGGTTTTACTGTATATCCATACAAACATACATACATATCTATGTACGAATGTACACCAAGCACGCTTGCTTCGCTGTTATTAACTTTGCCGCTACCAGCAGCGCTGAAATACAAAATGGATTCATACATACATATCAGGATTGTTGCGAATATTCGCATTCGCATTCGCAACCGCGGAGCTTCCGCATTAATTTTAACATTCGCATTCGCTTTCGCATTCGCAATAATCAATGCGGTGCTTTTGCGAATGCGAATGTTGTGCAAGTTTACCGATAAAACGTATATCTGGCAAACAAAATGACAAATTGTAGCCAATATTTTTTGCCTGTGGTCGTTGAAGTATTAGTGTGAGAAAACAGGTCAAATGTCATATTTATCAACTTTCATAAAAATGTCTTTAAACTTATTATTTCTTAAGCTATATAATCGAGCAGTTGTACAAGTTTCCACTTCTACTTGACCTTTGGCGTACGTCGAAGAGAACATAGTTCTTTTAATAATATATATTTTTTGTTTTCTCTTCTTTTAATACCTGCATTTCTTTCTTTATTATGATTTTTTTGGACTATCTCAAAAAAAAGACTAGACATAAAAGAAGAATGTGTGCACTGTAATTTTAAACCAAATTCTCGTGATTTGCTCTTGATGTTACGTATCGTCACTGAAATGCAAAACTACGTAACAAACACCGTCGCTGAAATTCAAAAAGTCGTAACTAAAAAAATTCAAAATTCAGTTTTGATTGATATGACGGATTTCATCGAATTTCAACTCCCACATCAGTTATGGTGTTGTTACGTCTTTTTGCATTTCAGGTGACGATCCCCTGCAAACCATTTTTTCAGAGTATTCTGCATTGTAAAGAAAGTTTAAAGAATTCGTTAAGATTTAATTAAATTTTTTGCCGAATTTTCTAAAATTAAATAAATTACGCACACTTCCATTCTTTTACGAAATTTCGGAAGAAAATCTGTGAAGCAACGAAAATAATGGTGCAAGGTGAAGAATATCTTTCAGAATTTTTCCAGTATTTTCTTTATTTTTTGTACAGAAATTTTTTTACGAGTTCGTGTCAACCACTTCATATAATTTTCTTTGAAAATTCGTAAAAAAATCGTTACAGAAATGAGATACTCCTAACGATTTCCTTAAGATTTCGGGAACTTCGGTTTGCAGGACACAGGTCAGTACACACACATACACACACAAATATAAATAATTGTACAAACTCACCGTTAGTATATATATATATATATATATATATTTGTTTCAATCATTTCACATGTGGCTCTTTGGGAATTTATTTTAAGCAAACATTTTATAAAGTAAAAAGTAAGAGTAATTTTGTTTACTTGTCGGGCAATACTTTTTTTCATAGGGATATATGAATACATTGCATCCTTGGCTAAAAACTTCTGTGGTAAAATTCTCCCCCTACGTCTCCCTTCTTTGCTATTTAAAGTCAAAGAGTAAGCTCTTCAATAGAGATTTCCAGCAGAAATGGTCAGTCAGCGTCTGGCTATAGAGAGAAAAGGCTATAGGTCTGACATTTAATTAGGTTTGAATTACGTAACTATCTGAGACCCTCATCATCCGTGATTCCAACAATTCAAATGCTTATAAAAAACGGGGTGCTTTTTTTAAAAAAAATAACAATATTCTGATCCGATTCAGCTGGCAGCCACGACTTTGAAAACAGAATTTTGTTCAAAATTGTCATTCCTGGAAAATAATAACTTGTTTTCCATATCCACCTGTCTAGCTCGCTATAAGCACAAATTCTTCAAACCAGTCGCAGAAGACCCATTAAAATGAATTACAAACCCTAAAATCGAAAAACGCTGATGACGTTACAAGTTCCCCAAATTCTGAAATTGCTAAAGGAATGACAATGAAGAATTCATTTAAAAAAGCTTCAGAAAATCCTGACACATCTGGTTTGGTTTGTAAGCGCTGTTTAAACAACGATCTCACCTAGATTCTTCAAGTGAACATGAAAATCAGGAGGATACATCCGACATTTGCAGCCCCGATGCAATTCCAATTACTTTTTATTAAATAAAATTTTCAATTTTTAAATTCAAGTACATACTAAGTAAAATAAATATTATTAAAAATTACTAACTTTTAAATTTTTTTATTTACCTACATAACCTAGTTTACTTACCAGGTTATTTCTTCAAAATACTTGACATCCGCATTCGCATTCGCATCCGCGGATGTTAGCTGTTAGACATCCGCATCCGCATTCGCATCCGCGGATTTCTAAAATTTCACATTCGCAACATCCCTAATACGTATGCACATATATATGTACATGTATGTAAGTACTCGTATGCATGCGCGTTGAAGATTTATGTGCTATCGCTTTGTATTGCTGTGCATACGTCGTTTTCTTTGTTTTTTCCCTTTATCTATACTCTATCTTCCTTCTTACTCATGTAACGTTTTCAGTTATAAAAATTTCACTCTCCATTTTTGCGATACCGCCGCCTAAGAAGTTTCACTTCAAAAAATATTTCGTCGAATTGATAACCTTTTCTTTTTGTGAATTCAGTTTATAAGGCCCACTATATAAAATTAATAAAAAATTATTCAACGTCAAGAAGAATATTCAAAACTGGTTAAAATGTCGCACACTGAAAATAAAAACTGCGTAAATATAACGAAAACTTGCGTAAGTCTTACGAAATTTTTCCTCATTTTGAGAAAGTTTTCGTTGATTGTACAAAACCGTTTTAGTACATACTACGAAAATATGAGGCATCAGATCTTTAGTACATTTTACGAATGTATTCGTACTATTTACTAAGAATTTATTATATTTAACGAAATTATTTTCGTAAAATCTGCGCTTGTGTCGTAGAATGTGCGATTTTGCTTTCATTCTAAACACTGTAAAAAAACATATTACGAATTATAACATAACACTTTTATTTTGTTTTTTATCGTTAATTTAAAGCATTTTTACTTAACAAAACGTTTTGCAATAACGCTTAACATTAATGATTAAAATATAATGAAAGTGTTGTGGTATAATTTTAGTCATGTATTTTATAGTGTTAAAAGCAATCATACGTTCTACGAAAGAAGAAGAAGAATTTTCTGACTAGACTGTAGTTTAGAATTAATAAAAAGGGTTATATTACCTATAATAAAACTTAGGTCTTTTATTTATATGCTTACGAATAGGTTCTATACTACATATATTTTTGTTGCTTAGACTTCATTCAATAAAGTATATTGATGCAAAGTGTTAAACTATAAGACTCAATAAAAGTAAATATAATAATAATAATAACAGATTGGCGCTTACACATGTGTTAGTGTTTGGCCGAGCTTCTCCTCCTCTAAATATAATAGGATATAAAATATGAAAGAATATAAAAAATACTGGTTTTACTTTCTTAAACATTATAATATTTTTATGTAGAGGCACTTGACACACGGTTAAAAATTTCGGTTTTAATTTTAAACTTTTTGGACTACATATATGACCAAACTAAATTCAGTTTCAAATACAAACCTTCCAAGTTTATAAAAAAGAGAGCACATATGTTGGGTTTAGAATTTAAACAATTCGGTTTAAATGTTAAACCCAAACATTTTCATAATTAAGAATAAAAAAAAAAACAATCTTAAATTTCATGCTCCGTCTGGTTGGGATTGAACCCGGACAGCCTTGGTAGCAATCAATTGTATCAAGCATCTTTGCACACTCAGCTACAGCCACGCATGTAAATGTGCTTTCATATGTTGAGTTTGAATCAACACCACAATTCGCTGTGCAAACATATTCTATTTCGGTTTAGATTTTAAACCAAAGTTTCTATATTTGAAACCTAGAAACTAGAATTAAAACATTTTGGTTTGATTTTTAAACCACGAACTTTTTGGGCTAAAATTTAAACCAGAATATATTAAAAACTGCGTAAAACTATTGACTGGTTTAAAAAGTAGACTATAAAAGTTTAAAAAAGGCAGTAGTCCCAGCGCGGTTTAAAAATTAAACCCAAATTTTTGACCGTGCAGATTCGCAGCTTCATTGATGTTTGTTTTCCTGACGACTATAAATTGAAGGAAAAATATAAGGCGTCTAAAAAGCAAGTTTCAGTGAAAAATCATACATGTACTTACTTTTAATTTCATTATGTAGTACTTCTGGCTTAGGCTTGCCGTTGATAGGTAACTGATGAAATTGCCTATTTATCAAGTCCCACATTGCAGAGCAAGGCGCAGCGTAGGCGATGTTAAAAACATTATATGCTTAAAAGCATTTTATATTGTATTGTTTTTTTATCCAGCAAATCCATTTTTAAAACGTTTAAAATTATATTATGTCTCACAGCAGCCAACAAGTAGTTCCGCAATGACACGCGATACATAAAAATATGAAGAAATATTAAACTGCCGTTAATTGAGTATATTGTAAGAAAATATTCGTATGTTGTACGAATTTAAAAAACATGTTTCTGCATTAGTACTTTATACGAAATTATTAACTAAATTGTACGAATACAGAGATGAAGATTTCGTAAATTTTAAAACCATACATAAATATTACGAATGCCTTCTTGCAATATACAAAATTATTCGTACAGAGATTTGTTCAGTGCTTTACGAATGTGTTTCCGAAAGTCCTTTCGTTATATATACGTATGGTTCGTAAAATCTTCTTTCGTTGTGAAAAATGTGTTTGTATTATGAACGAAAGTTTCGTACATTGTACAGAAACCAAGACTACGAAAGTTTTTCGTAGCACTTTTACGAAATTTTATTTTCAGTGCACTGCCATTATTTCGTACATAGCAGGGTTGTTGCGAATATTCGCATTCGCAACCGCTGAACTTCCGCATTAATTTTAACATTCGCATTCGCTTTCGCATTCGCAATAATCAATGCGGAGCTTTTGTGAATGCGAATGTTGTGCAAGTGCACCAATAAAACGTATATATGGCAAACAAAATAAAAAATTGTAGGCAATTGAGTGATTCACAACGGTGTCGTAAGTGTAGTATTTTTGTATGTCGTAAGCTTTAAAAGCTTAAATAAATGTTTAGAGAACTGAAACGACAACCAATTATATTTTAACACTGCAAAAATTCATAATATGACTTTGATGGAACTTCGCGAACCCCTTCAATATATTTTTTAGGCGTTTAAAGTTTACGACATACAACAACTGTATAACTGTGTAATTGTGTAATTTGTGTGTATTTATCAGTTTTGATAAAAATGTCTTTAAATATATTATTTCTTAAGCTATCTAACCGAGCTATGAATGGGCAGTCATACATACCAAATTTTCGTGATTTGCTTTTACATACATATGTATATTCTTTTCAATAATTTCAAATGGGGCTTTTTGGGGAAATTATTTTTAGCAAAAAGTTTAGAAACAGTAATTTTGTTTACTTGTCGGGCAATATTTTTTTATAGGGATATACATTGGATCCTTGGCTAAAAACTTCTGTGTTAAAACTGTCCCTTCTTTGCTATTTAAAGTCAATGAGTAAGCTCCTTTAATAGGGATTTCCAGCAGAAATGATCAACTTCTGGCTATAAAGAGAATCGATGCAAAAATAATTAAAAAAACTATATGTCTGACCTTTAATAAGATAATAATTACGTAACTATCTGAGATTCAAATGCTTATAATAAACGGGGTGCTTTTTGTTAAAAAATAACAATATTCTTATCCGATTCGGCTGGCAGCCACGACTTTGAAACAGAATTTTGCTCAAAATTTTCATTCCTAGAAAATAATAACTTATTTTCAATATCCACCTATTTAGCTCGCTATAAGCACAAATTTTTCAAAACAGTCGCAGAAGAAATTATTAAAAAAGAATTACAAAAACTAAAATCGAAAAACGCTGATGAAGTTACAGATTCCCAAAATTCTGAAATAGCCAAAGGAATGGGAATGAAGAATTCTTTTTAAAAAGTTTTAGAACAACCTGACATATGTATCTGGTTTGGCTTGTAAGCGCTGCTTACACAACGATCTCGCCATTGTGGTAGATTCTAATTGCTTCTTAAAAATACTTAATATCCGCATTCCGCATCCACGAATGTTAGCTGTTAGATATTCGCATCCGCGGATGTCTAAAATTCCACATTCGCAAAATCCCTAGTACGTATGTGTATGTGTAAACAGATCCGAATAGGTGTAGGTAATTGTGCGCTCGGGTATAAATATACATATGTGGTTCTTAAAAAGCCCTAAAAGAAAGTAATTTAAATTTTGTGGCACTTTCATTTCCTTTTTTGCACTATTTTTGCAGACCATTATTCACATTTTGAAATTTTGGAATTCCATCCCTTATATAGATGGATAAGAGTTGCTGCTTTTAATATTGCCCTCACTGACGTACAAAAAACATAGCAGCCCTGCAAAAACTGCGACTAATCCGGAATGACTCCGGGAGCAATCGCAAAGGAACATGCGACTAAACCACTTTTGATCTCTTTATATGGAATGAACTGTTCGCTTTTGTTCGAGCATGTCCTATGAAGAGACTAATTGTTCCTCTTTATGCCCGAACGGGGACAAAAAGCGACTAGCCACTTTAAAAAATTAAAATAAAAATATGGGCCAGCCGCGATTCGGACCAAGGTGCTCAGGTTTGTTAAGCGAATACTTTCTTCATGTGCCAACGCCGCACATGAAATTTCATTGACTAAGTGCGTACATATCATAAAATCGTTAATAGCACCCGTTAGAGATGAGTCGAGGACTAATTTATCTCCAACTATACCTGTAAGGGATGAGTCGAGACTAATTAATCCACATTACCACCCGTATGAGACTAGTTGCGACTCGATCTCGGAATACTCTCTTTAGAGATTAGTCGCACAATTTTTTGCAGGGAGCAGGGTTTTATATACATACATACATATGGCCGATTATTTCACTGGCTACGTTACATTCGTACACATTTTTTCTAAAGTATGAATCAATTGTCCCCTAAATAAGACAAAACCAACTGGGCTTTTAAGGTGATGTGATCAGGCACGGCCCAATCTATGTATCTGTTTTAATAAATCCTTGGGTTTCAAAGTTATAGGCTTCCAAATGTGCACTGGCTATGTTACACTATTTGGAAGTGTAATTATGGGTTGTGCCAGAAAGTTTGAAATTTCGGCGAAAGGGGTGAACGAATGTAGCTAGTTTTTCAGTATGTCATCTACAATGAATGCAAGTGGTCATCTGCATATCCAATTGTTGTAAATTTTAGTTTTTTAACAATTTTTGCTCATAAAATTTACACCAAATACTGGCCACGTTACACGTACGGTTCTCTGAGGCAAGGTTTAAGCAAAAGGCTTTTCCCATCCATTTTTATTCCGCATTCTTATTCTGTCATCATAAACAACTGTTTGAGCTAAAATTGGGATCTTCTACTGCAGGATTAAAAAATAAAACTCGATTATCCTTAAAAATTCTAACTAGGTCAAAAATCATTCTGCACTAAAATGTTTGACTGGAAAATCTTCGTATTATCGCCGCAAATAATATTTATTTAACTTTACTACAAAAACCACTTATGTTTATCAACTTAAAATATGCAAAAGCTCATCAAAGCAAGTACCGTGTTGTGCATTTTCTTTTTAATCCTTTCTGAATCATTGTTTTTTTTCCAATGCCATCCAAGACAATTTTAAACCAGATACGGGGGTTTCCACAACTTTGTTAATCTTAGATAAAAAAAAATGTTAATGCATTTATCGCAGTTCTATGGAAAAGTTCCCACATAAACAATTTTTAACAAACTAAAAATAGATTTCTAAACTTTTCATAGTCTGGTGTAGACTTGTATCAGATTCTATAAAAATCACGTATAATGGGCAGATAACTTATCAGATTTATATGTTGCACAAAATCGAATTGAATTATAGGCAAATATATAGTCAAAATCTTAAGAGATAAAGATTTCAAAGGATATTTTACAAATGTTAGTTTCGCTTTATTGCAATAGAATAGTTGTTAAAATTTAGCAGTATTATGCTCAATACGTAATTGTTCATGAAAAGACTTTCTTAAATATGTCTTATTATTTATTGCTAAAATGAAATGAGAATTGTTATCAAGTCAATAAAATAAATTTTTTAATAAAAAGAAAAGCACTGGCCACGTTACACATATTTTTTAGGTAATTGTGCAACGAAGTCAGCTATGATTTCTTTTTTTCCATATGGAACCAGTTGATATCGACAATGCTAAGAAAACATGTTATATATCCTTTTGGAAAGGGTACTTAATTATCAAATAAACAACTTTTTTAGTTTTTCACTGGCTACGTTACACTTAACATTTGCGGTACATTTCATTACGACTTAATAGGAGTTCTAAACAACTTTTTCGCTAACTTGGAACGTATCCTGTTAAACTAATTTATTTTCTATCGTTCAGAACTTAATCGGCCAAAATAAATCAAGGAAAGCTTATATTTTTGTACTTTTCCGTGTTGAAGTATCTAAAACTGTTTTTAGGTTCGTGAAAAATCCTTCGACAAAATGCTTTGACATGATCAGAATTAGTGTCAGAAGCAGCTGACAGATATAGTGAATACCAATAATCACTAATATGTTCAATATTTGAAAGAAAGAAAAAATCGGGCTGGTTTACTTTCCTGTAGAATTGTCCATATGTATATACATAAATATGCATACATATGCGAATATAAGTGCTAACAGCAACGTTAGTTGCTCCTTGTGGCAACATTAACGTTTCTACATACATAATTGCCTACATTATTTCTCCATGAACTGTACATACATATTTGTTTTTTTTTTAACATAAGAATCAACATTAACGTTAACTTTAGCACGTATGTATATGTATACATAACCCTTCCCAGCAAAAAAAGCGCGACCAAAACTCCAACACAAACGCAAATTTTATTGTGTTATACGGTAGACAAACGGACTCGATTATTTGCATAACCAGCCTTTATTTGCTTTAACTCATGCATTTTCCTCTTTAAAATGAGCATAAGCAGCCGAACAAATGCACGAAATTTTATTAGCTCGGGACCGGGAAATTTTCGATGACAACACTGGTAAAAACGGCCAGTTGTTGTCTTTTGTACAAGTAAGCAAACAAAGCGCGCGAGTTCCGTATCCGCGGTAGCCGAGTGGTAAGACTTACAGGCTAACCTAATATTCGCGGCTTGCGTTTTGGTACGCACGCCGTCGAATTTGTTTTTTTGCGTCACCCGAAATTGGCATGCGTGCGTTTGCATTTGATTTCATGGAGCGAAACGTCAAATCAAAATGTCACGCAGAACAAAAATTGGAAATTGAGTTAGCTTCATACGCACGCCGTTCAATTTCGGTTGGTCCCATACAAGTTGTATATGCATGAGAAATTTTTGACAGTAAATTGGCGGCGTGCGTGAATATTAGGTTAGCCTGTTACGGGCTACAAGCCTGTAGGTTCGATCCTCGGTTAGAGCGATTGCGAAAATTTTTTTATTTTTATTATTTATTTTATATTTTTTTATTTTATTTTATTTATATATTAAATTTTACTTTATTTTGTTTTCATTTGCTTTATTTTATATCACATTTCTTATTTTACTATTAGTTAATTTTAATTTTTAGAGTTCAATTTTATTAAAAAGTCAACAACAACTAACTGAAAGCAACGTAAAAAAAACATATAACTTATAAAAAAAAGAATGAAAAAGAAATAAAAAAGTCTACTGGCCGTGGGACTCGAACCCACGACCTTGCGGCTGGTTTATCCGCATTACTGCCGTCTGTAAGGGTAAAATTTTAATTTTCATTTATGCTTATTAATTCTAATTAATTTTCACCGTCTGTCTACCATATTACTAACACACCTGTAATAATTTTTGATTGGAGAGCCACCTATTGTTATTTCTTGCAAGCTATCTTTCGAATATGAGTAAGTAGACAAGCTAATCTTTTCGCATATGAGCTAGCAGGCAAACTGTTTGGTTTGAAAAACCACACGTACACAAAACTTCTGGGAGCATTTTTGATTCACTATTAAGAATGTGATAGCAAAATGTGCCGAACTTAGCCGGACAGCGAGACGGGCACGTCACTAGGAAAGTGACCGTCACTGTTCTTGCTGGATTGCTTTGCGATATATTCCGTACGAATTAACAGCAGAGGCCGCTCTCAGCGCTGAGCAGCGCTGTTATGTGGGCATGTATGTTAGATTCTTTAGGATTTTCAAAGTCCTGCAGTTCAATTTTTAGGAAGTATTTAAACTTTTTTCTTTGCCTAAGACAATGAGAAGCCCATGCAGAACCTATAACCGCAATTTCAAAAAAAAAAAATCGGTAGAGCCGATCTCGAGCTTTACGAACAGAAAAAAACGGCTTTCAAAATATATATTAGTATAGATAACCGGCCCAAGAGCTCCAAATACAATAGCATTGAATTTTCAACCTTGGCCCAAGCAAAAATAAGAAACATGTTTTTTCTTCATTTGGTTCTTGATTTATGATAAATTATCTCATTTCTATTTAATTTTTTTACAGATTTTACATCGCGAAATTACTCGATTTCTGTACGATGTGCTTATAAATAACAAATGAGCCGTAAATTACGATAATGTGAAATGCTTTAAACTAACATATGATAATTTTGCGAAAAGGGATTGTCGCAGCACGCCCTTTCTACGGTATAATGTCGACGTTTAAACGCTCATATGTACATATGTCTGCGCATTTCTATGTACATTCATATGTACGAACATGAAGCCAAAGTACATGGATGCAGTTATTACATTTCTTATTTGTATCCTTACTATTTGTTTATATAAAATTACCGCACTGCGTCATTCTTCTTTGACTTTATGTGCACATTCGCATGAGCTTTGCAATTAACCGTTTGCGCACCGAGAACGATAGGTTTATGCAGAGCCACGGTGGAGAGAATACAGAGGTGGCGCGGATGACGATGCCGCTACTCGGCTTTCAGTGATTTTGACAGAATCAGCTGTTTTGGTGACGTCATAGTAGAGAAGACAGCAGTAGTGATGTGCTGAGTCAATACTTTTAAGTACCCAATACTCTCGATACTCGGTACCGAAACATTTAGGTTTCGAATAAAAGCGCACATAGGCCAAAAATATGGAAAAAACGCCTAACAAAACCCGAATGTAAGAGCCAATAGAGCTTTTTTACTGATTCAAATGAAAGATGTATATATGTCGGTTCGATGCCATAATACAGAGAAACCCTTACTTGTTTGAAGCATTTTTGTTCCAGCTGAATCGTACGATATCATTTTTGTAGGCCTGGGACAGATTCTGTAACCAGTTAACGACAATTTTCGAATCTGTATCGGTTTTGTCGACGTTTGATATCAAATATTTGTAAGTCAACAAGTGCGATATCGATCCGAAACTTGTCGCTAACTGGCTACAGAATCTCTCCCCTGAAAGGCTTCTTCATCCGTCAAAGTATTTTTCTTGAACCTTGGATCGACTAAGGTTAAAACTGATAAAATAATATTTTTCTGTGGCGATAAGTTCAAGTGTTTTAGCCGATATCATATAAATTAGTAATGAAAGTTTTTTCTAAACCTGAAATGCATATAATGGCGAGGGTTTAATGTAAATAATCGGTATCGGATACCGAAAAGGAAGTATAGGGTACCGAAATCTTTTTTAAGTATTGGGTACCGAGTATTGGGGACAATTCAGCACATCACTAGTCGCCCTCATTCTCGCCGCTCTCAGTTGTCAACTCTACGATGACGCCACGCTAAAATTACTCTCACGAATTCTGCTGCAATCGTCGCAATCTTGTATTCTATCATTCTTGATGCAGTGCTAAGCACACTCAATGGAATCTGTTACCCGTCGTCAAGCAAAGAAGAAGGACACTGCGTTAAGTATTTAGTAACATCATTCTATTACATATTCAAACTTGTAATTTGTTACTTTCAAATTCGAAAGCGTTTTTATCTACTGAGAACGGCGGTTAACATCTTTATTTCGCAGTAAATCGGCAAAATATCTTTGGAGTTGTGCGTATACAACAGCATCTACCCTCGTAGCAGTAGCAGTTTCCTGCATAGTGTCTACAGCAATTCGCAAGCGACTTTGCCACACGTCGAACATCTGCCTTAATTCGTGCTTACTTGTCATCGTGAATTGCCTGCAAGATGACACGCGATCCTCCTTGCCGAGTCACTTGCTCCAATACGGAAAGCGACTCCAACGTCGATGGCGATGCAGCTGCCAGTGAAAGGAACATCACTGCAGTAAACCAGACTTCTGCTGCCGAGACATATGTTACTGCGGCGACCAGCGGTTTCCAGCTAGGGGCGCTCCCGCAACCGCCGGAGCAGCTAGTATCTTATACAGGGATGGTACCGATACAGCTCCCACTGCTGCCGGATCAATTAAGGTTACTCCAGGCATGGAGCCAAGCGAAGCCGCTCCTGCTGCTTTAGGAGCCACGAAGAATTTCCCAGCCAGGGAACCTAGCAACGCCGCTCCCACTGCTGCCGGAGCTATTAAGATGGTCCCAGCCAGGGAATTTAGAGACGCCGCCCCTGGTACTGCCGGAGGTGTTAAAATTGCCCAATGCCACTGGGGCAACTAACTGGCGCTTCAGAGTAACGGTGGTACCGCCCCTGCATGCGCTGACGTAGCCGCACAGCGGTCGCCCGCGTTGCCATTAACGCAACCGTTATCCGTGCAGCCGGTAACTCTACATGCAAATACGGGACCAACATCCGCTATTCGCTTCCAGCCAGTACAGCTACTGTGCATAGCCCAGCCAACGGGACATCGGCCACTTGCAGCACCTCGTCGATAGCAGGTAATCTATACGATGCTTCAACCGCTTCCGTCAGTGTGCCAACCTCTCACCACTCATCCAATGTGACATTTCAACCCGTTTCCGCAAACATAAGTCACGGGATTATGCAGTACATGTCAAACGGTTCGATCATGCCAAGAAATATTATTGATTTACCAGATTTCAGTGAAAGGGCCGAAGACTGGCCCATATTCCACACAGCATTCGTGGAGTCAACTGCAGCTTACGGCTACAGCAACTTCGAAAATAACCAGAGGCTACGGAACTGTCTGAAAGGCGAGGCACGTGAAGTGGTGAAATCTCTGCAGATTCACCCCAGCAATGCAAGTTGCATCATCGATCAGTTGCAATTCAGATTTGGTCGGCCGGAGCAACTTATACGCAGTCAGCTATCCCAAGTGCGTGAGATCCTCTCTATCTCCGAAAATGTAGTCAGGAAACTGATTCCGTTTGCCATGAAATTGAGGAACATTTGTGCCTTCTTTCAGTCTGCCAACGGTGAGCATCAGCTTTCCAATCCGGCACTCCTCGATGAGCTTACTTCCAAACTACCAACAAGCCAGCGAGTCGAGTGGGCTATGGTTGCTGCTAAAGTAAAGCCTCGGGCTACAGTGATGCACTTAAGTGAATGGCTAAATTCATTTGCCAACGTGATCTGTACCATTTACAATGAAGAGTCCTGCACGTCGACAAAAAGCAACAGACACGAAGGTGCCCAATATGCCAGGGCGCCCACAAAGGGTTTGAGTGCAAAGGCTTCATTAATGCATCAGTGGCAGGCCGATGGAGAGACGCCAAATCACGACGCTTATGTTTCGCGTGCCTTCACGCTGGTCACGCTACACGAGATTGTCATCGACGGAAACAATGCGCCATCAATGGATGCCGTAGAATGCACCATAAACTGCTACACGAGTTCTCCAACAACAACGCGCAGCCAGTACTATCTCCAAGTCACGACGTAAGCGACGCTCAAGCGCAGTCAGCGCAACGAGTACCCCGACGCCAGCTTTCGAACGACGCAGAAGCCGCTGTTATCAGCTGCTCCGCTGACGCATTTGAAGGTAGAATTCTGTTTCGTATTCTTCCAGTCACTTTGCATGAAAGAAACAGGCGCGTCGATACATACGGACTGCTGGACGAAGGTTCCTCAGTCACAATGCTAGATGAGACACTCGCCCAAGAGCTGGGTCTGCATGGGCAACCACAACGTCTCAGCATACAATGAGTTGGTGGACGGTCAGCCCAAGAGCCTTCAGTTGTGGTGGACTTATTTATAAATGGACGCGGTATGGAGAAAAAGCACAAGCTTCGGAACGTATATGCGATGCCAAACCTACAGTTACCCTCGCAAAGTTTATCCAGAGCTGGCTTGCATAGCGACGAAAAGTACTTGTGTCAGTTGCCGGTTCAGCCATACACCGGAGTGACGCCAAAACTCCTCATCGGTCTTTATCACTGCCACCTGGGTTTACCGTCAACTACGCTGAGGATGAGGACAAATGGTCCATTTGCCGCCAATACTGAACTGGGCTGGGTGATGTTTTGGGCCAACCAGCAGAAGCCTGTCAACAACGCCCTCGTGCCTACTAGTCAATAATGTGACGAATGAGTCGCTGCATGAGCTGGTTGAAAACTAATTCGCCCTCGAGAGTTTCGGGGTGCGGCCGTCACCACCAATCGAAAACGCCTCAGACATTCGCGCAAGGTCTATCTTGAGTTCGGTCACACGTCGTGTTAGGGGCAGGTTCCAAACAGGTCTCATATGGAAGCGAGACGACGTCCATCTGCCTAACAGCTACTCCATGGCACTAAGGATGGCAGTGTATAAGGCAACGATGGATTCATACATCGAAAAGCGTTATGCGCGTAAGCTTGAGCCAGCGGAAGCCTCGATGGTGACGTTTCACACCTGGTACTTACCACATTTCGCTGTGGTGAACCCTAACAAGCCACCGAAGCTTCGAAAGGTGTTTGACGCCGCGACCGAGGTCAACGGCGTTTCTTTGAACTCTATGCTGCTAAAGGGTCCGCAAGAGTACCGGCCTCTGCCATCGAATCTTTTTCATTTCCGCGAAGGAGCAGTTGGCGTATCGGGTGACATTAAGGAAATGTTTCACCAGTTGGTGATGCAGCCTGAAGACAGATGCGCCCAGCGGTTTCTCTGGAGCGACGGTGACTCTGAGGACAACCCAACGTATACGAGATGTGCGTCATGACGTTTGGTGCTGTTTGCCCGCCATGAGCAGCGTACTACGTCAAGACGCGAAACGCACTTGAACATGGCCATAACTCCACAAGCCGAGCAGTACAAGCAATTCTGAACTACCACTACGTGGATGACTTCGTGGATAGCTTCACACGCTTGATAAAGCTATCTCCATTGCTAAAGAAGTTGGAGCTATCCACTTGGACGCCGGATTTGAGCTCCGGAATTTCACCTCCAATTCGCCAGAGGTAGTTGCGGCTTTGGGTGGTGCTGAAGCTACCAAACCGATTTCAAGCAAAGAGGGCCTAGTGACCGAGAAGGTACTCGGTCTTTACTGGCAGCCGTCAACAGACAAGTTCAAATTTAACTTGCAATTTAATAAAGTCGACCCAGAGGTAATGACCGGTATTAAGCGCCCAACCAATCGAGAACTCCTCAGCGTGATCATGTCGGTTTCGCTAGGTTTTCTAAGCCACTTCATCATCGGCGCTAAGTTGCTTATGAGAGAGGTGTGGAAACAAACTACGCGCTGGGAAGAACCACTGCCCGACAACGCTGCAACTGTGTGAGAACGATGGCGCGGGCAATTGCCAGCCGTCACTGAGTACGCCGTTCCCAGATTCTACTTCGGCAATGGTAAGCTACAAAATTTGCAGCTCCATATTTCTGTTGATGCCAGCGAAGACGCCTTTGCCGCTGTCGCTTACTGGAGAGCGTCCTACAGAACGAGGTGAGTGCCAGCTTCATCTGCGCGAAAACTAAGTGTGCTCCTCTGAAACCGCTCACGGTACCGCGGCTGGAACTGCAAGAAGCCTTGGGTACCTGTTTAATGCAGACGATCCGTGCGACGAGAACACTCCGCTGTCATAAATGACTGTCTTCTTTGGACCGAATCAACAACGGTGCTGAAGTGGATCCGCAGTGAGCAGCGACGGTACAAGCCGTTTGTGCAGCAATGTGTGGCTGAAATACTGGCCGCCACAAACGCCTCGAACTTGAGGTGGATACCTACTACGGAAAACGTAGCCGACGAGGCCTCGCGTTTCAGCAGAGAAGTTGATTTCGCGGCGAATGCCCGCTGGAGTCAGGGACCAAGCTTTCTATGCCGAGAAGAAGGGTACTGGCCCAATGATGCAACCTTCGCCATTCATCACGACGATTACGACGAGCAGCTCCGACCTAAATGCCATGATCATCGTAAGTAATAATCTAATAGATTTCACACGCTTTTCCACATTCAACAGACTGGTGCGGATGACAGCTTGGGTTCTCCACTTTATCAGTCTTTGCCGCCATCGCAACTCAGCCGAGCGTTGCTATGGGCTGACAGCAGTTGACGTCGAAGCAGCGAAGTTATTTTTATGCCGTCTAGTACAAAAGAGCATTTTGATCCAGAGATTCAGCAACTTAAAAAGGGCGAGATGTCGCACGCTACAGCTCACTACGCCAACTCTCGCCGCATATCGATGAGGAAGGTACTATTTATGGACGCATTGATGCAGCCAGCTGGCTCCCAATGAGTATAAGACGCCCCATCATTTTGCCGCCTAAGCACGCTTTCACCAAGCTGGTCGTAGCTCACCACCACAAGCTGATGGGCCATCAGAAAACCGAGGCTACAATTTGCGCCGTACGTCAAACATAATGGGTACCTCGACTACGTAGCCTGTTACGAAGCGTTATTTCCAGCTGCCAAGTGTGCCGCCTCAATACACCTGCCCCAATCGCGCCACTAAAGGGGCCTCTGACAGTCGATAGGCTTATCGCATACGTGAGGCCATTCAGTTACACGGGTCTGGACTACTTCGGGCCGCTCACTGTAACAGTTCGCCGAAGCACAGAAAAGAGATGGGTGGCGCTATTCACCTGATCCACAGTTCGAGTCGTCCACCTGGAACTAGCCCACGATCTAAGCACAGATTCGTGTATAATTGCAATCCACAATTTTATAAATCGGCGCGGAGTACCAGTTCGCATAAGGTCCGACAACGGCAAGAACTTTGTTGGGGCAAAAAATAAAGCCAAACGCTTCAACGAAGTTTTTGATTGTCAGCGTGCAGGATGATCTAACACAAAGAGGCGTCGACTGGGAGTTCAACGCGCCCTTCAATCCTTCCGCAGGTGGTGTCTGGGAAAGGATGGTGCAGTCGGTCAAGCGAGTACTGCGTCACACGCTTAAAGAAGTATCGCCCCGAGAACACACTCTCAACTGCTTCTTTATCGAGGTGGAAAACGTTATAAATTCGCGCCCACTCACGCATCTGCCAATCTCCGTTAACCAGGAGCAGCCGCTAACACCGAACGACTTCCTGCTGGCAGCTCCAAACATAGCACAGACACCGGACACAATAGACGTCATAGAGGGCACGCTCGTCTTGCGTCAACAATGGCGCATAGCATTTCTGGAAGCGGTGGATATCTGAGTATCTGCCCACATTGACGCGGCGAGTTAAGTTGTATGAGAAAACAACGCCGTTAAAGGAGGGCGATCTAGTTTTTATTTGCGACCCTAACGTGCCGCGGAGAGAATGGTGTCGTGGCAAAGTGGAGCAGCTGTATCCTGAACGTGATGGCGAAATCAGACATGTAGATGTTTGTACCTCTGCCGGAACGAAACGGCGTGCCGTTTCCTAGCTTGCCATCTTGGACGTGGAAGATGGTGAATCGGACCGATTCACGGGGGCGGGGATGTCGCAGCACGACCTTTCTACGATATAACGTCGACGCTTAAACGCTCATATGCACATAAGTCTGCGCATCTCTATGTACATACATATGTACGAACATGAAGCCAAAGTACATGGATGCAGTTATTACATTTCTTATTTGTATCCTTACTATTTGTTTGTATAAAATTACCGCACTGCGTCATTCTTCTTTGCCTTTATGTGCACATTCGCATGAGCTTTGCAATTAACCGTTCGCGCACCGAGAAGGATAGGTTTATGCAGTGCTTAGCGCACTCAATTGAATCTGTTAGCCGTCGTCAAGCAAAGAAGAAGGACACATTGCGGTAAGTAGTAACATCATTATATTACATATTCAAACTTGTAATTTGTTAATTTCCACATAGAAATAAACCAGCCCTTGCGCCATATTTGTAGCCAGGCTGATTAAGGTTAAATTCGCAAGCGTTTTTATGTACTGAGAACGGCGGTTAACATGGATCGATATTTGACAATTTTTTAGTGTCCCTCTGTCATCTGATTATTTCACAATGTAGCTAGCCAGAACTATTACAGTTTTCTGTATCCGATACGATCGTTTCTGATATAATAAATAGCTAAAATTACACTTCGATGTGTTATATAATACATATTTAGGGGATTCACAAGACGTGTTAATAGGGATGCTAACGATAGATCGATATATCGGCATAAACGTGGATTAATACCAAAATCTGAGATTTGCTTTATTTCCAACAACGGAACAAATTTTGCCTTATTTCCCATTGCTTATATATGTATACTATTTGTAACAAAAACAGTTTACTGACAGAAGGAAAAAGAACTTTCTTCCCAAATATTTTTACTTATTTGTCAATGTTATTGTGGCTTATTAACATATTTTATTTTTTAATATTTTTATTGAGCTTTGTACCACGATTGTTTATTAGGAAAAATTGAAAAAGCAACAAAGTCCAAGCGGTAGAAGTTATAGCAGCTATTTCGGAGATCACCACATCTCCTCATCCTGCTGAAGTCTAGAAAAAAGAAGTCTGATGAGGAGATGTGGTGATCTCCGAAATAGCTGCTATAACTTCTACCGCTTAGACTTTGTTGCTTTTTCAATTTTTCGTAATAAACAATCGTGGTACTAAGCTCAATAAAAATAATAAAAAAAAAATATTTTTACTTATGAAAAGTCTAAAAAATATAACTGCTCGGTAAATTGGACATAGCGATTTGTATGAATTTTGTATGCGTGCTTTTTAATATGTTGAAAATATTGCTGGAAAACCTTAAATGGCGCAATAAACAGGTGATTTAATAAAACAGCTTTCTCGCTTTATTTTCTGACATTCTGCTGCCTTATAGTAAAACTTTAAAGGCAGTTTTTCATATAAGGCCTTGCCAAAATCTTTCTTCTCGCTCTAGTTTCACCGGGTATAATTCCGCCATGGCATGAAACAAATAAAAGTTGCCGTTCTTATTCGCAGCATATGTATAACACAGAGTATATTGTTTTGAGTTTTAGCTTCGGTTAAAATTTCTGAATTATCATCACTTGCTATATTCAAACTGTGGATTCTCGTTTACGAAAACGGAGCGAACATGTGGTACGAAATATACCTCGTTTATACGAAGGTTTGAATGAAACCACATCAACTGAATGCGATTTCCAGTATAATGTGTATACCAAGCATTTCAAAGTGGATTATGTGGCAACGCTACTGAAATGGATTGAAGTCAGCTGTTAGGTTGTCAGCTATTAACAAAAGTACTATTAATAAAATGGAAAATACAAAAGAAGAATTCTTTTTCTTAAATCTTCTGGAATATTAAAAAAAAGGAATAATTTATAACGCTCACTTTTATCGTCTCATGAAGAGCTTTTAATAAATATTGCCAGACGAAGGAGAACAATAATAAGAAAAATTTGCACCGTGCAACACGAAGTTCCATTGAACTTTTTTACGGTAAACACCCCACGATTCCGAGAAATACACAGGCGCCCACGCGCCGTTGAAAGCTACTGGTGGACCCTAAAACAGCCAAGTAACGAACATCTTTACTTTGAGTCATTGAGTCATATATTTGGGACATTCAATTTAATAAGGAAAAAAGCTTAGAGAAACCTTTTATGGAACTTTATCTGAGTTGTGTGAAATCGCTTAGATGTATGAATGTTATGTTACATATTTAGGTAAATATTTATAGGTATATATCTATCTAATTATGTAACATAAAATTCATACATCTAAGTGATTTCACACAACTCAGGTAGAGTTTCTATGAGAGGTTTCTCAAAGCTTTACTACGAAAACAATGTATAGGTATAAAATAAAACGTAAATATTAGACCTTTTGTAAAATGATATTGGAACAAGTCTAGAATACAAACCGTTTAGCTATAAGAAAACCAAAAATGCGGATCGATAGAACCTTTTACTCTGATTTCAACCATATCAATATTATTTGGCACGAACAAAGCAAATAAAAGAGTATAAGGTTAAACTTTTATATTTTGTTATATTTTTAATATCTCGGAAACTACTCAACCGCTTTGAAAAATGTTGATATCAATTTAAACGACGTAAATACTATAATTTAATACGACATACTATAACCATTTTTGAAATAAATTTTAAATAATCGTCATTTAAAAAAATTTACATATATACAATTGCGACTTTACCACTATTATTAAATAATCCATAATGCATAATGCATAGTAAAAATGAATACTTTATATTTGATTATCGTTTAAAAATGTTCGTATTTAAAAATAATATTTTCATACAAAAATGTATTACGCACGTATTTGTCCACATCTGAGTATGTATATATAAATGTACATACGCATCCCCAGCATGCAGAGCGCCTTGTAGGATCTCGGAATAGACTTAGAGCACACCACAAACTAGACTGCAATTTTGTAACTACAGTATATTTTGCTTTGCTGCCTTTATGCTTAAGAGCACATTTAAGATACCTACCCCAAAATGCGCATCTGAGACATTATTTTTAAAATTTATAAGGAAACTGCTCTGATAGATGCATTCAACATACATGCACATTGGCGATACCTGCCTTAAAAATTATGCAACTAGTATCAATTATAAAAGAAAGTATTACGTTTACCTGCACTGGCCCTACAATTACCTAATTTTACAAGCTTTTATTTATTTTGCTCATATCGCAGAACAAAGAAAATGGCTATCAATTTATGTAGTTATAAAAATAATAAGAAACCATTCGAAAAAAATTTCGCATGCATTATTTTCTATGTGATAAGTGCCTTTCCATAATTTGGTTTCATAGGGATTCGGATAACTTCCTCATTGAAGTAGTAAAAAAATTCGCTTAAGTGCCTTTTTCGGTTAGGTGCACAAGTTTTTCGTGCAAAGAAGGATGTGCAGCTAAGCAAAATATACTGTAGTCCAAAGTTAGGTCCAATAATATGTAAAATTCTATTTACATTTAACATTGAATATTGAATGCGATTCGAACCGGGGCTCTCAGATTTTCTAAGCAGATACTCTCTCCGCATGCCAACGTCGCACATGAAAATTTGTTTACTAAGTGCCTACATATCAGCAAGTCGTTAATTGTACCCGTTGTCCGCTATTGCATGACATTGTAACCAGTTTTAGATCAAAACTCATACCTTATGCATTAAATTCGGACCACTTTTAGTACAATTCACCTGTTTTACATTACGTTGCTTTATATTTTTGGACTATCTTTGGTCTAGATACAAAGCTACTATACCTACGATTATATTTTCCGAGCGATTGGACCAATCTTTCCTTCAGGGCGGTGACAATGCACACATACATACATAGTACATGCCCTGAAGGGAAGATTGATCCAATTGCTCGAAAAATATAGTTGTAGGTATAGTAGTTTTGTATCTAGAGCAAAGATTATCCAAAAATTTAAAGCAATGTAATGTAAAACAGGGAATTGTACTAAAAGTGGTCCGAATATAATGCATAAGGTATGAGTTTTGATCTGAATTGGTTACAATGTCATGCAGTAGCGGGCAATGGGTACAATTAACGATTTACTGATATATAGGCACTTAGTCAACGAGTTTCCATGTGCGGCGTTGGCCTGCAGAGAGAGTATCCGCTTAGAAAATCTGAGAACCCCGGTTCGAATCGCAGCTGGAACCAGTTTTATTTTGGTTTTTTATCTAAAATTGGTTACAATGTAATGCAGAAGCGGGCAATTGATCGGTGCCTAGGACATTCAATGTATAGAATTTTACATGTACTTGTACCAAACTTTGGACTACTTACAATCACCTCCAGTCTAGTTTGTGGTGTGCTCTAAGTTTTCTAAGTTTCAATATCTTACAAGGTGTTTATCCGTACAAATCTCGTGCTGTGGTGTTGATGGAAATTCAACATTTGAAAGCACATTTATATGTCTGGCTGTAGCTGAGTGCGCAAAGCTGCTTGCCAGAATTTTTTGATATCCAGAGAAGGTTAGGGTTCGAATTCCACTGCAGGTAAAATGCAAATTAAATATATATTTTTTGGTTTCTTATCTTATTTATTCGCTTTACGTATGCTTTTTCAGACCGAACACGGTCATTTTAATATGCGGGTAATTGAATTGAATATTTACCAATATACAGTACGTTTATAGTAAGATCAATTACGTTTCTATTTGATTTTAATATTTTTCCCCTCAGTGTAATGCCATTACGCATTACATGACATTTGATACGATGACCGGTGGCGTTTACCGTAATAATGAAATTATCGAAACAGAACAAACCGTGATTTGATAATAACTAACGTATATATACGTTATATATGTACTGTACAATATCATAAAATAAGAAGTAGTTTTTAGCACCTGGCTACACTATGTAATGATGGAAACAGCTGTTTTCTTTTACTGAAGCGAATTAAACTAGACAAGAAGTGTTTGTGCACTTTTTAAAACCGCATTCATGTTTTCAAAATGCTTTGAAAAGTCGGTTCGAGTTAGGGTTGCCAGATTTTTTATGCGCGAAATCAGTAACTTAGAATTTTTCATGCTAAAAAATCAGTACTTTTCAATTAATTTTTATTCAAAGCAAAATTATCAATGTAAGTATCAGAAAATACTTTAAAACGCCAGAGTAGTTGCTTATAACATTATTTTGTTATATAAATAAAATATAGTTCATGAGAAAAGTGTTATTCATTTTAACATGAGTGTACACATCATTATATTTACGACATTTTTGAATAGCAATAATGAGATCATTTCCATCATCAGTGTTCAAATAGTCAAAAAATTCTATATTTTTCAATTTAAAATTACTTTTAATATGCAGTTCACTTTAAAAATTTTTAATTAGAAGCCGGTTTCTTTCTTTGCGCCAGGAAAAAAACTTTATACTTAAGATCCTCTCGGTTGCTTCGTTTGAGTGTGGTATTGAAAAAAAAACAAAATTACATATTTTTTTCAAACTGTGGAAAAGTACCACTATTTAATGATTTCATCAATAATTCCTCATGGCTTAAATTAATTTTCTCAACTACGCAAAAACTTTGAAAGGCTAAGAATTCGCTAATAAGAGTATCTAACTCTACATCTTGTATGCAAAACTCTTTCACAATGTGAGTAAATTGTGAAAAAAGAATTGTAAGTTATACACAAAAGCCATTCGAATATTTAAATTTGTTGTTATTAAACTGAAAGTTATTTTCGAGACAACTAGCAACACCCGACAAAAAAACGTCTGCCTTCTTTTTAAATAATTAAACCTCCAACATATCGAGGGCTTATATTCAATACCCTCTGTCTGCATTTTGCATAAAAATTGGATTCTAATATAAAAATCCACCTAAGACTTAAATGTCATCGGTGATGTTAATTCTGTTAATTCTTCGAACGACCCGGCGATATGCCCATAAAAGGATTGATATTTTTTTTGTATTAATTTCTAAGGCATATCAAACATTATCTGAAACACGTCAACTATAATTAAATTATCTTCTTACTTTTCTTATTACAGTACAGTATAAGGAAATTATAACGTTATATAAAAACCTTAAGAAAATCCTAAAGTTTTTTGTTTGAATTGAAAATTCAGTACACATCAGTACAAATTTTGAAAAATCAGGACATTAGCGTACTGATGAAGAAATGAATAAAATCAGTACAGGAGTTGAAAAATCAGTACTGTACTGATAAAATCAGTACGTCTGGCAACCGTACTTCGACTGAATACGATAAATTCTTCGAATGCGCATTAAAACTCTGTTTATAAATGTGGTTTCAAATAAAACGCATGCGTTGAAACCATTTTCAAGCAACGTTTAAACGGGGTAATAGTGATGTAATAATATATAAAAATTTACCCACCCTCAGACTTCCAAATTTGAACGTATACTCGGTTCATGCAGGTGTGATGAAAGGCGTAATAAACAGGTGAAGTAACAGAACAGCTTTTTCGCTTTATTTTCTGACTAACAGACCCGGCGAACTTCGTCCCGCCCAAAATTTTTATATATTTTATTGAAACTTTTTGGTCCAACATTTTCACCAACAATTCACGTTTACGATTTTCATTGGCACATTCGTCTGCTAAGATTAAGGTTTGGTGGTCATTTGCCGCTTTAAATAACCTAAGGAAAGTGTTATATCCGTTCTTGAAATTCTCCAGTTGTGCGGCATTTCATAGCACGGTTATTCGCAAAGCGAAATAAATTTCCTCTTCACTCCCTGGCGGCAACAATGACCCGGTTCTATAGTGAATGTCCTAGAAGCTTTACAGTATAGTAGGTGGCAATTTCAAATGCAATATACATATACTTATTTCAGACGAAATACCTTAAAAGTTTGAACGCATAATAATATTGGAAAATCACATCCATTGGGCCAATTGCAACGCAGGAGCGTTCGATATACTTAATGGTGCAACAGGTCGATTTAATCTGACCTTCACGGCCCCTTTTCTTACTTGGCTATTTTTAGTAATAGCTCGACTTCAGCACCACTTGGCAGCACGTTTTTGCAATAGTATTGCATACATATTTAAAAAATTAGCCAAATCGGATCACAAATAAGATTTTTAGTAATAACTCAACTACAGCGCCAACTGTCGGGTTAAATTGTGAAACAAAACCATCCAGAGACCCACTCAAATACACAAAAAGTTTCATTAAAATGCGTACAACCATTTAGGAGGATTTCACTCACAAACACACCTACAAAAGAATAAAAAAATTCATTCAAAGATAGCTAAATGTCGGTAGGTTTGTAGGCCTCACACCCCTTTTCAAATAGCCAAATTTTCTCCATGAGTATGGGCTTGATTTCAACTATATACATATCTCCATACGAAGTTCCAGTACTGTACCATGAATACTTTCAGAGTTATGCAGTATAAAAATTCGATTTATATGGGAGGTGCCACGCCCTCCTTTCCAACAGCTGCCCTATTTCTTCATGAGTATGCGATTGATTTCGTATATCTCCATACCAAGTTCCAGAACTCTACCATGAACACTTCCAAAGATAGGCAGTATGAAAAATTCGGTCTGTATGGAAGATGCCACGCCCCC
>NW_023458555.1:106534081-106537070 GCF_013731165.1 Rhagoletis pomonella | reverse complement strand
TTTTTTTAAATCTAACTTCATAAAGTTCTTTAAAAATATTTTGTAAATGAGGCCATAAGAGCTTAGGGGGAGAGTTACAACACAAAAATACATTTAAGGCGCAGCGAAGCACGCCGGGTAATTGCTAGTATACATATACGAAGCACGATTGTATACGAAGCATAGACGTGGGCATAGCTGATTACACTCTTCATCTTTACGAAAAACGATCTACCAATGCTCGTCAGTGTTGCCACTTGAAGTATTATTAGGTACCAAAACGCCTACCAAATCAGTTTGCAAACTACCAAACTTTTTTTCCTCATTAAAGCTAGATTTCTTGAATTTAGGGGATTTTCAGCACAAATTAACAGCCAAAATAAAAACTATACATATTATTGTTTACCGTATTAGTTAACAATTCATACAAATTTTAATGTTAAACAAAACAAATTCGTGCCTTTAAATAAAAGAATTTACTTATTCCATAAAAATATTTTGCAAAACATGTAAATATCTTTGAGATTAATTTGATTTATTCAAACATTTTTTTTGTGCGTGAAAAAACAAAATCAGACATTTTATGCAGTTCAATCAAAAAATTCCCAAATTCTTTTCAATTTGCATACACTCGCACTTTTTTACCAATACACCCACACATTACAAATTGCCTATCATCAATTTTTTTTTCAAGACGATAAGTAATTTCTCGTTCTATTTCAACAGCTGATCGATCATAGCTTTGGGAAGTTAGTTATTTTTTGCAGAAAATTGTCTGCTTAATAAAATATTGAAACAACAAAGAAATCGTATACGTGCGAACAAAGTGAAAGCAATGTTTTGAACGTGTAAACATAAATTAAGCGAAAAAATTTTAGTGCTCAATTCGGTTGTATTTTCAAAACATTTTTGCCTACCAAAAGGTTCATCAAACCAACCAAGCTACCAAAGGAGAATGAACCTACCAATTTTGGTCCAATTGGACCAAAACGGCAACGCTGATGCTCGTCAATGAGCGAAACAGAAATCGTTTTGTTTGCACTCTTTTTTCTTTGCAAAGTTTGTGTCTTTGGACGAATCATTCGTGAAATGTTTCGTTTGTTTTGAACTCTATGTATGGACATACTTGGATACATATGTACATACATATGATTAGTTGATGCGTCAACCACATACTGCACATGACTTCGAAGCGATGCTTTGCCTTTCGGTTATAACCCTGCAAAAAATTGTGCGACTAATCTCTAAAGAGAGTATACCGAGATTACGCTCAATCGGGTACAATTGGGCATTAATTAGTCCCAGCTAGTCTCATACGGGTACTAATGGAGGTCAATTAGTCTCGACTCATCCCTTATGGGATATAATTGGAGATCAATTGGTCCCCAACTCATTTCTAACGGGTACTATTAACGATTTAATGGTATATACTCACTTAGTCAATGAAATTTCATGTGCGGCGTTGGCACACAGAGAGGGTATTCGCCTAACAAAACTGAGCACCCCGGTTCGAACCTCAGCTGGCGCAAATTTTTATTTTTATTTTTTAAAAGTGAATAGTCGCTTTTTATACCCATTCGGGTATAAAGGTGAACAATTAATCTCTTCATAGGATATGCTCGAACAAAAGCGATCAGTTCATTCCATATAAAGAGATCAAAAGTGGTATTAGTCGCATGCTCCTTTGCGATTGCTCCCGGAGTCATCCCGGATTAGTCGCATTTTTTGCAGGGAAATGTGTACACACGTACATATGTATGTATTTAGCAAGTTCAATCAGTGATCGCTGTTTAGCTCAAATACGTTTATGTGGGTATGTATGTGGTATAGCGCAGTCACGTCGCTCATACACATCTCTTTTGCCTTTGTGAGCTCGTGTTTTATCGGCACTGATGTACAGCTTTTTCGCGTAGCTATGCGCTGTATTTGGCAACCAAATAGGCTTATGCTTGTACGTCTTTGTAATTTTTTGTAACTTTACACCCAAAAAAAGGGTGCTTATCTTCCAAGAATAAAAAATATAAGTATGCCACTCTGCGTCTTTTTACAAATGCTTCGTTTAAAAAAAAAAATATTAAAATCGGTTTAGTACTTTAAGAAATAAGTCGTTACAAACGTACTCCATATAATCAATTTTATATAATAGTATAGACAAAATTTACACATTTCACATGAAATTTCAATTTGTCAATATCATTTTCAATCTTGATAATTTATCAAGAAAAGATTGATTTCTGTGCTAGAATAACAATTCTTGATAAATAATAAGAAATTTACGAATGATAAAGATTTTAAATTTATCAAGTGCACAGAATCGGGCTTTTAATCTAAACATATTTGTTTAATTTCCGGGCATTAGTTTATTAAAAAGTCATGTTTCAAATATGACGAATACTTCTTCACCGCTGCTCGATATCTTGACAACTCGTACTTTGACGATAGATAGTCGCATTGTGTGCGGACCTGTTGGCGTATCGTCATCGTCGCTGCATGAAAAATTAATGTCGCGCCAATGACGAGACGAGCCGTATGCTTTAAAAGAGTTCTATAAAATTAACTAGAATAAATAATATAAAAAAAACTTTTTAATATACAACGCTTTTATAAATGGACTAAAAAGTTGAAAATAATACTTCTCAGTCCCATAGAATTTGTTTTGATAACTTTTGATTTTGAAATTTTAGCAAAAGTCATTATAAACAATCTATGAAATTGAAAATGAAAAGCGTGGAGCGCATGCAATACAAAGCATTCGATTTAATTGACAATAGTCAAACTACATAACGTAGACCTAAAATTTCTACAGCGAAAGTAGAACTTTGAAATCGATTTTAAGCGGTCGTTATTCATATACCCACATACATTCATTCATATATTACTTTTCATATCAATTCAAGTGTATTACATGCGCCCCACGCTTTTCATTTTCAATTTCATAGATTGTTTATAATGACTTTTGCTAAAATTTCAAAATCAAAAGTTATCAAAACAAATTCTATGGGACTGAGAA
>NW_023458555.1:106532402-106533981 GCF_013731165.1 Rhagoletis pomonella | reverse complement strand
GTCCTAGAAGCTTTACAGTATAGTAGGTGGCAATTTCAAAATGGGTGCGAATCATTGTTCTACAGAAGTGCAATATACATATACTTATTTCAGACGAAATACCTTAAAAGTTTGAACGCATAATAATATTGGAAAATCACATCCATTGGGCCAATTGCAACGCAGGAGCGTTCGATATACTTAATGGTGCAACAGGTCGATTTAATCTGACCTTCACGGCCTCTGTGCACTTGATAAATTTAAAATCTTTATCATTCGTAAATTTCTTTTTATTTATCAAGAATTGTTATTCTAGCACAGAAATCAAAAGCTCTTTTCTTGATAAATTATCAAGATTGAAAATGATATTGACAAATTGAAATTTCATGTGAAATGTGTAAATTGTGTCTATCTACATATACTATTATATAAAATTGATTATATGGAGTACGTTTGTAACGACTTATTTCTTAAAGTACTAAACCGATTTTAATATTTTTTTTTTAAACGAAGCATTTGTAAAAAGACGCAGAGTGGCATACTTATATTTTTTATTCTTGGAAATAAGCACCCTTTTTTTGGGTGTAAAGTTACAAAAAATTACAAAGACGTACAAGCATAAGCCTATTTGGTTGCCAAATACAGCGCATAGCTACGCGAAAAATCTGTACATCAGTGCCGATCAAACACGAGCTCACAAAGGCAAAAGAGATGTGTATGAGCGACGTGACTGCGCTATACCACCAGCGTTGCCATTTTAGCCGTTTTCCGGCTAGATTTAGCCGGTTTTGATAGCAACTAGCCGGAGAAAATTCGATCTAGCCGGCAGCCGATTTGTTAGCCGGTTTGTAAGAAAAAGTTAGCCGTTTTTAGCCGATTTTACTATTTGCCTAATTTTCAGGTGCAAAAAGTAAACAAGTTGTTCGAAAGCAATAATGCAGACCCAATGAAGATTTTTAATGAACTCAATGTTTTACTTTCGCATCTATGCTCCCTAGTGGTTATTAGCGCGGACACATTTGATCCTATATGCTCCCCGTTGGAACCATACCTTGCTCCATTTCCTCAGTTTTATCACAGTTTTGAAGAGTATTTAAAAACAAAAGTAAGCACAAACGCTTTTGACCACGAAGCTGAGAAAATAATTCGAGAAAATGGTCGCTATTTTATTATCAC
The DNA here is from genome assembly GCF_013731165.1 of Rhagoletis pomonella. Lineage (NCBI taxonomy): Eukaryota > Metazoa > Arthropoda > Insecta > Diptera > Tephritidae > Rhagoletis > Rhagoletis pomonella. Next base: position 106,532,826 of record NW_023458555.1, on the reverse strand, counting down.
TTTAATAAAGGAATTACGCCAACCAACGCCTCCCTACAAATATTGCCACACTAAAAAAATTGACTTTTTTCGGTTGGAAATGCATTAAGAGTAATTAAACCAAAAGTATTTGTTCAACTACAGCAACAAAAACACAAATATAATGCCGACGAAATAACATCCATAGAGATGCAATGGCAACGGTTAACGTTACATACCTGGAATAATTTAGACTCAACTGTAAAATTTTGTGCCGAAGTTTATCAATTTCGAAATGCCCTAGGAGAAAACCCGTTTGCTGACCTTTCCAACCTAGTTTTTAGTTTTCTTGTTTTGCCTATAAGTCATGCAGAAGTAGAGCGAATATTTAGTTCAATGAATATAATAAAAACTAAGCAAAGAAATCCAATGTGCGTTAAAACGTTAAACGCTATTTTATATATAA
>NW_023458555.1:106530604-106532302 GCF_013731165.1 Rhagoletis pomonella | reverse complement strand
AGGACAACTCCATGTTAAATGCGACAGTAGAAAGCAGGGGTGGTAGAGGCGGCACACCCAGCTGATTGTTTTCCAACAATTTCAACTGGCAAAATATCGAGCAGCACGCACATAGCCTCCGATGGAGTTGTGCGTAGAGCCCTACAGATGCAGAGCATCTCAGTTCTTTGCACCTTTTGGAGTGCTTCAGTTGTAGATTTCCTGTTGAGACTTGGCCACCATACCAAGACCCCATATAATAGAATCGGCTTAACACTTACCGTGTATAGCCAGTACATGATGCTAGGGGACAGCCCCCAGCTACGCCCAAACGCCCCCTTACAGCTGTAGAGGGCTACCGTCGCTTTTTTAACACGCTCTTGTATATTTTGCGCCCAGTTCAGCTTTTTGTCCAGGACTACGCCTAGATATTTTGCGGACTCCCCTAGCTTCAGAATTTTACTTCCTATGGCAGGGAGCTGAAGTGAGAGGATCTTGTACTTCCTGGTAAAAAACACCAGGTCCGTTTTATCTGGATTAACACCCAGACCTTTCTCCTTGGTCCATCTTTCGATTAACCTTAGTCTGTCCTGCATAATGTCACACAGAGTTTGTGGAAATTTTCCACTAACAACCACCGCAAGGTCGTCAGCATACGCAATGAACTTGGTGCTTCCCCCCCTTCCAGGGTCTGCAATAACTCATTTATCGCCATGACCCATAAAAGGGGGGAGAGGACCCCACCCTGTACACATTTAAATAAATTGAAATCCCTGCAAACCAAAGTTCCCGAAATCTTAAGAAATCGTTAGGAGTATCTCATTTCTGTAACGATTTTTTACGAATTTTCAAAGAAAATTATACGAAGTGGTTGACACGAACTCGTAAAGAAATTTCTATACGAAAAATAAAGAAAAAATTCTGAAAGATATTCTTCACATAGCACCATTATTTTCGTTGCTTCACAGATTTTCTTCCGAAATTTCGTAAAATAATGGAAGTGCGCGTAATTTATTTCATTTTAGAAAATTCGGCAAAACATCGAATTAAATCTTAACGAATTCTTTAAAATTTCTTTACAATGCAGAATACTTTGAAAAAATGGTTTGCAGGGATGTATGAATATGGGCCATTCCAGTGAAGATGATACAAAAATAAAATACATAGATTGTGTTTAAACCTGTGAAAAAGCACAGAGAATAATTCGTTAGAAATAGATTTCTATGTTGTCAAGGCATTCCTGGTGAATTAAAATGGAAATTCAAAAAATAATTATCAAAAAAAAGTAAAATTTATGGACTTTAAAACGGTTATTACAAAAATTTATATATGCTGAGGAGTCACAGTAAAATATATACTTTTCAAACCAGGTCCCCTTATAAAAAATTATTTAATATTCACATCAAACCATTAGCGACCATTTTATTCACGAACTATGTGTCCTCAATAGTGACTCGTCCCACCCGTCACAATCTAAAATGTGGTTGTGGCAAAAATGAGATTTGGTAACACCGAACTCCAGGCATCGAAATTTATGTATACAAATCATAAAATCGTTATTAAAACAATAGATTTGTAAAATAATAGCTAGAGAAAATAGCGCCTATCAAGGCAATGCCTTCAAATAAACCAGGTTTTTTACGCTCTCCTGTAAAACTTAAGTGCCGTAAGATAGGCGGTCTTGCAATTAGTTGGTGGGCGGTTTTGCAAAAACATCGA
>NW_023458555.1:106521761-106530504 GCF_013731165.1 Rhagoletis pomonella | reverse complement strand
TATCACTGTGACACAATTGCAAATCGGAAAATTGCTTGTGTGCGTTTTTTAAGACACAGCTGCATGTCGTAAACTTACTTGTGTAGTTTTTTTATAGCACCTACTTAAGAAATGAAGGTTGTTTTTACAACCCTTTTTGTGGGTATTTTAAGGCACCTTCTTAAGAAATGCGCGTTTTTTGCAACCATTTTAACAATTAAGGTATCACTGGAATGCACCGCAACCCTTTTAAACAATGAAGGTATCACTGTGCCACAATTGCAGATCGTAAAATTGCTTGTGTTGTTTTTTTAAGCCACCACAAGACACAGCAGGTAGAATTGAAATTACCATTTCATTCTTATTACCTCGTCTCGTAGACCATATATAACGCAACAGTTTTTGTGAATGTATTAAGTCGTTGTGAAGAACTCAAAGTGTGAAGTGCTAATTTCAGATAAAAAAATATTTCAAAAAAAATAATAAGTGAAGTGACCATTCCAAATCAAAAAGTTTACAATGAATCCACCATCCTCTACACCGCAAGATGAAGCAACTGGAATTTGGGAAAAACTTGGTATGGAAATAATGCTGAAAAAAAGTGTATTTAATAAATTGAATAAATTGCTTTACAAGTATCAAGAGCAAATCAAGAGAAGAAACAACACCCAACAATTTACAGAGTATGTAAAATCTCTGGAAACAATTTTTTACATTGGAACTTGTAAATGCGATTTGAAGGCAGCTCCATGAGCATGCGGCTGGGTTCCCGAACGCCTCAAAGAGTTCATGCACGATCAACATAATCAGAGAAGACTAACAATGGATGCATTTGTGATGGAAACTGAAGAGCAAGGAGCAACGTCTATGTCATCAATGCCAACATACCAAGATCCCGATGATTCAACATACGCACCGCCACCGGTTCAAGAAGATATGGATAGAAGCACAAGTTCACAATACACAGAGAGATACGATTGTTTTAACTTTGCCTTGGTATGTGACAGATTTGGTGTGCCTGACAGAGTAGCATCAGCATTGGGAACCGCTCTTTTGCAAGATTTTAAAATTAAAGATAAGCATGGGAAACCTCTCATCATGGATAAATCGAAAGTTCGCAGAGAAAAAGAGAAATGCAGACAAGAAGTGCTTCGCAAACGGTTAGATGATACCAATTTGTTAGCGTTTTCATTCGATGGCAGAAAAGATGATACTTTAACGATAGATAAAATTGATGAGAAGTATCATACTAGGATGGTAAAAGAACCTCATCTTGTTATTTTGAGAGAACCAATTCTGAATTGATTGGTTACGTAAGACTGGAACATGAAACCGCTGAATACAAAACAACCAAATTAAATGGTTTTTTCAACGATAAAAATATATCACTGGATGCATTAATTGGAATATGCACTGACGGTGAGCCAACAAACACTGGCCCACACGGTGGAATTATACGACGATTCGAATTGCTGTTAAAAAGACCATTGCATTGGTTCGTTTGCCTTCTACACTACAACGAACTTCCGTTTCGGCATTTGTTTGAAGCTTTGGATAAATCAACCAGCACTGGACCAAGATCGGCAACCGGAAAACTGAGCCGTCAAATCGAAACTTGTGAAACTCTTCCGGTAAGTTATTGCTATCACTCATTTATTATAATTGTCAACCATTTTTAATTATTTTATTATTATATATTTTCAGGTGGTGGACGGCTTCCAGAAAATTTAGTTGCAAAATATGCCCCCTGCTCCAGAAAAAATTGAATTTTCCACCGATTCGAAGTACTTATACGACATGCCCCATGCAATTTCTAGTGGCGTGGTTCAGGTGGATCTGGCTAACATCAAACCAGGGAAAATTGTACATTATCGGTAGCTCACCAAGGCCGCTAGATTATTGCGATTATATGTGACAACGGAAAATCCAGATGCAAATTTAAGAATTCTGATTGAATTTATAATTAAATGTTATGTGCCAATGTACTCCAATATCAAGTATTACAGCTCTGTCGTGTACGGCAGTGCATTATTTTTCAAGTTCATTGGTTGGTCACGATTTCTAGAACCTCGTTTACGCAAAATTGTCAATCAAGTAATTAAAGATAATTCATATTATGCGCATTCGGAAAATATCTTGTTATCAATGTTGTTTGATGATAGCAAAGAAAAGCGCGACTGTGCCATCAAGAAAATTATACGCTATCGAACCGATGTTGACGAGCCAATGGAACTTGAGAGTTTATAAAAAACCAGATATAAACTTTAATTGCACAAGTTATACGGAAATGATCAATTTGAATGATATAAATATCGTATTTGAACCACCATTCACGCGAAGCATTCCGTACGATACATTGAAAGAATATTTAAATCAAGATGATCCACCGTTTAATGATCCAAAAATTCCATCACACATACAAGGAACGGAACGACATGTTCAATTGCTAGCTAGCGTTTCCAAACGGGTTATACCGGACAATGTAGAGGCTGTTATGGCGACGACATTGGAGAGCCGTGCGAAATTGCCCAGACTTGAAAGTAAAAAAGACTTCAAACAATAATTTTTTTTAGTTTCTTTTCTATAACTCACTTAAATAAATTTTTTCTTTACATATGTTCTGACTAAATAAATTTCTTAAGAGAAAAAATAGATATTATTATAAATAAATAATAAATATTATTATAAATAAATAAATAAAAATAAAGAAAAAACATAGCCATTTAGCTGAATTTTTCATGTAAAGGCCAAAAATGGTGATTTTTTGAAATGATTGTATGGGGAACCCCCAGGGGAGTTCCAGGGGGTGTGCCACTGGCATGGGTGGATCGGCCGTCCAAAGTTAGTGGGGGTCGGTCATACATTTGGACTCGATTGGTCCAAATGGGTCAAAGTGGGATTTTTCAAAATTTGGCCCTACCCAAAAGTTCGACCCAAATTGGGGGACATCAGAATTCGTTTTAGAGGTATGGTTCCTTCGGCAAAGTTTCTTATTTTGATCCCTAGAATACGATTTTCATGGAGCAATGAGCGATTTTTAAATCGACCCGCCCTACTGTATACATATGTTTTTAATAAAATTTATATTTTCTACTGATTTTAATACATTTAACTTTCTTATCTATATTCACTTCACTTGCATTTGCTTCTGTCTTTTACTTTTTTGTTTTTGTTTTTAATACTTTAACACCGTTCTTTCGCGACTAGAATTCGTCTCGAATTCTGGTAAAAAAAAATCTATTTTACACTACTGCGCACTTAAGCACAACTATTCTTTATGGACTTACTGCCCCCTATACGTCGCACCGACCTTTTGATGGGAAATTTCATTCTCTTACACTATTTGCTACGTCCGTCCGTGAATGCGTGGCTTCTTATTGCCTGCGGATTAAATTACTGATGCTGGACCGATCTTTCGTTGCTTTTATGCCCTTTTCGGCAAATTCGTGGTGGGAGAGTGGAGGTTGGAGTTAAAAGACTCCGCTCCCCTGTATGCATGTCTAATTCACAATCGAAGTCCGAATTTTGCAATCTGTGATTTTGGAATACATATATTCTTAATTATAAAAATTAAAAAAAAAACCAATAGGTGAGGATTTACCGTATAAAAAACCACTTGCGCGTAATGATTTAGTCAAGATCTTCAAATCTGAATTTTACTAAAGCATTCTATTTGACTTCCTAAGATGTCCTTTATAATACTTGCTTCTCTGCTTTCGTACAAAAACCCTTTTATTTTTGCAATGATTTGCGTTAATGCCTATAAATTAAGATATGCAGAAACTTTAAAAATACTACTTTTTCATGACGCTAAATATCTCCTACAGAATTTATTTAATATATTTACCAGTGTGTGGAAAGTTGCTGATTTCCTTAAAGTCGTCTAGCTAGAGTGAAGGCTGGATGCAAAAGACAGACTTTGGCTCACTGGAACTTAAGCAAAACCTTATTTCGCTCACCTATTTTAAGCACCATATTACTTTCGCCATATTTGTACGGATGGTAACCCTACCGAGTGGACGTGAAAATTCGCATAGTGTCACAAAGTGATATTCAATCACAAAAAAACAGTGAAAGGCAAGAAGAATAAAGTGAATATAAAACATCCGTTGATACTAAAGAGTGCTTTCAAAGTTCTATGTGAAAGTGAAGCTTAACAAATAAAATTTAAAATTTGTACCTGCGCGAGTGACAAAGCCTCAAGTGAGACTCGGCCGAGTAGAAAACAAATAAACAAAAGTGTTAGCAACAAAACAGTAGTGGATGTACAGGCAGCCTAAAAGTATGCTATGTTTTGGGCACTTCTAAACATTGCCACTACTTCAGGGTTGCCATAGTATAGTATACTTATATAAAAAAATAAAACAAAAAGTAAAAACCACCCCAAAAACACCCCAGCCCTAAAATGCCCTTAAACCGTACCCCTCCCAAAGGGGGAGGGCAGGAATCGTCTCAGCAACAACAACAGCATAGACAACAAAGATCACAACAGCAACAGCAGCAAGAATCCCAACTTCCTCTGCAGCTCGAAACACCGCAAAAGTGAAATTTACATTTACAGACACAACAAAAAAAAACAACAGCAACAACCGGAAAAGCAAGAACAGAAGCAGCAACAACAACTGTCGAACCCAAGACAGACACCAAATTCGTGGAGCTCACAATGCCCCACCTCGGCCAATAGTAAAAATCCAAATATACAGGATCAAATTGAGCTACTTCAGAAACAGCTACAATTACTCTACCAACAGCAAGCCTCAAATGATAAATCTACCCCAGGTAAGGAATGGACCACCGTAGAACCCAAAAAAAGGCCCCGAGAAAGCCCAGGTAAGCCCACAAATACCAAAAAACAAGCAAAACTTGATAAGTACTGGCTAGGCGAACCTCAGGCTAAAGAAAATAGGTTTTCATCACTTGTAATAGAAGACGACGAAGAACCAAAGCCCAAAGAAAATAATCCCAAGCCCCCACCAATCTTCGTAGATAAAGTAAGCAACATTACCCCCCTAATGAAGCTTTTATCTGAAACCGCTCCAAGTCTGTACGAGTTAAAGCTCATAAGCAATGAGCAAGTTAAAATACAAGCAAAAACTCCCGAGGCCTACAAAACAATTGTTCAGCAACTAGAGCAAAAAAACACTGAGTTTTATACATACAAGCCAAAACAAGAAAGAAATTTCAAAGTTATACTCAGAAATATGCACTCGTCTATTGGCACCGAAGAAATCGCTGAAGCCCTACAAAATCTCGGTCATATCCCGCTACCAATGTTCATTGTAGAGCTAAAAGCAAACCCTAATAATAAGGAAATATACGAAATCAAATATCTCTTTAACACAAAAATTGTATTTGAACCCCCACGCCCAAAACGCGAAATCCCGCAATGCGCTAACTGCCAACAGTATGGACACACAAAATCATACTGCCGTAGAAGACCGGTATGTATTAAATGCGCTGGCCCCCACTTGTCTGCAGATTGCTCGCGCAAGACAAAATCCAACGATGTTAAATGTGCTCTATGCGAAGGAAATCATCCAGCAAACTATAAAGGATGCATGGTGTACAAAAATCTGCAGAAACTCAAATACCCACCATTAAGAAGAATGGAGGACAACAATCCCAAAAGTGTCAGCCAGCAGCAATCAGCTCCACTTTCACCCATTCGAGTCTCGCAACCGCACCGAAATTTACTTTCTTACTCCCAAATGTTGAAAAGCAAACAAGATCCGAGTCCAAGTAACTCTCTCCCTCAATCAAAAGAAAACGCCTCTGATGCCTCAAGCGAAATGCGAGAAATGATAATGCTTCTCAAGCAAGTCATGCAACAAATCACAACTATGATGAATCTCCTCGTCACCCTTACGACGAAGTCCAGTATCCCTACAATTCCATGAATATTCTCCTGTGGAATGCTAATGGCCTATCAAAACACGTACTCGAGGTTAAAACGCTACTCAAGTCTAATAATATAGATATTCTCCTAATATCCGAAACCCATTTCACCGAAAAAAGCTATTTTCAAATGCCGAGTTACAAACTCTATCATACAATACATCCCGATAAAAAAGCACATGCTGGCTCAGCTATATTAATAAAAAACAATATTAAATACTTTAATATTAACTCATACTGCACGGAAGCTATCCAAGCTACTAATATTGTTGTCGAGGACTTGAAAGGCCAAATAACAATCTCAGCAGTATATAGCCCACCCAAGCATGCGATCAAGTTAGAAGATTATGTTAAATTCTTCAAAACTCTAGGAAGCAGGTTTTTAGCTGGAGGAGACTACAACGCAAAACACCCACAATGGGGATCTCGCCTCATCACTTCTAAAGGCCGACAACTCTTTGCGGCTATGGCAAGATTAAATCTTCACTCAGCCTCCTCAGGCTCTCCAACGTATTGGCCGACCGATACAAAAAAAATTCCAGACTTAATAGACTTTTGCGTGTTTAAAGGTATTGGAGATAATGAAATAATATGTAATCCCTGTTTCGATTTATCCTCAGACCATTCTCCCGTAATGGTCACTCTATGCAATAATCTTGTTGACTCAACTTCTCAGTGTTACCTTCACAACAATAGAACTGACTGGAATCTCTTCCAAAGCTTAATATCTTCAAAACTAAATTTGAAACACTCGCTGAAATCTAGCGAAGATATCATTGCAGTTGTTGAACACTTCAATAACTGCATCCAACAAGCTGCTTGGAGATCAACACCCATTCTAAGCAAATCACAGCGCACAAGAATCCCTTCTCTTGTAAAAGAAAAACTGACCAAGAAACGCCAGGCTAGAAAGAAGTGGCAGCAGACTAGACATCCCGAAGACAAAAGAAGATTTAATACGCCAACGAGGGAGCTCAAAGAACGCTTGCAAAAAGAACGCAATTCCCAAATTCATCATTATCTCAGTAACTTAGATGCAACAGCTGCCAGCGATTATTCCCTCTGGAAAGCAGCAACAAAATTGAAGAGGCCAACTCTGGCACAAGCCGCTATCAGAATGGAAAACAACCAATGGGCTAAAAGTGATCTCGACAAAGCAAGCACATTTGCACGTCACCTAGAAAATGTGTTTGCTCCGCATGAAATTGAACCCTCTCCCAATACTGCACAAAAAGTAAGACAGACTCTCGAACAACCCTACCAAATGGACCCACCCATAAAAAAATTCTCAAAAGCTGAAGTTAAGGAAGCGATTAAAATACTCAAAGCTAAGAAGGCTCCCGGGTACGATCTGATCACTGGAGAAATATTAAAACAGCTCCCGGAAGAAGGAATCACTTTCCTGACTTATATTTATAACGCAATTCTCTCATCTGGTTTCGTTCCACCTCAATGGAAAGCTTCCCAGGTAAAAATGATTCCTAAACCAGGAAAAAGTGCAGACAAAGTTGAGTCATATCGCCCAATCAGTTTACTACCCATCGCCTCTAAAACTCTGGAGACTCTTTTTCTCAAAAGATTGATGCCAGTAATAGAACAAAGAAAGATTATCCCTAATCACCAATTCGGTTTCAGGAAAAAATACAGCACAATCGAACAAGTTCACAGGCTTGTAAACTGCATTCACACTGCATTCGAACACAAAAAGTATTGTACAGCTGCATTCCTAGATATATCTCAAGCCTTCGATCGAGTATGGCATGACGGCTTACTTTACAAAATAAAGAGTACCCTCCCTATAAACTATTTTATCTTTATCGAGTCCTATCTCAAAGATCGATTTTTCTTCGTTAAGCAAGGCGAGGAGCAGTCTGAACTCTACGAAAGTTCAGCTGGTGTACCTCAAGGCAGTGTGATGGGTCCCATCCTTTACCTGCTATACACATTTGATTTACCATCATCCGAAGGAGCAATTGTTGGCACATTTGCAGACGACACTGCAATTCTCGCAATGGACACACTTCCACAACTCGCTTCGCTTAAACTCCAAAATGGCCTAAACAAAATAACACAATGGCTGAAAGATTGGCGAATTAAGCCAAATGGGACAAAGTCTGTCCAGGTTACGTTCTCCCTTAAACGAAAAACCTGCCCACCCGTAAAACTCAATAACGAGGATATTCCACAGCGTGATGCGACAAAATACTTAGGCATGCACCTCGACAGCAAGCTTACGTGGAAAACTCATATTTTCACCAAACGCAAAGCACTGGGAATGAAGCTCAGAAATTTACATTGGTTACTGAACCCGAAGTCTCAAGTCTCACTCGAGAGTAAGCTCTTACTTTATTCATCTGTTTTAAAACCAGTATGGACATACGGAATACAATTATGGGGCTCTGCGGCAACCTCCAATATAGAATAACTCCAACGATTCCAATCAAAAACCCTTAGAGTGATTGTGAACGCTCCGCTCTATGTCACAAACAACCAAATACACCGTGACCTGAAAATCCCTACTGTTGCTTCCGAAATTAAAAAGCACGCCCTGGCGTACCAACAAAAAGTTCATGATCACCCAAATCCTCTTATTTCTACACTCACTTCTCATACAGTGTCATTCCAGCGACTTAAAAGGAAATCAATATTAGATCTCTAATAACATTGAATACCTGCGAATAGAATATGGTTGCGCCACTGGGTTTACTCCATACATGATTATTTTCTTATTTAGTATTTAAGTTTCAAATATTGCTTAATGTTAAAAGAACAAACAGATCGCAATAAAATATATGAGTTCACAAAAAAAAAAAAAAAAAAAAAACAACTATGGAAATGAATGGATTTTGAAATAGGTTTTCTCTAAAAG
>NW_023458555.1:106519680-106521661 GCF_013731165.1 Rhagoletis pomonella | reverse complement strand
ACTACCAGGCTGGAGGGACACTCAGGAAGGCCACACGGCAATCTTAAAGAACGTAAATATACCGGATACGGATTACAGTGCACCAAGGTTGAACTTCACAAAGAGATATAAGATTTCCAGTCCAGATATAAAATTCTGGTCAGGAGGGGATCCCGATGAAAATGGATCACTCCACCTCCACACCGATGGCTCTAAGCTATCCGGGGTACCGGAACATACCAGGCAATGAAAAGGCGGACGAACTTGCAAGAGAGGGCACATCCGCTCCACTTTCGTGGGCCTGGAAAGGATTAGGCATGCCGCTCGCTACCTGCAAGTTTATTCTAAGGGATCTGTCTCTTAAACTAGCAAAGGACAGAAGGGATAGCCTCACCACTTGCAACAAGAAGAAGTTTACATGGCCAAAACGGGACAAAAAGCGGTCGAAGGATCTCCTCATGCTGAGCAGAGGGGACCTAGCCGCAGCTGTGGGTCTGCTAACAGGCCATGTTGCTATTGGAAGGCACGCGGAGAGGTTAGGTATCCCCATAACGATTTCTGCAGAAGCTTCAGAAATAAAGAAGAGCCAGAAACTTTGCGGCACCTGTTATGCGATTGCCCCGCACTTTGTAGAAGAACACAAAAGGGTATGGGTTCAGGATTCTTTGAGGACCTAACCGACATAGCCGAAGGAGGCATACGGCAACTTCTGGGTTTCACGAAATCCACACGATGGTTTGAATAGGAGGGTTCTAACGATCCCCGTGGTATCACAACGGGCCCACAACCAAGGGCCTATGTGTGCTAGTGGGGTCACTAACCTAACCTAATGTGTGCATACATACACATGTATACATAGCTAAATATATTTCAACATTCGAATATACGCGCACCAGCTTTATTCGAATAATTGAAAACGATCAATTATTCGAATAATCGCATTTTATTAATCGAATAGCATCATATTCGAATAATTCGAATATTCGATTAATCGAATATCAAGTGCTCTAGTGTGTGCGTGCGTGTATGTTTGGTCGAATGCAAAGAAAGCCAACAGAAATGTTAACCAGGCGTAGAGGTATGAGTGCGATCACACTTGGTCAAACATAGTTCGATCAAACTTGAATGCTAGTTACATGATGTCCAGAGGAAAATCGGTAAAGTAAAGGCAAGAATGTCCCTGCAGCGGAAAGTACTAGTACAGAACTAGTGAATTCACCAGTTTTCGGAAGTCGAATACCGGTACCTCGCAAATCTACCACCCCTGCTTTCTACTGTCGCATTTAACATGGAGTTGTCCTAGGAGGTGACAATTGACTCCGGCTGCGTAACTTTTCACTAGTACTGGTAGTAGTAACATGTAACCTGTAACCGAACCACTTTTTTTTTTGTTGTGCACTTCGCAGATACTTTTTCATAATTATAAAAAAAAAGGAAAATAAAAATTTTAAATTATATGTTCTGCATAGTGAGATTTGAACTTTCGGCCGCAACTAATTGTAGCTAGGGATGGGTAAATTCGATATTCGAAGCTTCGATATGCGAATTTTTGAGATAGAACTTTGTGTTGCTAAAATTCGGATAAAGTCGAATTTTTCCAGAAAAAATTGAATTTCATCTTTCTTTCCAAAAAATCAACTCTTCGAATTTTTTTTTTCTGACTAAATTTGCCATCTGTGTGTGTGGCACTCCATTTGTCTTAGGGATTCAAGGAAAAAAATACATGTTTTTTCGATCTGATGCATAAAAACAAAAAATCTGTGCCAAGAAGGAACTGTTATTCCAAACTCAATTTAAATTTTTTTTTATAAAAAAACTAGTATCTTTGTTGATTTTTATACCCGAGCGCATTTGTGCACAAGGGTATTATAACTTTGTTCACATAACGGTTGTTTGTAACAGGCAAAACGAATCGAGATAGATATAGACAAATGTCTACATAAATGATCAGAATGAAAAGATAAATCGATTAAGCGGTGACTGTCTGTCCGTCCGTCCGTCT
>NW_023458555.1:106518420-106519580 GCF_013731165.1 Rhagoletis pomonella | reverse complement strand
ATTTCACAAGAATTAAATTACAATGTGGTGCTGCCACTCAAAGAAATGTCAAAGAGGAAGTGGGCAAACTACGTTGAGTGTACAGAGCTGCCAGTTGTACGAATAATAGGGATGGGTGATTTGTTACAGACCTAACCGACATAGCCGAAGGAGGCATACGGCAACTTCTGGGTTTCGCGAAATCCACACGATGGTTTGAGTAGGAGGGTTCTAACGATCCGCGTGGTATCACAACAGGCCCACAACCAAGGGCCTATGTGTGCTAGGGGGGTCACTGGCAGCCACTTCAACCTAACCTAACCTAATGTGTGCATACATACATATGTATACATAGCTACATATATTTCAACATTCGAATATACGCGCACCAGCTTTATTCGAATAATTGAAAACGATCAATTATTCGAATAATCGAATTTTATTATTCGAATAATTCGAATATTCGATTAATCGAATATCAAGTGCCCTAGTGTGTGCGTGCGTGTATGTTTGGTCGAATGCAAAGAAAGCCAACAGAAATGTTAACCAGGCGTAGAGGTAAGGGTGCGATCACACTTGGTCAAACATAGTTCGAACGAACTTGAATGCTAGTTACATGATGTCCAGAGGAAAATCGGTAAAGTAAAGGCAAGAATGTCCCTGCAGCGGAAAGTACTAGTACAGAACTAGTGAATTCACCAGTTTTCGGGAGTCGAATACCGGCACCTCGCAAATCTACCACCCCTGCTTTCTACTGTCGCATTTAACATGGAGTTGTCCTAGGAGGTGACAATTGACTCCCGCTGCGTAACTTTTCACCAGTACTTGTAGTAGTAACATGTAACCTGTAACCGAACCACTTTTTTTTCGTTGTGCACTTCACACATACTTTTTCATAATTATAAAAAAAAAGGAAAATCAAAATTTTAAATTACATGTTCTGCATAGTGAGATTTGAACTTTCGGCCGCAACTAATTGCAGCTAGGGATGGGTAAATTCGATATTCGAAGCTTCGATATTCGAACTTTAATCGAATTTTTGCTGCAAAATGGCGAATTTTTGAGATAGAACTTTGTGTTGCTAAAATTCGGATAAAGTCGAATTTTTCCAGAAAAAATTGAATTTCATCTTTATTTCCAAAAAATCAACTCTTCGAATTTTTTCTTTCTGACTAAATTTG
>NW_023458555.1:106517073-106518320 GCF_013731165.1 Rhagoletis pomonella | reverse complement strand
AGGACAACTCCATGTTAAATGCGACAGTAGAAAGCAGGGGTGGTAGATTTGCGAGGTACCGGTATTCGACTCCCGAAAACTGGTGAATTCACTAGTTTTCTACTAGTACTTTCCGCTGCAGGGACATTCTTGCCTTTACTTTACCGATTTTCCTCTGAACATCATGTAACTAGCATTCAAGTTTGATCGAACTATGTTTGACCAAGTGTGATCGCACCCATACCTCTACGCCTGGTTAACATTTCTGTTGGCTTTCTTTGCATTCGACCAAACATACACGCACGCACACACTAGAGCACTTGATATTCGATTAATAGAATTATTCGAATATGATGCTATTCGAATAATAAAATTCGATTATTCGAATAATTGATCGTTTTCAATTATTCGAATAAAGCTGGTGCGCGTATAATCGAATGTTGAGATATATGTAGCTATGTATACATATGTATGTATGCACACAATAGGTTAGGTTAGGTTAGGTTGAAGTGGCTGCCAGTGACCCCACTAGCACACTTAGGCCCTTGATTGTGGGCCCATTGTGATACCACGCGGATCATTAGAACCCTCCTACTCAAACCATCGTGTGGATTTCGCGAAACCCAGAAGTTGCCGTATGCCTACTTCGGCTATGTCGGTTAGGTCCTCAAAGAATCCTGAATCCATAAACTTTTGTGTTCTTCTACAAAGTGCGGGGCAATCGCATAACAGGTCCCGCAAGGTTTCTGGCTCTTCTTCATTTCTGAAGCTTCTGCAGAAATCGTTATGGGGGATACCTAACCTCCCCGCGTGCCTTCCAATAGCAACATGGCCTGTTAGCAGACCCACAGCTGCGGCTAGGTCCCCTCTGCTCAGCATGAGGAGTTCCCTCGACCGCTTTTTGTCCCGTTTTGGCCATGTAAACTTCTTCTTGTTGCAAGTGGTGAGGCGATCCCTTCAGTCCTTTGCTAGTTTAAGAGACAGATCCCTTAGAATAAGCTTGCAGGTAGAGAGCGGCATGCCTAATCCTTTCCAGGCCCGCGAAAGTGGAGCGGATGTGCCCTCTCTTGCAAGTTCGCCCGCCTTTTCGTTGCCTGGTATGTTCCGGTACCCCGGATAGCTTAGAGCCATCGGTGTGGAGGTGGAGTGATCCATTTTCATCGGGAGCCCCTCCTGACCAGAATTTTATATCTGGACTGGAAATCCTATATATCTTTGTGAAGTTCAACCTTGGTGCACAGTAATCCGTATCCGGTATATTTACGTTC
>NW_023458555.1:106515841-106516973 GCF_013731165.1 Rhagoletis pomonella | reverse complement strand
AACAAAGTTATAATACCCTTGTGCACAAGTGCGCTCGGGTATAAAAATATTAAAATCGGTTTAGTACTTTAAGAAATAAGTCGTTACAAACGTACTCCATATAATCAATTTTATATAATAGTATAGATGTAGATATTCGGCTGCCTTATAATCACATTTTATAGGCATTATAGGCAAAGATTCAAATAAGCCAGTGTCAAAATCTTTCTTCTTTCCCTAATATTACTTCACCTGGTATATGTAATTCCACCATGGGATGGGTGCATGCAATAACACCATACACAATAGGGGTATTCTACAAATCTTGCAAAGCCATTGCATATAGCACGGATAGTGATAGAACTTTTTAGAAAAGTATCGATAATAGTACGCATATAGAATACTCTAAAAAAGAATCGATACCAGTACTCATATTTGCAAAAAAGTATCGATAATACTCGTACTTCCAAGTATTCTCAAAGCAAATGCAAAAAGTAAACAAAAGTCAGATTGCTTTGCTTTTTTCACCTCTGCCTATTTGCAAATCGAATAGTCACTGCTTTTAATAGTTTTAATCTGATCTAAAGGAGTTTTTGGAATAAATTTTCAATAGGATTAGTTTTACATGCGTAAATTAAATGTTTATGGCAACAAGAAATTTTTAAACAAAAAACAAAACCGACTTCAATTCTCATATAAAAACTTAAGATTATCGTTAATTTCTTCATGATACGATGATCGAACTTAAACCAAATATGGGACCACCTGTGAGGTAACACCTTTCCTTAAAAAAAAAAAAATATAGAAATCAGTTAACGTGGTCCAAAGTTATGCTTTAACATTCATAAAAAAAATAAAAATATTCCGACGAATTGATAACCATTCTCCTTTTTGCGAAGTCGGTTAAAAAGCTTATTTCAAGTTTTCAAAAGTAACCTTTAGCAAAAAAACGACTTAAAAAAAATATATATACATATTTCATGATCCAATGATCGGATCTAAACCAGATTAGTATGGGACCCCCTCTGAGAGACTGCCTTTCCGATGCAAAAAGAATTATCGAAATCGGTTGACGTGGTCCAAAGTTATGCGGTAACATACATAAAAAAAAGACGCGTGTAGCACCGTACACGTGATAGAAGTGAAACTTCTT
>NW_023458555.1:106510908-106515741 GCF_013731165.1 Rhagoletis pomonella | reverse complement strand
TCTACCACCCCTGCTTTCTACTGTCGCATTTAACATGGAGTTGTCCTAGGAGGTGACAATTGACTCCCGCTGCGTAACTTTTCACCAGTACTTGTAGTAGTAACATGTAACCTGTAACCGAACCACTTTTTTTTCGTTGTGCACTTCACACATACTTTTTCATAATTTTAAAAAAAAAGGAAAATAAAAATTTTAAATTATATGTTCTGCATAGTGAGATTTGAACTTTCGGCCGCAACTAATTGTAGCTAGGGATGGGTAAATTTGATATTCGAAGCTTTGATATTCGAATTTTAATCGAATTTTAGCTCTAAAATGGCGAATTTTCGAAATTGTGTTGCTAAAACTCGGATAGAGTCGAATTTTTAAAGAAAACATTGAATTTCATCTTTATTTCCAAAAAATCAACTCTTCGAATTTTTTCTTTATGACTAAATTTGCCATCTGTGTGTGTGGCACTCCATTTGTCTTAGGGATTCAAGGAAAAAAATACATGTTTTTCGATCTGATGCATAAAAACAAAAAATCTGTGCCAAGAAGGAACTGTTATTCCAAACTCAATTAAATTTTTTTTTTTGTATAAAGAAACTAGTTTCTTTTTTGATTTTTATACCCGAGCGCACTTGTGCACAAGGGTATTATAACTTTGTTCACATAACGGTTGTTTGTAACAGGCAAAACGAATCGAGATAGATATAGACAAATGTATACATAAATGATCAGAATGAAAAGAGAAATCGATTAAGCAGTGACTGTCTGTCCGTCCATCCGTCTGTGCACACGATAACTCGAGTAAAAATTGAGGTATCTTAACGAAACTTGGTACATGCACTTCTTTTGGGCATAGGACGGATGGTACTGAATGGACTGACGGATGGAGACTGAATGGACGAAATCGGACAATAACCACGCCTACCTCCCATATAACGGTAATTTTCAGAAATACGAAAACTGCGATAGTTTAGTAACTACTGAAGATAATTCACTCAAAATTGACATTTAGAATAACTTTTAGACGAAAAATATATTAAGAATTTTTGGAAAATGGGCGGAGCCACGCCCACTTATAGTTACATGTGTATATCTTGGTAACCGCTGCACCAATTTCTTCCAAACTTGGCACAGTTGTTGACCCTGGTACAGCATACCAAATGGCCGAAAATTTTCAAAATCGGAAAATAACCACGCCCACATTCCATATAATGATAATTTCGAGAAATACGAAATCCTTGATAAATCAGTAAATATTAAAGCTAATTTATTCAAAACTGATGGTTGCAAAAATTCTTTACCAAAAATGCGTTTATGATAAAATTTTGCAAAATGGGCGTGGCACCGCCCACTTATGATCACATCTATGTATCTCGTTAACCGTTCTAGCAATTTGTACCAAACTCGGTATGGTTATTGTGCTTGCCACATAAAAGCAAACCGTTGAAAATTGTTGAAATCGGACTAAAATTACGGCCGCTTTTCATATAACGGTAAATTTCAGAAATGCTTTAAATTTCAATATTTCGAAATTTAAGGATGCTAGTTTACTTTAAATTTATACACCCGCTTATCATGTAGCGGTAGCTTTCGGAAAGGTGAAAAACATATACTTAATACTTGCGCCGGGTATTCAATGTTCAGCTCCGCCCGAACTTAGACTTTCTTACTTGTTTGATTTCAAAATAAAAAAATAGGGGTATACATTTTTTCGATATAGAACAATCCTAGGGGGTGAGAGCATTACAATTCCGAGTTTACTGTTTTTGGACCACCCTAATGTACATACGACAAACACATCATTTAGACATTTAGAAGTACCGCGGAGAAAATGTTATTGTTCTGCCAACACCACCTTGTACAAATTCGACTTGGCTCAAGTAAAACTGCTCTTTGATATCAAGGCGTATTCATATAAAGTGGTTTTACCAGAGCAGCCGATTTCAAGGCGAATTGTACTGATTGTCAAAATGATGTGCTTATGCTTGTCATTGCGCGTATGATTTTTTAGGGTAGTTTTTGTGCTGCCGCTACTGAGGATGATAGCAAGGCGCATTCATATAAGGTAGTGTTACAGGAGCAGTTGAAATTTTCGCCTCGGTGTTTCTGAAAGAAAGACATAAACGTTGCGACCGTTGATTCAACGTGGTGACTTTGTGCTATAAATTGCAACGTTTATGGGCCCGTTAAATGAAGTTCTATGACAGATAAATCTATTTTGATTTTCTGATTTCGCAACGTTAATGGGCATGTTGTATAACGACATTCTATTTAGAGTGAATAGGCCTACGAGGTTACGTAATTTTATGTTTTTATACTCTTGCTACCACATGAATATATCAATTCGTGATAAAAACATATGAATTCGTCTTGGATAGAATACAACGTTGCGCAAAGAGAAGGCGAGTAAGAGGAGATGCCGAACAAAGGAATTTCTCTTCTTTCAACTTAAATAAATGCATTTCGCAAACAAAGCTTCGTCCGTTACTTAACGCCTTCTTTATAAAGAACGGGGCAAATGGTAACTAGTCGCGGCGACTTCGTAGGGATCTATTGATTGCATTATAAACATTTGCCTTTATTAAACATACAAAAGATAATTGTGAGAGTTCACTCCGCTCAGTTACTTCCATTATAACCCGGTCCTAACGATGCTAGAAGGGCGAACTCATGCAAGATGGTTATACCGGATTTTCAATTGAAATTAGAAATGACTCAAAAAATTATAAATCAGTGAAATTAAATGAAATTAATGTTCAATTTCTAGCCTAACCTACATATGTAAGTAACTCAATGCTTTGCCATGCCGTACACATATCTTTACACATCAAATTTCGTGAGTACCTGGTACTCACACCTTTTCTAAGAAGTTTCACTTCTATCACGTGTACGGTGCTACACGCGTCTTTTTTTAATTTTGAGTCTTTTTGCAGTTTTTATACAGCTAAGTAGCACATAAATTACGTAACTCACATAGATATATCAATATTACGTTCAATATTTCGTTTAAAATGACAGATTTCCTGCAAATACATTAGAATTTACAAAAGGAATTTCACTATTAATTGAGTACTTTTCTACTACCATTTTCACAATAAGAGATTTCATTCCTCCCCTTTCCCTGTCCTTCGTAAATGCAACCTTTTGTAAGGGAGCGTCAAACCGCGGCTGTCAATAATTATCTAACCTTGTATTATTGAATCATGGGCAGCGACAATCTTGGAAGATGTGAGATTATGGGGGCGGAAGCTGGTCGAGCCGCCTCAGTGTAATTCACCGTGCTGTTCATATCCTCTCCAAGTTGTGCTTGGATACTAAGTTTTACTGCGACATAGCTATCTCAGTCAGCGCGACCATTGTCTGTTGGGTCAAGATCTTCTTTGTCAGCTTGCACAGACAAGGCTTGCTTGAAGTAGGATTCTAGTATTCCTAAACGGCACTGTAACTCGGAGTGACATGACTTATCAACAATCGATTTGATGCGCGAAATGTTGCGCTTTATGTTCGCACGCTTACACGGCATTCGTCCAAAGACATGACTGGCTAACGCGATTGCTTGCTGGGTTGACAAATAAGGGACGGAGCTGACGACAGGTAAGCCGTAGAGCCTGCAGCGACAGCGAAACAAACTCAAAAATAAAGCAGCACAACTGAGACAAATAAATGCAAAGTGCAAAACCCCAGGAGCAGAGCGACGGCAGAGAGCGCAGTAATTTCAGCTGGCAGAGCATACGAATGCAGCGAATGTTCAGCGGCGTACGCGAGCGTAGGCAAAATCAAATCAGAAATGTACCAACAGAAGTTTCCAATGAGCGGTGAATTTTGGTTGTACAGCAGCAACCGAAAAAGTAAGTTGCTCGTCTGACTAACGACAATTGAAAATAGCGAAGTGACGATAATTGTACTCTATGCCAACGGGATCCACGCCTGGAAATGACCTGCCAGCGTTGATGACCGAACAACAGAAACTGTAACCGCAAAACTTTGATGTTCGTACTGCTAACGAAGCACTAATATTCTATGTGGTATTTGGTTATAACCTTTTGTTTAAATCGAGCGTAGATGAGTAGATATATGGACTTATAGGTTTTATTGCACACGTGCCCCACGTTGGGCGCCAAAAATGTTGAACCCAGGAGCGTTTTCCTGGTAACGCATGAAACGAAGGTAGTGGGGGTGTGAAAACTGCGAGTAGTCAGCAAGCAAAGAGTAAACAAGTATAGAGCGAATCTTTTGGGTCACTATAGATCCAAGAATGATAGAATACAAGATTGCGCCGATTGCAGCAGAATTCGTGAGAGTAATTTTGGCGTGACGTCATCGTAGAGTTGACAACTGAGAGCGGCGAGAATGAGGCCGACTAGTGATGTGCTGAATTGTCCCCAATACTCGGTACCCAATACTTAAAAAAGATTTCGGTACCCTATACTTCCTTTTCGGTATCCGGTACCGATTATTTACATTAAACCCTCGCCATTATATGCATTTCAGGTTTAGAAAAAACTTTCATTACTAATTTATATGATATCGGCTAAAACACTTGAACTTATCGCCATAGAAAAATATTATTTTATCAGTTTTAACCTTAGTCGATCCAAGGTTCAAGAAAAATACTTTGACGTATGAAGAAGCCTTTCAGGGGAGAGATTCTGCAGCCAGTTAGCGACAAGTTTCGAATCGATATCGCACTTGTTGACTTACAAATATTTGATATCAAACGTCGACAAAACCGATACCGATTCGGAAATTGCCGTTATCAGGTTACAGAATCTGTCCCAGGCCTACAAAAATGATATCGTCCGATTCAGCTGGAACAAAAATGATTCAAACAAGTAAGGGTTT
>NW_023458555.1:106507786-106510898 GCF_013731165.1 Rhagoletis pomonella | reverse complement strand
GAGTATCGAGAGTATTGGGTACTTAAAAGTATTGACTCAGCACATCATTACTGCTATCTTCTCTACTATGACGTCACCAAAACAGCTGATTCTGTCAAAATCACTGAGAGCCGAGTGGCGGTATCGTCATCGGCGCCACCTCTGTATTCTCTCCACCGTGAACACGATGTTGATTCGTTGCTCTCTTGCTAGGGTTCAATCGATACAAGTAAATACTTTTCATTTGATACCAAGTATTTTTTTACTCGCTACCTTTTTGTTCGGTATCGAGGAAGTATCGAAAAAAAGTACTTGGAAAGACTAATTTCTACTACTTTTATCATTGCCACGGCAACTCAACTAATGACGCCCGTTATTAGAGTTTTCGCGAAAAGTGCGGTCATGTAGTAGAGAAAGTAGAAATCGCTTGTCTGGAAAGCATTTAGAAAAGTTGTGGTTTCTTGGCAGTGTGCCCCAAAAGCTATTTTTTCAAAAATATTTTGTGAATGATATACTTATATGAAGTCATATATGTAATTATAACTAATATTGTTCCTCAGCCATGTACCAAAAGAAACATTAAAATTTTTTTTCATAAATAGTTTGTAAATGATGCAGTGCGCTGTATACTTATAGGGGTGACCTTATGGATAAGTGTCGGATTTTTATTTTTATTTTCAAATTAATTTTAGTTACTTTTTTTATAAAAAATATAGTTCATTCCATGATAAAAACATGGCAAGGTAGAACCGTTCTCTCAATTTGTCGGCCATGATTTTTTTTTAAGTTTGCCAACATTTTAAAATCATATAAAAGTGAAAATAAAAATTTAAAATTGTTCGAAATTGTTGTTGCTTGAGATTGAAAATGAAAATGTGTGTGTGTTTGTGAGTAAATTTAAAAATTAAATTGTTTGGAAACGTCAAGAATTTTAAAAGTGACTCTCAGCGGTTCTACCCTACTATATTTTTATCATGGTTCATTCTATGACAAAAACCACGTAAATCCAAGTTTCAAATTTTGGTACAAAAATTAAAAGAAAATCTAAGTTTCACCAAAATTAAACACTTTTTATTCAGAATTATTTACGTTCTTTGATGAAACTTTGTTGATTAGCTTTTAATTTTTGTACAAAGTTTTAAACTTGGATTAACAAGGCTTTTGTTATGGAATGAACTATTTTATTTATAAAATTCGAAACTTATCCATATTGGGTAACCTATACACTCATATGACTGAAAAAATTATAACCAATACTGTTCCTTGGTAATGTACCACAAATATTAATTAATAATTATTTTGTATTCTTACTAAATAACTTAAATATATAGTTTTCTATACCTGTAACTTTATTCGATTTTTATTTGATTTTGACATACAATGTTTTAAACCATGATAAGACGTAATCATACGACCTTTTAGAACAAAAAAGGGAAGTATCTCTCGAAAGATACTGAGTAGCTATCGATACTTTCAGTCTTTTGAGTACAAGTACTCATTAGAGTGATACCTTAGTGATCGATTGAACCCTATCTCTAGCCAACAACTAAACGATAGAGCGTAAGAATACGTGTGAGTTGATTTTCCACAATTATGGTATGAAGCGCCGACCACTGCTATAGATGCACGTACAACGTAGGTTGATGTCCGCAAGAAAGACAAAACGATATATCTCGCCGGAGTGAAGGTTTAGTAGTGATTTATTGAAATATGTTTTACCAAAGTACAAGTCGTAGACAAGGTTCATAGAATAGAAGGTTACGACATGGTGCTGTGAAAAATTTGTTTTCCTCCAATGACGTAGTTGCGAAGTGAGTTCTGATTGGCTGAAATATTTTACGAAGAGGGAGAGTACACAAAACGCAGAAAATATAGTTGCCGTATCACCGGATTTACATGATTCAAGTACTTGAAAGCAATTCTTGCTCATTCTCTTTTGTGTTTTCTATTTGCTTTTACACGTTTCAATTCTGTTGAATTCAAGTTTTTGGTTCTTTAAATGGGAAGCAACGAAAATGCCAAAAGCAAAGCACGAAAGTTGAAACGACTTGACGGTACAGACGCATGTGTACTCGTCCCTTTTCTTCTCACCCCCTCTCTTCCACATGCGAGCAGAATTGAATTCAATACTTGAACTGTGTAAAAGCAGTCTATAGCATATTTTAGGAATCCTAATCAAATGAGCATTTTTGTTATAAAATCGTGGCAAAGCTTATTATAACAACGTAATATGTTATAACTTCACGTGAAACTGGATTAACATAATAATATTCGTATAATAGTGACAAATCAAATGTAAATCGAATGCTTACTGAAATTTTCTGGTGCTTTTATTTATGAAAGTGGGCGGAACGCACTCGCGCATTTTTAAATAAAAAACGTTCGTATTCTACCGCTGTGGTGTAGTGGTAAGCAGTGCGCGCTTTCACTCATCAGCACCTGGGTTCAAGCCCTGGTCAAAGCAACATCGCAAAAAAAATATAGAAAAAGGTTTTTTTCTTAACAGCGGTCGTCCCTCGGCAGGCAATGGCAAACCTCCGAGTGTATTTCTGCCATGAAAAACAGCTTCTCATAAAAATACAATCGCCGTTCGGAGTCGGCGTAAAACTGTAGGTCCCTCCGCTTTGTGTGACAAATCAAGGCGCACGCCACAAGTCGGAGGAGAAGCTCGGCCAAACACTAACAAATGTGTAAGCGCCAATCTATTATTATTATTATTATTCTACCCCCCTTTATCCCCCCTTTTTTCTAGAATTCGCCGTGTATACTAAAATTTTCCCAAATTCTCTTTTCTGTGTTGCCGAAGAAGAGGGGCTGAACATTTTTTTTCAGAGAACACTTTTCGCTAACGAAATTGCAGTTCATCTGTGGACACACGACAAAACGCAAAATTACCTTTTCAGCCTGATTTTTGCAATCAAAAACAGCGCACTTACATTTTACAACGCTTTTATCAACTTGCAATGTGTATATCCAGACCACCATACTATAAATATAGCAAAGACATACAATTAGAAAAACTATAGAGATAGCTGTCGCCTCGCCAGAAGAAGTTAAAAATATGCACTACTGCGGAAATGGACGACACGCCATTTCTTTAAATGAAATTAATTGCTGCTATATGTATGTATGT
>NW_023458555.1:106504673-106507776 GCF_013731165.1 Rhagoletis pomonella | reverse complement strand
TCAAAATTAATTCCTAAGTGGAAATCAAGTAAAAGGATGTATGATAAATTTGTAAAGAAGTATTCGCAATGGCTTAGTGCGCAACTACATTTGCCGATTGCTGCTCCAAATCGTGGATCTCCGATTTTTCAAACTACCGTGTCTAAAGAACGAGGCAGGCCAAAAAAAGGGTTTTCAGAAAGTTACATTCGTACTCAAAAGCGCAAAGTTCATTCTCTTGTACGGAATGATAGCCCCGGAAAATTAACGTTGGCAGCAGAAAAAGGACTGAGGAATCAAGGCAAAAGAATTGCAGCCAATGTTGTGCAGTTGTCCAAAAAAAAAAAAAAAAAATGAGGGTAGCCCCATCGACATCCTCAGCGTTCACTGCTTATCTCTCCTTAATTTTCGTCCGCCGACTGTCGACAAAATCAGCTTTAAGTGAAAAAATTTAAGCAAATAGACTGAGGTCAGTGAACGAAAGTAAAACGTAGTTAGCAAATAAAAAATTTGGAGATTCATCTTTTCGCTTTTGTATTTTTATACCCGAGCGCACTTGTGCACAAGGGTATATTAATTTTGTTCACATAACGGTTGTTTGTAACAGCCAAAACGAATCGAGATAGATATAGACAAATGTATACATAAATGATCAGGATGAAAAAAGAAATCGATTAAGCCATGTCTGTCTGTCCGTCCGTCCGTCCGTCTGTCCGTCTGTCCGTCTGTCCGTCTGTCCGTCTGTCCGTGTACACGATAACTCGAGTAAAAATTGAGATATCTCAACAAAATTTGGTATGTAGGTTTCCCTTAATCCAAGGTAGGTTGCTATTGAAAATGGGCGAAATCGGACTGTAACCACGCCCACTTCCCATATAACGGTAATTTCCAGAAATACGAAAACTGCGATATTTTAGTAACTACTGAAGATAAATCACTCAAAATTGGTATTTACAATAATTTTTTGACAAAAAATAAGAATATTATACATTTTTGGAAAATGGGCGTAGCCACGCCCACTTATGGTTACATGTGTATATCTTGGTAACCGCTGTACCACTTTCTACCAAACTTGGCACAGTTATCGGCCTTGGTACAGCATACAAAATCGCCGAAAATTTTTAAAATCGGACGATAACCACGCCCACATCCCATATAACGGTAATTTAGAGAAATACAAAATCTTCGATAAATCATTAAATATTGAAGCTAATTTATTCAAAATTGATGCTTGCAACAATTCTTTACCAAGAAATACGTTTGTGATAAATTTTTGGAAAATGGGCGTGGCACCGCCCACTTATGATCACATATATGTATCTCAGTAACCGTTCTACCAATTTGTACCAAACTCGGTGTGGTTATTGTGCTTGCCACATATAAGCAAACCGTTGAAAATTATTGAAATCGGACTAAAATAACGGCCGCTTCTCATATAACGGTAAATTTCAGAACTGCTTGAAACTTCAAAATCGAAATTTAAGGACTCTAATTTACTCAAAATTGATACGCCCCGGCTTACCATGTAGCCGTAGCTTTCGTTAAGGCGAAAAACATATATTTAATACGTGCGCCGGGTATTTAATGTTCGGCTCTGCCCGAACTTAGACTTTCTTACTTGTTTATTCTTTATTTGTCAATCAACCGATGCAAATAGATTATTTGGTAAGTGTAAACAAAATGCAATTACTCCTAAAGTGATTTAAAGGGAATGCTAAATTTTTGTGTGGACTTTCTAAAATACTTAAACAATATTTTTATAAAAGTTAAATGAGGATACTCCGGGGTTCTTTTTTATCATCTACGGAATGACTATTTTACAACGCTTTTATCAACTTGCAATGTTGTGGATCCAGAAGCTTTCAAATGTTGTGTGTCCGACACCATAAAGCAAAGCTTTGAAAAGCTCCTATAAAAAAGCATAGTGAATAGGGCGACATCTGTAGTGAAGTAGTGCATAGGGCGATAGCTGTAGTGAATAGGGCGAGGTAGATGACATCTAGATGTCGCCGTTTGCTACACCGGAAATAGACGACACGTCAATTCTTTAAATAAAATTAATTGGTGCTCGTTCGTATGTACATACATATGTAAATGCATGTGTGTGCACCTTTCTATTAATATCGTTGAATTATTTTAATATCTATTGCAAACTTTTATTCATACAGGACTAAAAAGGAGAAAATAAATAATATAAAAAAAACTTTTTAATATACAACGCTTTTATAAATGGACTAAAAAGTAGAAAATAATATTTCTCAGTCCCATAGAATTTGTTTTGATAACTTTTGATTTTGAAATTTTACCAAAAGTCATTATAAACAATCTATGAAATTGAAAATGAAAAGCGTGGGGCGCATGTATTACACTTGAATTGATATGAAAAGTAATATATGTATGTATGTATGTGGGTATATGAATAACGACCGCTTAAAATCGATTTCTAAGTTCTACTTTCGCTGTAGAAATTTTAGGTCTACGTTATGTAGTTTGACTATTGTCAACTAAATCGAATGCTTTGTAAGTGAAGTGACTTGTGGACCACTTGAGGTATAGGTGGACCAGTTGGTAACCACTTTGGGATCAGTTGGTAACTAGTTCGTGGGACCAGTTGGTAACCAGTCGGGGACCAGTCCGGGAACCAGTTGGGAATCAGTTTGGGACTAGTCCGAAACTACTTACCTTTAGACCAGTTGGGGCCCAGTTGGTCTTTTTAAGCTCCTGTGGCCGTTTTAAGGGTAATTCTTGGGCTCCTGCACTGCCTTCTGCCTTCTACGGTGGTAATTTTGGGCCGGGTTGCCTGTTTTGGCGGATTGTTGTGCTGTGTGCCGCGTATTACGTGTGCCGGGTACCACTTTCTCGAGCGAATTGCTCTGGGGAACGTGTTGTGTGAGTTGCTGGCTTTTTGGCTAGACTTTGAGGAGGGTTTATACACGCATATCGGCGGAAATAGACGACACGCCATTTCTTTAAATAAAATTAATTGGTGCTCGTTTGTATGTACATACATATGTAAATGCTTGTGTGTGCACCTTTCTATTAATATCGTTGAATTATTTTAATATCTATTGCAAAATTTTATTCAGACAGGACTAAAAAGTAGAAAATAAATAATATAAAAAAA
>NW_023458555.1:106503039-106504573 GCF_013731165.1 Rhagoletis pomonella | reverse complement strand
CCGTCCGTCCGTCTGTCCGTCTGTGCACACGATAACTCGAGTAAAAATTGAGATATCTTAACGAAACTTGGTACGTGAACTTCTTTTGGGCGTGGGACGGATGGTATTGAAAATGGGTGAAATCGGACAATAACCACGCCTACCTCCCATATAACGGTAATTTTCAGAAAAACGAAAACTGCGATATTTTAGTAACTACTGAAGATAATTCATTCAAAATTAATATTTGCAATGAGTTTTAGACGAAAAATAAGAATATTACAAAATTTTGGCAAATGGGCGTAGCCACGCCCACTTATGGTTACATGTGTATATCTTGGTAACCGCTACACCAATTTCTTCCAAACTTGGCACAGTTCTTGGTCCTGGTACAGCATACCAAATGGCCGAAAATTTCTAAAATCGGACAATAACCACGCCCACATCCCATATAACGGTAATTTCGAGAAATACAAAATCTTCGATAAATCAGTAAATATTGAAGCTAATTTATTCAAAATTGATGCTTGCAACAATTCTTTACCAAGAAATACGTTTATGATAAAATTTTGGAAAATGGGCGTAACACCGCCCACTTATGATCACATATATGTATATCGGTAACCGTTCTACCAATTTGTACCAAACTCGGTATGATTATTGTGCTTGCCGCATAGATTAAAAATTACGACCACTTATCATATAACGGCAAATTTCAGAAATGCTTGAAATTTCAATATTTTGAAGTTTAAGGACGCTAATTTACTCAGAATTGAAACACACCGGCTTACCATGTAGCGGTAGCTTTCGGAAAGGTGGAAAACATATATTTAATACTTGCGCCGGGTATTTAATGTTCGGCTCCGCCCGAACTTAGACTTTCTTACTTGTTTTTATTAAAATAATGGAGATCCTTTCTGATACTATATACACCTGTTTTGCACTCCGAGAGAAAATGATACTTACGTTCTAATAAAAGCCAACTGTGCACGAAAATTATAAAAGTTCACCAAAGTTGCAGATTCGATAGGCTTATTTTTATGGCTAGAGACAGGGATGTGGGTATGGATGATGAACACGTCAACAATATTTATTTACCTTCCAATATCATTAAAGCCAAAATGTACGTTAAATTTCTTATTTATCTATATTTTAAGGACCTCGCGACATTCAGAGTAAGTCTCAGATAGATGTGAGTATGAAAAAGAATGACCCTTGCACGTAAAGAAGAAAATATCAAATTTCTATAAATAAGCCATCTTTACCTACTTTGCGCACACAGAAAGTTCTCGCACCGGTTCACGGTGCTCTAAGTATCAAAATAAAATAAAAAGGTTTTAATCATGATACAAAAAAGAAGGTAGTTTCAATAAACAACTTTTTGATTAAAAAGCAGATTTTTGACAATTGCTCAATTGTAAAAAAATCGAAGCGGCGTTACCCAATTGTAAGTTTTTTGGTGTGGGAGATTTTAAATCCTAAATTTGGGATTATAAAGAAAATAGTAGAAAATTCGATACCAACTTGCCAAATCATTATTTTAATATTAATAGAA
>NW_023458555.1:106499466-106502939 GCF_013731165.1 Rhagoletis pomonella | reverse complement strand
GCCGCTGTGGTGTAGTGGTAAGCAGTGCGCGCTGTCACTGCGCAGGGCCTGGGTTCAAGCACTGGTCAAAGCAACATTACAAACAAATTTAGAAGAGAAGGTTTATCCTTAACAGCGGTCGCCCCTTGACAGGCAATGGCAAACCTCCGAGTGTATTTCTGCCATGAAAAACAGCGTAAAACTGTAAGTCCCTTCCCTTTGTGTGACAACATCAGGGCGCACACCACAAATCGGAGGAGAAGCTCGGCCAAACACTAACATATGTGTAAGCGCCAATCTATTACACAAGGGAAAAAAATGGGAAACAATATCGTTGCATCAAATGTTAATACTGTTTTGGATAGACTTTTTTATGCTTACGAATCTGTAAGTATAAAGTCTCCATCAGCTTTAGATTTGGAAAAAAACGAGGTCAAAGAGTCAAAAAATCGCGTTTTTTGCAATATTTTAGAAGCCATAGCAAAGAAACTAAAGGTGATATTAGGCTTAAATTAAAGCTAGAAGTCTCGACTACTATCCCTGAAAATACCATCCCTGCACCTTGAATTGATGGTCAGTTATAGTAATCAGCATAAAAAAGTCTATCAAATAGCTTTAACATTCGATGCAACAAAATCACTGTTCCCTTGTGTTATTATTATTATTCAAAGAACCTAAACCATTTGTTCTAACAAATTGTTTCCTAAAATGTACCTACGAGAGGGATTTTTCGTATTGTACATATTGGAAAAATTCATGGAAAATTTGCTAAGTCCAACCAAAAAAATTTTAGGAAAAAAGTAGAAAATTTGATAAGTCACAAAATTATCTACAAAATTTGTAAAAAAGCAGACTTTTATAAAATTTTTTTTTTTAGTAAAGGGTAAATGAAAAACGCGAAACATTGCATTCAAAGTTTTGCAAAATACTTAAAGAAAATTACTTAGGAACGTTTTTTGTGTCTCCTGTACAATTGAACAAAATGGACTTAGCAAATTTGCACTCTAAGCTAGCGATATGTGATCATAAGTGGGCGGTGGCACGCCCATTTTTCAAAATTTTATCGTAAACGTATTTCTTGGTAAAGAATTGTTGCAAGCATCAATTTTGAATAAATTAGCTTTAATATTTATTGATTTATCGATAGGCGTGGTTATTGTACGATTTTAAAAAATGTTGGCCATTTGGTATGCTGTAGCAAGACTAACAACTGTGCCAAGTTTGGAAGAAATTGGTGCAGCGGTTACCAAGATATACACATGTATCCATAAGTGGGCGTGGCTACGCCCATTTTCCAAAAATGTACAATATTCTTATTCTTATTGTAAAACTCAATTTTGAGTGAATAATCTTCAGTAGTTACTAAAATATCGCAGTTTTCGTATTTCGGAAAATTACCGTTATATGGGAGGTAGGCGTGGTTATTGTCCGATTTTGCCCATTTTCAATACCATCCGTCCTACGCCCGAAAGAAGTGCACATACCAAGTTTCGTTAAGATATCTCAATTCTTACTCGAGTTATCGTGTGCACTGACGGACGGACGGACGGACAGACAGTCACCGCTTAATCGATTTCTCTTTTCATTCTGACCATTTATGTATACATTTGTCTATATCTATCTCGATTCGTTTTGCCTGTTACAAACAACCGTTATGTGAACAAAGTTATAATACCCTTGTGCACAAGTGCGCTCGGGTATAAAAAGAATAAAATTATTCCAAATATCGCCTGAAGCGATAAGAAAAGGACTTATTCAGGTAATAAGAAAACAACTCGCCCAGGCGAGTTGCCTCCGGCGGACATTTTAAAGCGACCAGTAATAGGAAATCGATCGATTCGATGGCAATATTACCGGCAATAAATTTGTTTCCGAGGGCGACACATTTTCTTATTGCTGGCAACACAAATTGTTTGGTGGGATGGTTTGTATGTATGTACATATGTTTGTATGCATGGATACATATATGAAGTACAAACGAAGACAAATCTAATCACCTCCAGCCAAGGCGAATTATAAAAGGCGGTGTTGGCAGAACATAAACAAAAATTACAATAAAGCTCACACTATACAGTTCAATGCGAGCGGGGACATGAATTTTTTATTTTGACCAATATTTTCGTTATTAACTACTTCACTTTTTGCAGTAGTTAATACATATATGAAAAGATAGAGAATTAAAATATCTATCAGAATAATAGATTTAAAAATAATTTCAAATGTATAATATGCGTATTTTACAAGCTCACACTCAACTGTGTGCGCACACAAAGCGACCCTGCAAAAAATTGGGCGACTAATCTCTAAAGGGAGTATTCCGAGATTACTCTCAATTGGGTACAATTTGGCATTAATTAGTCGCAACTAGTCTCATCAACATCATCATCAATTAGTCGATAACTGGAGATCAATTATTCCCCGACTCCTTTTTAACGGGCGCTATTAACGATTTAATGACATGTACTTAGTCAATGAAATTTCATGTGCTTCATTGGCACAGGGTGAGAGTATTCGCTCAACAAAATGGAGAACCCCGGTTCGAATCGCAGCTGGTGCAAATTTTTATTATTTAAAAGTGACTAGTCGCTTTTTATGCCCGTTCCCAAAAGGAAACAATTAGTCTCTTCATAGGACATGCTCGACTAGAAGCAAACAGTTCATTCCATATAAAGAGATCAAAAGTGGTATTAGTCGCAAGTTACTTTGCGATTGCGCCCGAAGTCATCCCGGAGTAGTCGCATTTTTTGCAGGGAAGAATTACCACTAATGTATGTACATTAGGGTGGTCCAAATATACGTGTGGAAAAGTAAAGTCGGAATTTTTATGCTCTCACCCCCTAGGATCCTTCTATACCGAAAAAATGTATCCCAATTTTTTTATTTCAAAATTAAAAAATATTTAGAGGTCGCTCAAAGCGCCCAAAGTTTTCCACGTAATTTGTATGAAAAAAAAACAACTTTTCGTAGAAATGGTATAGAATTCTTAAAAATCAATATTTTTCTATAAGAGAACTCAATTTGTCTGCAGCAGATTCCCAATAATAATACTCAAGTTTTTATTTAACCATTTTTTCCTCGCAACTTTAATTTATAGGTCCGCCAAAAACCCACAAAAACCCCGAAAACTTCAATGGGGGGACCAATAAAAAATCGTTAGTATTAAAAAATGGTTAAATAAACAATTGGGTCTTATTACTGAAAGTCTCCTGAAGAGAACCAGAGTTTTCCGATCGAAAAAATTTGTTTTCAAGAATTCTATACCATTTCTACGAAAAGTTGTTTTTTCCCATATAAAAATACATGGAAAACTTTGAGCGCTTTGAGTAACCTCTAAATATTTTTATACCCGAGCGCACTTGTGCACAAGGGTATTATAACTTTGTTCACATAACGGTTGTTTGTAACAGGCAAAACGAATCGAGATAGATATAGACAAATGTATACATAAACAAGTAAGAAAGTCTAAGTTCGGGCGGAGCCGAACATTAAATACC
>NW_023458555.1:106498613-106499366 GCF_013731165.1 Rhagoletis pomonella | reverse complement strand
CCAATAACAATTGGCTTAGACCTAAGACATCATAATATTACTATTACTATACGGTCAAATGCCTCCATACAAAATCGACCCAGCCTAATATACATACATACATATGTACATAAATATTCCAAAATAATGTTGTTGCAAAAACCCTCAATACAAATCGAATTCGATAGCGTAAAAAGAAATATTCATATTTTTTTGGAGTTATCAAATTTTCTGTGACTACTTTGGACTTAGCAATTTTGCACATCACGGAATAAAACGGGTAGAAATAAAACAAGTAGTTAGATCCTTTCAGAAACGGTGCATTTTCAATATTCCTTGCTTCCTGCATCAAAAACTAATTGTTCATAAAAAGTGGACTTAGCAACATTTCACTCTAAGCTAGCGATATATGTATCTCGGTAACCGTTCTACCAATTTGTACCAAACTCGGTATGATTATTGTGCTTGCCACATAGAAGCAAGACGTTGAAAATTATTGGAATCAGATTCAAATTACGACCACTTTTCATATAACGGCAAATGCTTGAAACTTCAATATTTCGAAGTTTAAGAACGCTAATTTACTCAATTTGGTAAGGGCTAAGCTCAGGACCTTACCGGGGTCACACAGGGCGGATCGTGAACGGCCTACTCCGATAGGTTAGCTGCGAATAACCAATAAGCAGTCCCAGACCAAGAGCGGCAGGAGACGAGGGCCTGATTTAAAAGATCAGAAATGCTTGATGAATCTCCTGTGTCCGGGCGAACAGATGC
>NW_023458555.1:106497586-106498513 GCF_013731165.1 Rhagoletis pomonella | reverse complement strand
CCTCACAGAAATGGCTGGTGGGCTAATGCTGCGATCGCCTCCGTCTCGTTAAAACCCTGGCAGGTCTTCAAGTACGTTCAATACACGTCGCCATTTAGTTGGCCGCACAGGTCCAGTTGAGATTTACTCCTGGTTTTGCGCTGTCTTGGCTCTGAACACAATATCCCATAAGGACTTGTGTCAACCCTCGCGATGGCCTGCTCCTTTGAGAGAAGGGAACTTCGGGACACTTAAAAGCGACTGTGCTACGTGTGGAGATAGCGGCTTGAAGCGGAGACCCAATTGACTGAAATGATTAAAACAAAACCAATAAACGAAACGAACGTCGATGCTACGGAGGAAGAATGCAGCGCATTCAGGAAGAGCAGTAGAGTCGTGCGCTCCCCGCCACAAACTCCTCTGCAGGCAAATTCCGGCACCACGAGCACGGAGAAAGCCGCCGGCGTGGCGCAGAAGGCTACACCTTGCCAAACGGCAACTCCCGGCAGCCGGGATAGTCGTCTTCAAACGCCGGCTGCTGCAAACAGCGACAAGCATGTCACCGCAAGCTTGGGAACTTGCGAAGGCAATGAAGATGAGCAATTGGCCCAGATTCGGCTTGTCCTGAAGAAGATGCAGAGCGCTGTGTCTAAGCAAAAGAATGTGTCCATGGACATAAAAACAGGTATGGCCCAAATCGAGGAGAGCTTAAATATATTAAGCTACCTCCGAGAGCAGCGCCGGAAGGGGCCTACCCTTTCCGAGCTGCGGAAGGCTGGCCCTGGCTCGCAAAAGAGAGGTCGAACTCGATCCGACTCCCCTACAGGCGAGCCGGAAAAGAAGAAAAATACTACTGCTAATAATAATAATAGTAGTAAAAACATTATTATTAATAATCCTAATAATAATGGCAATAATAACAACAATGCACAGAAAACCGTACCAGAC
>NW_023458555.1:106493923-106497486 GCF_013731165.1 Rhagoletis pomonella | reverse complement strand
GGGGGGGGTTGATGCCCCCCTTACAGCTATATAACAAGCAGGAAATTTCAAAAATATATAAATAAATAAAAATGCGTTTGTAACACCGTACACATGATAGAAGTGAAACTTCTTAAAAAAGGTGTGAGTACTAGGTACCTACTCACAAAATTGGATGTGTAAACATATGTTTACGGTTCGGCAAACCATTAGGCGATTGAGTTACATACATAGGTTTGGTTAGAAATCAAACAATAATTTCATTTCATCTTATTAATTTTCTGATATACATATAATTTATTTATTCATTTTCCGGTAACACCACCTTATATGAACTCGCGCTTCTAGCATCCATAGGACCGGGTTGTAATGGAAGTAATTGTATGTTTAACAAATAAATGAAAATGTTTATAATGCAATCAATAGATCCTTACGAATTCGCCATTATCAAAGCACTAAGTAACGTACGCACTTTTGTTTGCAAAATGCATTTATTTAAGTTGAAAGAAGACAAATTCCTTTGTTCGGCATTTATTCTTACTCGCTTTCTCTCTCCCAAGGCGAATTCATATATTCTTATCACGAATTCATATATTCATGTGGTAGCAGGAGTATAAAAACATAAAATTACCTTATAAATTAAAAGCATAAAGGCGCTGGCCCAAAGCAGGCTTGCTTTGCGTGCCTTGCTGTCTTTAGTTTGCTTTGATTTAGTTTGAAAACTTGTTTGGCCGAATGGCGGCTTGAAACGCTGTCAAAGTAACCAGCTGTCTGGTTGAAAAGTCAATGTCTGTTCGCTTAACATTAATTATTATTTTCCTAGAAAACTCAAGAAGATGTATCAAAAACTTTCAGATTTATCTTTAAATTAATGCGAAATAATGTTTGTATTTAAAAGAAATTGTAATAATGATACATGCATATGTATATCTACAGTTACTAAAAAACTATAACTTAAAAAAGCGATTTACTTGAAGAAAAGAGCTATAAGAAGTTTTTTCCTCTCGTGTAAAATTTGTAAAAGTGAGCTTTGCAATTTTTTACTATAATATAACGATATGTTAAATTTGATTTCGAATTGTTTTTTATTTTTTTAGTTAAGCAAGCAAATTTTTGTTTGAATTTATGTATTTTGAACAGGAACATGCCTCTTTGTCAAAAGCCTACAAAACGCTTTCAAATAAAACATTTGTCTATTTAAAACTTTGAGGCGCTTAAAGCAAGTGAAGAAAAGCTGCCATTTGGCCAGCCTTTATACATTTTAGTATATTCCAAATAATTTTTGACACTTCCCGGAGCGAAGCAAGCACAGCAAGCCTGCATTGGGCCAGTACCTTAACGTAGACCTAAAATTTCTACAGCGAAAGTAGAACTTTGAAATCGATTTTAAGCGGTCGTTATTCATATACCCACATACATACATACATATATTACTTTTCATATCAATTCAAGTGTATTACATGCGCCCCACGCTTTTCATTTTCAATTTCATAGATTGTTTATAATGACTTTTGCTAAAATTTCAAAATCAAAAGTTATCAAAACAAATTCTATGGGACTGAGAAATATTATTCTCTACTTTTTAGTCCATTTATAAAAGCGTTGTATATTAAAAAGTTTTTTTTTATATTATTTATTTTCTACTTTTTAGTCCTGTCTGAATAAAATTTTGCAATAGATATTAAAATAATTCAACGATACCCTCCAGTACTGCTGGAGTCAATCGCTACTTTTGAACCGCTACTGCACCGACTCCTAGGTAAGTAGCTACTCTATTAACCCGTGGTAGTGCACATGGTAGTGCAGAGTCGAACCAGTCGTAAGTAGAATAGCGAAAAACTACGACAGAGGGCGCGCATAAATCACGCAAGCGACTACTTTAGTAACTCCCGGTAGTGCAGAGAGAGCCGATGGTGACTACCGCCTAGGACATTGCCTTGTAAAAGTAATCGATGAATTACACTGCAAGTAGTCGGTCGGTAATTGACGGTGTTTATCAGGTAGCTACCGATTCAGCAGTCCTGTAATCGCTCCCCCGTACTGCAGGGTATTAATAGAAAGGTGCACACACATGCATTTACATATGTATGTACATACAAACGAGCACCAATTAATTTTATTTAAAGAAATGGCGTGTCGTCTATTTCCGCTGTAGCAAACGTAGTACATAGGGCGACATCTAGATGTCATCTACCTCGCCCTATTCACTACAGCTGTCGCCCTATGCACTATGCTATTTTATAGGAACTTTTCAAAGCTTTGCTCTGGTGTCGGACACACAACATTGAAAGTTTCTGGATCCACAACATTGAAAGTTTCTGGACGCACAACATTGCAAGTTGATAAAAGCGTTGTAATAATAATAAAAATGGGAATGCAGGATTGCTGCAGGCATGCTTATGTTAAGTTCAATATGTGCATATGATTAACTATATTAGCGAAAGCTTACGAACAAACATACATATGTACGTATAATTGTAAGAGCGAAGCATAGCGGGAGTATATTCAAGTCAGCAGTATGAGTACGGTGACCATCCGTTCTGTTTTTTGCAGGACCGTACTGTTTTTCAAAGGTCGGTCCTGCGTAGTTTTTCAAACCTGAAAAACCTGAAAATGTACTGATTTTTTCCAAGTGTCCTGCATTTGGCCCGCATTTTATTCGTTATTTTAGAACTATCGGACAATGGATGAATTTTTTCAAAAAAAGTGTTTTTACAGCTCGAAGGGTATTGATGTGTATCTTACCAAAATATATAACTTGTGGCGACTTCAATGAAAATTATTAGTGCTACAGGCGACCATTTGCATTTTGTCGTCAAAGTCGAAAAAGTGAGATTTTCAATCAAATACGCAGTTACATTTGATTATTTTTTTTCATTATTTTAAAAATTCGGTAAAGAAGATATATCACTACAGTAAATTTTGAGCCAAAGATAATGAAAATCGGATTAGAAATGTAGATGCTATGGAGCGCAATCTGCACAAATTATATATTTTTGTAAAGTGCACTTTGTAACTCGTCGATTACGTCGATTCATGACGTCAATTTTTGACAAATAACTGCGAAAAGTACCAAAAAAACAAAAGAAAAGGGTATTGTTTTAGTTTTGAACGACTCAAAATTTTCCTATAAAATAATCTTTTAAAGATTTTCACTTTTCGTGTAAGCTATTGTAATTATAATATGTTTACTATACTTTTATAAATATTCATGTAAAAAAAGATTAATATCGATTAAGAAAACGTGATTCATTTTTAAAGTTTAAAATGTATAAGAATTTTTAAACTACGTAAATATATGTAGGCATATTTTTGAAAAATTGTCCTTCATTTTGAATCCATATTTATGGTCACGGTAAATATGAGTATAGCGGGTGAGCACAAGAATGATAGAATCAGTGTTGCCGCGATTCTTTTTATTGGTAGCCAAATTCCTTTAAAAAAAGGGCTAAAAAAGAGTTAAAAAAAGTCGTTGTGGCTAAAAATGGTAGCTAAATTTTTTTACTAACATATACATATATAAGCATACACGCAAACATTTTCAATAAGTAATGGTATAGAAAAACAATTAACTCTGGAAAAAA
>NW_023458555.1:106492661-106493823 GCF_013731165.1 Rhagoletis pomonella | reverse complement strand
TGAAACTTCAATATTTCGAAGTTTAAGAACGCTAATTTACTCAATTTATACACACCGGCTTACCATGTAGCGGTAGCTTTCGCAAAGGTGAAAATCATATACTTAGTATCTGCGCCGGGTATTTAATGTTCGGCTCCGCCCGAACTTAGACTTTCTTACTTGTTAATACTTAATTTATATTTTTGTATACCAAATTGCAACTTACAATCGGAATTAATTCATTTTCTCGCTGTAAGGCTTCCTATTTTTTCAATCTGGTCCTTGGACATAATTTAGATGCTTTTGGCCAATACTATTGACGCCATATTCATAAGTTTAGGAATTTTTGAGAACTTTTTTATTCAAAATTGACATGAATGAAGTGATGTTGCCGATTTGTCACCACAGCAATAAATCGGTGAGTCGCCAATTTGTTGCCATTGACGATTGTTGCCTATTTCTCATGTTTTGCATGGTGGGATGATTCAATAATACAAGGTTTGATAAACTGACAGTTGTCTCTCTCGCACCGCTCCCTTAGCAGTGGCACCGTGTTGCTTCTTTGCAAATTTACATGGAAACAGTGTAGCTTTGGTGTGAAATAGAAGTATAAGTGTTTGTGTAATATTTTTATTTGTATATGCATATGAAGCATATTTGAAAACATAAACTGTTTTTAAATTGGATGTTTACATGAATCTCATAGTAGTCTTATTTTGATTTTGAGTCACTTTGCAGTTTTTATACAGCTAAATAGCACATAAATTACGCAATTCACGTAGATATACATATCAGCATTACGTACAACATTTCGTTCAAAATGCCAGATTTCCTGCAAATACATTAGAATTTACAACAGGAATTTCACTACTACTACTTTGCGTACTTTTCTACTACCATTTTCGCACCAAGAGATTTCATTCTTCGCCTTTCTCCGTCCTTCGTAAATGCAGCCTTTTGTAAGGGAGTGTCAAACCGCAGCTGTCAATATTTATCTACCCTTGTATTATTGAATCATGCATACAAACATATCATTGCTGTCCATAAGTACGTACATACATATGTTCATCATTATATCAACGAACTACGTTTGCCTCATCATACATATATCCATACAAACATACATACATATCTATGTACGAATGTATGCAGCGCTCAAGAAAAGCAAAAACTCCATATAAAA
>NW_023458555.1:106484187-106492651 GCF_013731165.1 Rhagoletis pomonella | reverse complement strand
AATGACGTACAAGAAATGGCTTAGAAATTTTCTTAAGTCAAATTTCCTTAAGGCAGTACGCAGTTCTTAAGAAATTTGCTACGCTTTCTACTACGGTTTTCTAAAGTTTTTTTTGTGAAAAAAGAGCACAAGGCAACCCAGGTTTGCAACAGAAATATATGCCCGGTCCATTACTTCTTGAGGAAAGAGTGAGGCAACAGGCTGTGACGTATCAAAAACGTCAAAATTCCTTGGACACACTCATGAAATAATGGCAATTTTTTCTTGACCGTTTTCTTGGGAGCTGCATACAGGGCATTATTAACTTTGCCGCTACCAGCAGCGCTGAAATGCAAAATGGATTTATACATACATATACACATATATATGTACGTACATATGTATGTAAGTACTCGTATGCATGCGCGTTGAAGATTTTGTGCTATCG
The DNA here is from genome assembly GCF_013731165.1 of Rhagoletis pomonella. Taxonomy (NCBI): domain Eukaryota; kingdom Metazoa; phylum Arthropoda; class Insecta; order Diptera; family Tephritidae; genus Rhagoletis; species Rhagoletis pomonella. The sequence goes on along the minus strand of NW_023458555.1, from coordinate 106,492,224 downwards.
CTTTGTATTGCTGTGCATACCTACGTCGTTTTCTTTGATTTTTCCCTTCATCTATACTCTATCTTCCTTCTTACTCATGTAACGTTTCAGTTTTAAAAATTTCACTCTCCATTTTTGCGATACCGCCGCCTAACAGGCTAACCTAATATTCCCGTACGCCGCCAATTTATTGTCAAAAATTTCTCATGCACATGCAACTTGTATGAGATCAACCGAAATTGAACGGCGTGGGTATGAAGTAAATCAATTTCCAATTTTTGTTCTGCGTGACATTTTGATTTGACGTTTCGCTCAATGAAACCAAATGCAAACGCATGCAAGTCAATTTCGGGTGACGCAAAAAAACAAATTCGACGGCATGCGTACCAAAACGCAAGCCGCGAATATTAGGTTAGGCTGTAAGAAGTTTCACTTCAAAAATATTCCGACGAACTGGAAACCTTCTCCTTTTTTGGAAGTCGGTTAAAAAGCAAATATTTTATTATTGTTTGACGCGTATATGTATTTAAAAATAAATGTACTTCGGAAATGAAATGCAAATGTAGAAGACGAGAAGCAAATGTGGTGAAGTCCATTTTCTATTGGAAAGATAAGCTCTCTTTCATAAAAATTTTTAAAGTAAACAAAATTTTGTTATTTTTATTCGATGTTTCTTAAATAATTAATTTGCGCGGTTTACCGAAATGGAAGCGAACAACAATTCAAATTTATTATAATAATAATTCAAATTTAAAACGGGCTGTGTAAAGAAAACCAGCCTTTTTTCACTTCGCGTCAAATGAGTGATGTGTTTATACCTGTTTTCTAAACGATGTGAGAAATAAATAAGCGATTTGAAAACAAATTCGAGTCAACACACTTTTGAATTTCTGAGCGTATTGAAAGTTGGTTTATGCTTGAAATACAATACCGGCGAACGGCAAACTTCGCCGAATTGGGCGATGCTGTTGTTCACCGTTCGCCCAGCTATTTCGCCTACTTAAACAGAATTAGAGCGGTAGCGAAAACAGCTGATCCCATTTGGTCGCCTTTATAATTTGGGTGACCATATTTAGGAAAAACTAAACCATATTTAGAAATGAGGAAATGATAACAAATATAAATGAAACAAAGAAAGATTATTATAAATAATTTGTTTCAAGCCAGACTTAACGAATCCACAACTATATTTTTCAAACAACAAAAAAAATCGTGTTCAGGTTGTTTTCTTTTAAAACTTTGAAAGCAAAAAACAAATACGGCCACCTTTGGCACGCACAGCTGTCATCGCCTAGCAGGGCGATAGAATAAATCTATCGCCATGAAACGCCGCCAAGCGAACTTCGCATTTCGCTTTGGCTGTGTTCAATTTCATATGCTTGCGGGTGTTCTAATTTTGAGAGCGCGAATTTCGCTGTGGTGAGTTCGCCGTTCGCCGGCATTGTATTTCAGCTATTATGCTTCCATTTTGAATCACAGCGAACTGGGTCAAAGCGCTTTATGTATCGGTATAAACAAGGTAAATGTTTAAAAATTAAAATTTGGGGAAATCAAGTTTGACAATTCTTTTACGAGACCTAACTCTAAATTTATGCAACTGAAATTGTAAAATATGTGCTTTCCGTGTACGCATGGTATTCTAGGTTTTGGTATAACATAGAACATCAAGAGGTTAACCAAGTCAACCCAATAACTCAAAGCTGATAACTTTGCACATTCATGCTTCTGGCATGAGGATAACAATATGTGAATTAAAAACGTTAAAGGCGTTTTTCTGGGGTTTTCGGTTTTTTGAGTTATGACAGTATTGAAGTAAATGAGCTTTATATTCATTTGCATAGCATTCATATTGGATATTGAAGTTAATACCCAAACGTTCGCCACAATATTTATTGGGTAATTAAAAAAAAAAATTTACTTAAAAAGTTCTTAACTCGTCGATACTTTTCGGAATTCGCGATATTTACTCAGTACTTGAGAAAAAGTATCGAGTTCTCGATACTACTCAGTACTCATGAAGAGTATCGATATTCTGTCCTCGGTACTCGTATCGTTCTATCACTAAGCACGGATTGCATAACTTGCAAACACACAACAACAAAATACATAGGAAACAACATTTCCTATCGCTGCAAAATATGCAACCTCGAAACCCATATATATATATTTTGCAAAAGAGCATAGCAAGATAAATGCGACCCTGTGCTAGTTGTTTTGTTGTTGGAATTGCTACATATTTCTCTCATTCCTCTCATCTCGCTCACTTTATTTATTTTTTGCTGTCTCTTTTTATTGTATTTGATACATAATTTCGCTGCTTGCTATATATGCATGCTACCACTTTGCAATACTGTGCTCTCGTACTCTTCGAAATTTGGAATAGTATTTTTGCATTTCGTGCAATCCGTGTATCGTGCAAGACTTCGAGAATATCCCTAATAATTCCCATTGCTTGGACATTAAAAATCAGTTTCAAAAGTGAACTAGTGTCATTTTATTATTATTCTTTCTTCTAAATGGTTTTAGTGCCACCAGTTCATAATTGCGAGAAGACATGGATGATATTGCGGCTACTTATTTATTATGTTTGTGATCAGTATGACAAGTGTACCAAATGATCCAAAAAATCTGGATATTTCTTTATTCTAAAAACCACATGCATTTCTTTTGGTCGTTAACTTTAGCTTTGGTGTTTTGGCAAGATCATACTCTACTCAATACGTATACAAAGCTGGCCATGCGTAAAGCAATCCCCTTGCTAGGGTCTGACTTTGGGACATATTTATTTTTATTGCGGACGCTACAATAATTTTGAATTGGCGACGTTTAAACACAAACGGAAGTGTTGATTCGCTGGACTGTTAATTTATATGGGGTAGTAAAATTCGTTTCCCTTGTGAATCTCATATTTGAAGTCCATTAACTAACCCTTTATATGTATATATATATTGGTATTGCAGCATCCAAACCATTATATTGTAGTTCTTTAACTATTAGGCGAGCCCATTAACTAACCCTTCATATAAACATAAATACATATTTAGGTTGGAGATCAACATCACAACTGCTCCAACTTTTAGTATCAAGTCATGAGGTGCAACTCCCCTACTCCACTTGCTTCTGTGGATATTCAGAAACGGCAGTAGAAATCGACGCCAAAAATTTTCTTCTCCGGAAAACATATTAACCATTTCTTTATTAACTACCGTACCATCGTGTCCAGATTGTTAAAAAAAACGCGATTTAAAAAAAAAATCGCTAAAAATCGCAATTTTTTTTAAAATAAAATTCATGAAATCGATTTAACAAATCCTTTATTTTAAAAATGAGATATTGCTATAATATAGTTTTTAAAACCAGAAACGAATATAATACCTTCAGAGGGTAATAATAAATAACACAAATCACTTATATAGTAGTGACGTACAAAAAAATTTTCTTTAAAAATACGCATACTTTTAAAAATATTTGTTTCAACGCATTTTGCAATAGGACTGCGCAATCACTAAATTTATTTAGTCCATTTATAAAACCACGCATATTAAAAAGTTTTTATTTTATTTTATTTATTTTCTACTTGTTAGTCTTGTCTGTATAAAATTTTGCAATAGATATTAAAGTAATTCAACGATATTAATAGATTGATGCACACACATGCTTATGCATATGTATTAGACTGGTTCATAAAAACACTTTTTTTGGAAATTCATAAACTCTACATCAGAATATTGTTATTTGTGACAAAAAAGAGAAACGCGTTTTTAATTTTGAAAAAAAAGTTTTCTTAGAGGTCGCGCTGGTCGGTTTTTTTATAAAAACGCTAATGTTCCCAATTTTTTACTTTCTTGACATTAGAGTTGTCAAACTATCGATGGCACTATCGATAGTATCGATAGTTTAAATTTTTTTAGACTATCAATACTCATTGATAGTTTTTTCTTTTACTATCGAAAATATCGATAGTTTAGTAGGACTATCGATCATCTCTACCAATTATTTTGAAATTATTGGAATTTTTTAATTTCTATTAAAAATTGTGTTTTTTAGTGTGATGCCGACGTCATATTCCAATATGCACGCATTTACGCCAAAATACATACATATGTTAATCGTAAATCCTGTTTTGTTTGTATAACTTGTGTTTGTTTTTGAACTTTCTAAAAAGAGAAGTATTTTGGCTAAGCATTTACTTAATTTTGAATGATAATAACTTTTATAAGATAATATTTATTTCACTATGATCCTGTAAAAACAAAGCAACCTAACTGATTTAGCGCTACCGATAGCGCTATCGATAGTGCTATCGATAATTTTGTTTTTTTTTTCGAGACTATCGTGAATATTGATAGTTTTTTCTGAAAACTATCAAAACTATCGATGGTGTGACTATCGATAGTTTGACAGCTCTACTTGACATGTTAAAATGTAGCTAAAAATGAGGTTTTTACATATAATTACTGTGGTATTATTGGGGAACATTCCCTTACCTACATACCTGTCTTCGTCAGCTAGAATGGGCCTAGTGCCCGAAAATATGCTATCGAAAAGAGACTAGTAAAATTAAAACGTTGATACTGACCGATTTACGCGTTGTCATGGGTTGGAACTTTTTTTCGAGGGGGTTTCTGAGGTTGCTAATTAGGAATATGAGGTCAGTTTTTTCATGCGATCCATTTGTTTGAAATGGTTGGATTTGTTCGAAAACCGGCACCCTAGAGTTTTTGGGGTCGCCGATTACGAATCTGAAGTAAATTTTTTTTAATTCAAATGGCGGATCCAATATGGCGATCAAATTAAAAAAAAAATACTAAAATTAAAACCAACCTATGACAACGCGTAAATCGTTCAGTATTAACGTTTTAATTTTACTAATCTCTTTTTGAGAGCATATTTTCGGGCACTAGGCCCATTCTAATTGACCAAGACAGGTATGTATTAAGGGAATGTTCCCCAATAATACCTCAGTAATTATATGTAAAAACCACATTTTTAGCTGCATTTTAACATGTCAAAAATAAAAAATTTAGAACATCAGCGTTTTTATAAGAAACTGACAAGCGCGACCTCTAAGAAAACTTTTTTTTCAAAATAAAAAACGCGTTTCTCTTTTTTATCCCAAATAACAATAATTTGAGGTAGCGTTTATGAATTTCCAAAATTTTTTTAACCACTCTAATATGTATGTACGTACATTCGAGCACCAATTAATTTCATTTAAAGCACTTCTGGGCACTGCCTTGCCCGCGGGCAAAGCTCTTTTAAGCTTTCTATACATTTTTTATAGGCGCATGCAGAGTAAAAGCTCTCTCTGCCCATCACTGATTTAAAGAAATGACGTGTCATCAATTTCCGCTGTAGCATACGTAGTGCATACCTCGCAATCGTAGAGAACTTTAGTATTAAAAAATGGTTAAATAAAAAATTGAGAATTGTTATTGGGAGTCTCCTGAAGAGAATCAGAGTTTTCCGATCGAAAAATACTGAACGAAAAGTTCTTTTTTCCCCATATAAAATACATGTAAAACTTTGAGCGCTTTGAGCGACCACTAAATATATTTTGATTTCAAAATAAAAAATAGGGGTATATTTTTTTCGATATAGAACAATCCTATAGGGCTTGGTTTGAAGCCCGGTTTAACCCAAAAAACAAAAAAGTTTTGTCTAATAGCGGTCGCCCCTCGGCAGGCAATGGCAAACCTCCGAGTGTATGTTTGCCATGAAAACCAGCGTCTCATAAAAATGCAGTCGCCGTTCGAAGTCGGCGTAAAACTGTAGATCACTCCCCTTTGTGTGACAACATCAAGGAGCACGCCACAACTAACATATCCTTGGCTTAGTGTGCAAACGTGCTAAGCCATTTTTTGTTTTAATTTTTCAGGAGGGGCACAAAACCTTCTAACTTTTTTTGTTATTAATATTTTCCTTAACTGTAAAAGCAGTTTCTTGCCTTGTTCCTCTTGTTTCAGTACCAATAATCGGCATGTTTCAAAATTAAGCTGTTGCAGACTTATTAGCTCTTGGGACTTACCACATATTCTCTTTATGATTATGTTCTTTTAATGTGGACTTAGCGCATTTTCTATCAACCTGTTTTTAATTTTTTGATTGTTAAAAGATTTAGTTGTTTATTTTAAATATATTTTATTGTTTTAAAATGAATAATAACCTAATACAGTCTTATTTTATTGCCGATAACAGAAAAAACTATTTTAAGTCGTTAATTAAATAACAAGGAAAATAATTAAAAACAAGTAAAGAAGTATAATTTTGGGCGAAACCGAACTTTATATAGCCAGAGCAGGTATCAAATACTGTCGTTTCAACTTTCTCTAAACTACCTTTGCATGATAAGCAGGGGTGTTTTTCAGCTCCGTGAAGTTGGCACCCGCCTTTGATGCATTTTAATAAAATACCTAGAATATGATAGATTTAACTCTCTGGAGGATTATAGTAAGTTTCTTTTTGTTTATAGTTGAAAAATAAGTGCGTAATGCGTTTTTTTTTTAATTCATATGAAGCTTTTTACCGCTACAGCTTCAATTTTAATGAATTCAGGTCCAGAATCGTTTGTAGTTGATTGTAGTTTTAAATGTTTTTTAGTTGAAAAATAAGTGTGTAGGATTACAAAGCCTTTTTTCTAATCGCGGAAAAATCAAAGTAGCGAACAATCAAACGACACAGGGAACGGGCGAAGCAACGATGGGTGGATGTAAACGCCTTGGTAGTCAGCTGTTAGATTAACTTTATTTCACAAATTCTTCTACTTAAGTAATTTCCAACTAATACATAACTACCGATAGATATTTCCATACATTCGTAACTTCTAATATTTGCTAATACCTAATTTATGTATGTACTTTAGTAATTCATAGAGGTGGATGATCCTAACACTACTCTTAATATACATATCGTCGTTAATAGTACCAAACCGATTATCGTGATTCTGCAAAACCGCGTAACTGGCATTGGCTGCCAAAAATTGGATTTGATCACAAAAGCTCTTGGCTCAATCCTTATCCATTCGTCCTGAAATGTACTAGGCAGATATGGGATTGCTTTATAAAAAAGAGAACCATTTTGAAATATGAGTGTTTTTACACTATAGAAAATTATTTCTACAACTTCACATACGCGGTTTTGCACTTTAAACGACGATATACATATGTACATACATCAGAGCCAAACACAAAAGGAATAAAAATAAATAATATAAAAAAAAACTTTTTAATATACAACGCTTTTATAAATGGACTAAAAAGTAGAAAATAATATTTCTCAGTCCCATAGAATTTGTTTTGATAACTTTTGATTTTGAAATTTTAGCAAAAGTCATTATAAACAATCTATGAAATTGAAAATGAAAAACGTGGAGCGCATGCAATACAAAGCCTTCGATTTAATTGACAATAGTCAAACTACATAAAGGCGCTGGCCCAATGCAGGCTTGCTTAGCGTGCCTTGCTGTCTTTAGTTTGCTTTGATTTAGTTTGAAAACTTGTTTGGCCGAATGGCGGCTTGAAACGCTGTCAAAGTAACCAGCTGTCTGGTTGAAAAGTCAATGTCTGTTCGCTTAACATTAATTATTATTTTCCTAGAAAACTCAAGAAGATGTATCAAAAACTTTCAGATTTATCTTTAAATTAATGCGAAATAATGTTTGTATTTAAAAGAAATTGTAATAATGATTCATGCATATGTATATCTACAGTTACTAAAAAATTATAACTTAAAAAGCGATTTACTTGAAGAAAAGAGCTATAAGAAGTTTTTTCCTCTCGTGTAAAATTTGTAAAAGTGAGCTTTGCAATTTTTTACTATAATATAACGATATGTTAAATTTGATTTCGAATTGTTTTTTATTTTTTTAGTTAAGCAAGCAAATTTTTGTTTGAATTTATGTATTTTGAACAGGAACATGCCTCTTTGTCAAAAGCTTACAAAACGCTTTCAAATAAAACATTTGTCTATTTAAAACTTTGAGGCGCTTAAAGCAAGTGAAGAAAAGCTGCCATTTGGCCAGCCTTTATACATTTTAGTATATTCCAAATAATTTTTGAC